>NC_022012.1:62368180-62390329 GCF_000317375.1 Microtus ochrogaster
GCATTCTGCTCTGTTTACTCCTCCCTCCTGTTTTAACCTATCAGGGCAAGCAGCTTCTTTATTTAATTAACCAATGACCTTCCTCCATCACTAGCTTACCTGTCCATTGGTAAGAGTTGGGTGTTGAAGTCTCCCACTATTAGTGTGTGTGGTTTGGTGTGTGATTTAAGCTTTAGAAATGTCTGTTTTTCTCTGCTTTCCATGTAGATTAGATCTATGTATGTCTCTCTGAGGATTCTCATTGTTGTCTAAGTTCTCTGGGATTGTGATTTGTGGAAAAATGTAGAGCTCAATAAAAGTCAATAAAAGGGAATGAAAATGGTCAACAAATGAATATATGAATAAAAAAGAAATGTTTGTTTTACAAATGTGGTTGCTCTTGTATTTGGAGTATAGATGTTCAGAATTTAGACTTCGTCTTGATGAATTTTTCTTGTATAGAGTAGGAAATGTTCTTTTCCGTCTCTTTTGATTAATGTTAGTTTGAAGTCTATTTTGTTAGATATTAGGATAGCTACATCTGCTTTTTTTTTTAGGTCCATTTGATTGGAAATTTTTTCCCCAACCCTTCACTCTGAGGTAATGTCTGTCTTTGAGGTTGAATACAGCAGAAAGATGGGTCTTGTTTTTGTACCCACTCTGTTAGCCTGTTTCTTTTATAGGTGAATTCAGTCAATTGATATTAAAAGATGTTAATTACAAATGATTGTTAATTCCTGTTATTTTTGGTGGTAGTGTTTATGTGTTTGTCTTTTTCAGGATTTGCTGGTATGAGGTTATCAGTTGCCTGTGTTTTTGTGGTTGCTACTAACTTCCTTGGGTTGGAGTTATCCTTCCAGTATTTTATGTAAGGCTGGATTTGTGGGTAGGTATTGTTTAAATTTGGTTTTGTCATGGCATATCTTGTTTTCTCCATCTATGGTAATTGAAAGCTTTTCTGGGTATAGTAGTCTGGACTGGCATCTCTTGCCTGTTAGTGTCTTGCAGTACATTTGCTCAGGACTTTCTGGCTTCCAAAGTTTCCATTGAGAATTTGGGTTTAATTTTGATAAGTCTGCCTTTATATATTACTTGGCCTTTTTCTTTTGTAGCTATTAATATTCTTTCTTTATTCTATATATTTAGTGTTTTAATTATTTTATAGCAAGGGGACTTTTTTCAGTCCAGTCTATTTGATGTTCTGTAATATTCTTACACTTTCATGGGGATATCCTTCTTTGAGTTGGAAGTTTTCTTCTATAATTTTGTTGAACATATTTTCTGGAGTTCTTCTATTCTTACTTTTTTTAGGTTTTGTCTTTTCATGGTGTCCTTGATTTCCTAGATGTGTAGTGTTAATAATTTGTTGGATTTGACATTTTCTTTGAATTTGTTTCCTCTATTGTATGTTCAACTCCTGAGATTCTACTTGCATCTCTTTTAGTCTGTTGGTTATACTTGCATCTGTAGTTCCTGTTCATTTACCCAGATTTTACTTTTCCAGAATTCCCTCAGTTTTTGTTTTTTTTTTTATTGCCTCTATTTCAGTTTTCAAGTCTCAAGTTGTTTGAACTGTTTCTTTCACCTGTTTGATTTTTTTTCTTGTTTTTTTACTTTTGGCTTTCTTTAAGGGATTTATTGACTTCTTCCAATTTTTTTTCTATATCTTCCTCCATTTTTTAAGGGATTTTTTTTGTTTCTTCTTTAAGGACCTCTATCATCTTCATAAAGTTATTTTTTAAAGGTTGTTTTCTTCTGTTTCATTTATTTTGGGCTGTTCAGGTCTTGCTGATTTAGAAACATGAATTTCTGGTGTGCTGTATTGCTCTTTGCGCTGTTGAATGTATTATTACACTGCCATCTACCCATCTCTTTCTCCAATTGGTGCAGGTGGGGCCTATGGTTCAGGTGGTCACTCTTTCTCCAGGTGCAGTTGGGACCTCTTCTTCTTGGAATTGAGACTTGCGGCTCTGGTGGTCACTGATGCTGTCCCTCTAGGTGCAGTTGGGATTGGTGGGGCTGGTGGTTACCGATCTGATGGTGAGAGATGAGCTGGAGAGCTGTCTCAGCCATACAAAAGGTTAGGCTCACAATAAAAATATGTGTTGAGTTTGTATCATTGTGACTCCTAGCACTTTGCTAAAAGTGTTTATCAGCATTAAGGATTTTTTGGTGGCACCTTGAAGGTCTCTTATGTGTATGGTCATTATTGTATGAAAGAATGTTTTCACATCCTCTTTTTTTATTTGTTTAACTTTATTCCTTTCTCTTGTCTTATTGCTCTAGCTAAGACTCGAGCACTACATTGAACAGAGTAGATAAAGTGGAAATCCATCTACTCAGTGTCTTTCATTTTTTTGTTTATTTCTTAATGACATAATTATGAATTTTAAGGTTTTAACCTATAAATTTTAAGGTAGATAAACATCAGTCTATAATATCATGTTATATTTTATGTTGGAGAGAAGAAATGATCTCTTTGTCATTACTTTAGAGCTACATGGCTAATGACATAATGCCCTTGATCATGAAGGGAAAAGGAAATCATCTCAGTTTTCCTCAAGTATTGTTGACTCTGCCTATTAATGAGAACTGAGAGAAAGGAAGATGAGGGCTATGGCTAAGTAGCTATAAATCTCTCATTTTCCCAGTTGACTAAACATTGTATTGGTTTAGTCAAAGGTATGGAATGTTTTTTCAAAATTACAAATGGAGTTATTTTTTCTTTGTATCACAAGGTTACCAAGGACCTTTAAATGTTATTCAAATCCTTCACCTTTTATTGTTGCTGTTCATTGAGTTATGCAAGGTGATATTGTAAGAAGAAAAGAAGGCCTGGGCACCAGTAAATATGGCTGAGAAAACTGTGCATTGCCTACTAACTCTTAATTTCCTCATCAGTAAAAGGGAACTGTTGAATAGATAAGTTGAAGTTTCTCTTACTTTAAATCTTTGTAACTATGGAACTGTTGGGAGTGTGTACTGTGGAAAGTTCTCTTGATTTCAGTGACATCACTCTGCAATTTCATGACTCATCTAAAGAATTGTTTTGGAAGGTTTTTTTCCCCCAGAATAATACCTCTTGTACTAGTATTAATCTTTATAAAGCATTTAAAAGCATCCCGCTCCATCTCCTCCCAACATCATATCTTGTTTTTTATTGTTATTAATAACCATTGAGTCAGTTAGTGCTGCCTACGTGTATGGGTGGGTTGTGGTAGATAGATATCATTAGTATGCAGCATATAAATGCAACTTGCAGGAAGTAAAGCTATTATTTATAAATGAATAAATTTTAATATCAACAAGTTTATTGAGAAGCATATATATGCATATTATATGAAAGCCAAATTTTTGAAATTACCAATTTTAGTTTATAGAAAGGACAGTATGGAATAAATATTGAGCTAAGATTTCTTTTGAAAAAATTAAAGAGAATAGTTTGTTCATTTAAAAATTTCCAGTTACTTTCAAATGTCTATGCTGACTTAGCTCTGTACATAGAGATGAAGGAATTATTTTTTTAAAAAATCAGATTAGTCTCTTAATCATAAGAAGTGTTAGCAATTTTTCAGAAGTGTGTTTGTTTTAAATCAGATTTGTTGGTGACAATGTTCACTGGTAAAGGCTACAACATACCATGGGACTATTCTGGAAACAGAGATTCTAGGTTTTTATAGGTGAAAATTGTTGGGCAATGGTCAAAACAGTCATTGTGATGAAGGTAAAGTATTAAGCCGGATTCAGAGTCTAGGTATGATTCCCAGTCTTTGCCAACAAGCTGGAAAGATGTCTGATAACCCCTCTTTCATGAGCTTCAGTGTTCTTTTTGTATACTCGGTATTGTTATCAATGTCCACTGGCAATAGCTTTATGATTTAATGTGGCATTGAATATGAAACCACCTAGATGAACACATACAGAATCCAGAACATTCTTGTATGTATCAGCCTTGTCTCTATCTCAGGTCCTTCCAGTCTTGCCAAGGCTCAGCTGTATTTCCTGTATGTGGTATGAGGATGTGTACTCCCAAGTGAAAGGTCGCCTCAGACCGTGAGCACATCCTCTTAGCCCAGCCCTGGACAGCAGCTACTTTGTCAGACTTTAGTCTGGGAGCAAGTTATGAATTTCATAATCCGAGTTCCTGGTTTATATGTATAAAATATTTGAAACTCCTGGAAGAGAGGACATAGTTCAAGACAAGGGAAGCAGATATTTGAAGCATCCTGTTTAGTGTTTGATAGAAGACTTAATGTTGAAACATGGTTTTTGGATTTATGTGTGTTGATGTAGGGCCTTATGTATTCTGTGGTGAAGAAAGAAAGGTAAGAACAGTAAAACTTATTTTACTTTATGTTTATTCAATTTATTTAAAGGATTGCCTTTTCTCCTGAGATTATAGTCATCCTTGTGTTTTTGTTTTAAGCTTATCTATGTTTACAAAGTGACTTTCTCTCAGACATAGCTACATACCTGTATAGTGGGAAAGTCTAGAGACCACTTCTTCTGACCTTTTGACTCTACTTTCAAATGCCCTTAAAATGTTCATGTCACTTAGCTTTTTCCACCAAACTATAGCTTATATTAGATATCACATATAATATTGTTTTGTTTTATTTTAAATCTGATTTCTCGTTATCTAGCAAATAAATTAATTTTGTCATGTACAAATACTAATTTTTCCTATTTTTCATTCTTGTATCATGAATAAATAGCCCCATTTTTATATATATAAGAAAGTTTGATTCAAAACTAACAAAGATTTTGAACTTCTCACCCACCAGGAGACTGCAATTCTGTCATGTGTTTTCACAGAGGTAGAGTTTTATTTCATTTTTTGGTTGAACCATAAGGACATATAATAACCATGAAATATCTATAAAATTAATGCAACTTTTCTTATCAGGATTGAAAGCCTTTAAATCTGTGAACAACAAAGGCTTCACTCATTAAAAAGTATGAGCATAGCTGTATCAACAAATCATTGGTGATTTTTGATCAGATTATATAAAATGTTTAAATGGTTTAAGTTTGATTTTCATCTTCATTTCCTGAGTAATTTGCTGGAGAATGTGGAACTGTATGATGACATTTTATGAACTTTAAATTTTTCTCTTCTGAAACATCATGCTGGGACCTGCCATTTACAAACAAGCAAACACAAGTAAAGCCACTCTGGAGGAATAAATGTGTGGATTTCAAATGGCCGAATGCTGTTGCCGCTCATTAATGACCAAGACTGCTCTCCAAGTGGGAGCTTGCCTGTCTTTTTTTATTTTATTTTATTTTATTTTTTTTTAATTAAAAATTTCCACCTCCTCTACTCCTCCCCTTTCTCTCCTCCTCCCCCTCCCTCTCCAGTCCAAAGAGCAGTCAGGGTTCCCTGCCCTGTGGAAAGTCCAAGGTCCTCCCCCCTTCATCTAGGTCTAGGAAGGTGAGCATCCAAACAGACTAGGCTCCCACAAAGCCAGTTCATGCAGTAGAATCAAAACCCAGTGCCATTGTCCTTGGCTTCTCAGTCAGCCCTCATTGTCAGCCATGTTCAGAGAGTCCGGTTTTATCCCATGCTTCATCAGTCCCAGTCCAGCTGGCCTTGATGAGCTCCCATTAGATCAGCCCCACCATCTCAGTGGGTGGGCACACCCCTCATGGTCCTGATTTCCTTGCTCATGTTCTCTCTCCTTTTGCTCCTTATTTGGACTTTGGGAGCTCAAGATACCAAACTCCTTTGGCATTGTGCAAATACAGGTGTGAATGCATCCTTCAGGTTGAGAGACTGAATGAAATGAACACTGGTGAATAAAACCAGATGAGAAAATTATCTCTGGCATAAGCTGAACTTGGAATTTGCTTTCAAGTGAATGAGTGGTTATTCACCTCATAATGAAATTACATGCTGTTTGTTTCCTAACTGACCTGAATAAAGAAAATATGAAACTTAAGAGTTTTTGTGGTTATACTATAATCTTAAATCACCCAATGTCTCTAGTTATGGTTAGGCTCATAGAATAAAACTACAAAGAGTGAAGAGAGTCAGACACACGGCACAAATCTTTCCCTTCTTAGTTATATGTTCCTTACCTCCAGACTCCTGGGAAGCACAGATTTGTTCTCAAAAGCTAAAATTATATCTTTGTGAGAATGTTACATCAATACAGTCATGTCATAGATGTTGTCAGCTTATTGTCTGTGTGGCCCTGGGCCTGAAAGAGGCTCAGCGTAAAGGAGATTTCTATCCAAGGTCAGCAGGTTCAATTTCTCTCTCTCTCTCTCTCTCTCTCTCTCTCTCTCTCTCTGTGTGTGTGTGTGGGGGGGGGGAGAGAGGCGGGGGGATAGTGACACAATTACCAACTCCATCCTATTTTCTAATACTTTACTCAACTATCAATTCATCCACTGGTTAATTCACTGATTAAGTGTGAGTCCTTGTGATCAGCCACTTCTCATATCCCACTCTGAGCACTGCTATGTTAAATATCCAACACATTTTCCATGAAAGACTTTTTGAGACTGTCTTCTTTTAAGGTCTCTGCTCAGCATGCTACCTGACTGGGCAGGATGGTAGTGTGCTCCCTTAGAGCTGAGTAAGATCCCATTCCACCATTCGTTTGACTTCACCCACTCAGAAAAAGCTAGGCTGTTTCCAGTCTAGTAAGACTATGAAAAGAGTATAAACACCTCTGTACAGATTTTGTGTGAATGCGTGAATGTAAATTTTCATTCTCTAGAATAAATAACTAGAGAAGAATCGATGAGTCATAAAAGTATGCTTAACTTTATAAAAAACTTTCAACCTGTTTCTCTAGAGTTGCCAAAATATGTTTCTTAATATTTAAAAATATTTTAAATGCCAAGTGCTTGATCAATTCACAGTTGATATTTTCATTATTTTTTTTTTATTGAGTCATTCTGACATATACATGCTGGTGGGATAGTTAAGATTGTCAACCTCATGACCTCTAGAGCCACCTAAGAGACAAGCCTTAGGATTTGTCTTTGAAGGAGTTTCAAAATGAGGTTAATTTGGATGACACCGTTCCATGGGCTGGGTCCTAAACTGCATAAAAGGAGAGACCCCGCTGAGTCTTAGCGTCCTGTCCTTCAGCGTTCTGACTGTGGATGTGACCGGTTACCTCATCTTCCTGCTGTTTGATTGCTGGGCCACAGTTGATTGTACCCTCCCACTGGGGACCAAAGGAAACTTCCCCTTCCTCATGTTGCTTTTCAGGTGCAAGGAAAACGACAAATAATAGCTGGAATCTTGTGTCTAAATTGCTTCCCCACAGCTAGTGACAGATTTCACTTATTTTCTGTGGGTCTGCATATTTTAATCGCAGCTTTTCTGTGACTGGAGAACTGACAATATCTTCCTATGTATAATAAATGTCTTCTGGGTTGAGCTTCTTCCATTGCTTAGTTTTATGTTGGTTGGTTTTGTTTTAATGATCATTTTGGCAGAAAAGCTACAAAAGGACAGAACATTTTCCTGTCCACTGTTGTTATCATCCCCCTCCTCTACTTCCAGTCTATTTATTTATTTATTTATTTATTTATTTATTTATTTATTTATTTATTTATTTATTTTCAGACATACTTCCGTCTCTTCTGTCTCCATAAATACGTTCACAGATTTATGGTCGAGTTTTCATCTTGTCTCCCTAGCACCGTTTTTTTAGGGTACCATTACTTTCTAAAAGTCACAACTCTGATAAGAAGTATTAAATCTAATAATAACAAGGTTACTACTAAAAAGTTATAAATCCTTTAGGGATAGCATGGGGAAGCTATATAAGCTTTACCAGCACCTGTAAGCCAGTGCGCTGTGATTAAAGCGAAGCACAGTAAAGACATAAAGGGCAGGGGAGCTGTGGGCAATGGCTCAATGAAAACACGTGGCTGCAGTCACGTGACTGTTACCCAGCCTCTCCTTTTAGGTTTCACATTTATGAATTAGGAACATATTTTCTTCTTTCTAAACATGACTTGGGCAAAGCTAATATTAGTTGGGTCACACTATAGTGATTCCCTGAACTGTGCAGAAGTAGGAATCCATGCGTTACTGCCGGTAACCACCAACCCTTAGTAACTAAGGCTTCCTGATGTCAGAGAGGAAATAACCATGGACAGGAAAAGAGACAAGGAAGTAGTAGTTGTACAAGGGGATATCAAGGAGGATTTAGACCTGGCTATATCTGTTCATCATAAACGATAAGCAAAAGCCCCAAGACACCTGGAGCTATCCCATCGGGATGCTCTTAGATCTTGCCAAGCAGAGTACTACTGTACCGTTCATCTTCTCTTGCAGCATTCTGAAAGTTGTTTTACATCCCAGTGCGCTTTCCCCAAGGCAGCTTTCAGTCAGAGAAGAAGAAATTTATACTTCTAATCAAAAGATATAATGAACTGAAATGATTTATCTTGAAAACTGGCATGAATGGAAGGCTTATTGTGTTCTCTATGTAATTTATCTTTTTTGATGAGTGAGTTTATTCCGAATATTTTTATTTATGATCACCCCCAACGTTCTCTAAAGAAATCTGCTCCACCCACAGCCCCATGACTTTCTTATTTTATACCAAGTATATGGTCCACCCACCTCTTGGTAAAGTTGACTGAGCCAAGGGAACCAACTAGCTCAAAACTGGCATAGTGTATGTGGTCTGGCATAGAGGGGATCTGGGGACCCACTTTTAGAGTTAGGGAATATGCGGCTCGTTGGTGATAGGGAACACTATGCTACACAAAAGGGAGCAGCCACACAAGTAGAGGGTAATACTTAAGTAAATAGTGGAAAAAATAGAGTCTTAGGTAGTTAAAGTCAAGTTTGGCATTGCAGTATAGTATGTAGTGAATGGTAGTGAATAGAAACTGTAAACAAAAATATTTCTATGTATTTCTCAATTTCCTATAGCTATAAAGAAATATTAAAGGATTGATATTTTATGAAGAAAAGGTTATTGAACTTACATTTTAGAAGCAAAATGCTCAAGATTGATTTCTCATTTTGGTCAGTCTCTGGGAAGGGCTCCCGTGGTTACATCAGAACATGGCAGATGACTAATCTTGGGAATGCTGTACAGGAAGGAGTGGCAGCCGGGTGAGACAGGAAGTCAGAGAATGGGGCGGGACAAGTTTCACTGTTGTGACTTGCTCTCACAAGAACTTATTCCACAGGAGAGCAGCAGTGATTCCATCTAAGGACAATGTCCCAACTGACCTAATTACCTTCCTTCCACTAGACTTCAACTCCTAATATTCCTTCTGTTACCCAGCTTGGGGATTACAAACTGTTCCCTAAGACACTTCATCTACCTATCTTCAGTAAACCAACTAAAAGAGACAAATCAATAGAGGAAAGCAGAAAAAGGAATTTTATTCCATGATGTCACATTGAAAAGACATATAAAAAAATCAAATGACAGCCTTTCTCCATAGAGTCCATCTTTAGGATTCTGATGTGAGATTAATGTTTAAACACAGAGCCAGGGATACACACATCTACGTAGTCTTGGTCAAGATACAGTTCCTTTCACCATTGACCAATCACTGGCTGCGCTAATGTCTGATACTGAGGTGATCTGATAAGTCATTAGTGATATATGAAGTCTTTTCCCAGGAGAAAAAAATCCCCCTCTGTCTGGGACCTTTTCCTTCTCCCAGCATGAGCTTGCTGGGGAGATTTTCCATTTCTTGGGGGTTTCTGTATTAGCTACTCTATGATTACTGTGCTAAAACAACATGGCCAAGACAACTTATAGAAGGAAGAGTTTACTTGAGGGCTACTCCAGAGAGATGGGATTCCATTACCATCATGGCAGAAAGCAGAGAAGCAGATGAATTTGGAACCTCAAAGCCAACTCCCAGTGACACACCTCCTCTAACAAGGCTATACCCCCCAACCTTTCCCCAACAGTCCAGCCAACTGGGAACAAAGTACTCAAATATATGAGCCTAAGGATGACATTATCATTTAAACCACAAGAGAAGCCTCTGTTTCAATGATCTGGTAGCCAGACTGAAAGATACAAGTGTTTCTTTAGAATGTCTTCATTTCTGCCAGGCCTGTTATGCTTCTCTTCCTCCTTCTTCCCCTTCCTCCTCATCTTCTGCCTCATCCTTCCTGATAATAACTCATAAACACTCTCCCATCTCTTAATGCTGCCACAGTAAGGATTACTTTTGGGAGATAAATCACACCGAAGCCACAGTGCCCTTCTATCCCTGAAGCGTGGTGTGAAGGTGGATTGGAATGAGGTACTGACCATGGAACCAGCATGATTCAGGTCTAGGAAATGTGTGTATCCTAGTTTATTTGAAGAACTCCCCAAAGAAATGATGACTTTGCTGATTATAAAGTTATATAAAAGGCAAACTTCTGTTGTTGCCTTGTACTAACACTGGCCATAGAACTAACTGTAAATGTCCATGAAGAACCTTGCTGAGTATTTAAAAAATGGTCTAAATTTGACCTAAGGTGATGGTCGTCATTCACTGGAGAGAAACCCTGTCTCGAAAAACCAAAAAAAAAAAAAAAATCTTTGAGTTGTGTACTTACAATGGATAAAGTGTATGTTATGTAAAATATATGCCAATAAATCTGCTTTTTTTAAGCCAAAATTCTCTGACTTAAAAATAAAAGAACTTTTGTTGTCTTGTTCTTACTAGTCCAGAGGCAGCAATGCATAGCAAAGGCAGTAAACAGCTTGGTCACTTTAGATACTTGGTTCTTAATTTGACAGATGTGTTAATTACCTCGGTCTCTGGTTCCTGGTTCAAGAATTAAGAGCCACAATCAATTTTAAGAGCCGTCACTTCTTTCAGAGTGAATGGATGCAGAATGTCAAGCAGATGTTTTCCACTGACTGTGCTTGACCTGGGTCTGCATGAGGCATGCTGGGCTCAACACTGTTTGTGTGCTATCCTTTCCCACACAAGTCATTTTGTTCTGCTCTGGGTGGGGGACAGGCTCACCAGATATTATTGAAAGAATATGCTTGGGTATTAAACAAGAATAGTATATTTGGCACTATTTCAAGAAAACAGCTCTTGCTCATTATTGCTTGAGAGTCAGTCATGACTGCTTTTGCTGACTTTTAGATGTTTGAAAGAAATCTGTCCCATTGATGGTAAATTTTCCTGTCTCCATGATACCATATTATTTCATTAGATTTTGAAGTTTGTTCTAAAAGCATTGCTTAGTTGTACTTCTACTGTGGAACCTGTATGGGGTTTTGCTTCAGTGACATTAATAAATTTCTACTTGAACAGTGACCCTGACAAAGGTCTTTGTCTAGCGCTGCTGAGGTAGGGCATCTCGCTCCCAATCCCTCAGAGGGAAGAGCAGACCGAGGGCGAAGTTGTGTCACAGGGAGTGCCTCACGGTGGGTAAACATAGTATTTGACATGTGGGAAATTTCAGAGTTTTATTTTAAAGTATTATATTTCAACATAGTTATTTTAAACTTGGCTTCCAACTGTCAAATCATATTTTCCTCATTAGTAATTCATGGAGCAGAGTGGTACAATACACCAAGACCAATTTTTAAGAAGATCCTTAAGCTTCTCAAGGAATGAGCTATTGCCAAAAATCTGAATTTGATTTTCCCATGAATCATCATGACCTATTTTGTTATTAATAGAGTTGTCATGGGTGTGGAGAGAGGAGCAGAATACTTGGTAGGGCCTCTAGTTCTTCATTTCTTTAAGGTCAGGCTCCCAGTAGGCAAAATTATTAACTGGAGAACCTGTAGATTTTCCCTCCCTTGCTTCAACCAGCCTGGCCACCCTGAGTTATATTCCCTGAGAGCTAGAATCTGTCATCTCCTTCCCCCCAAGATTCCATGGAAATGTTCTCCCACAGGGTTCTACTTGATTAGCACTAACTCAAACACTGGTGGATGAAGGTTCTCCTGTTGGCATAGTTTTTGCTTTTGAGACAGGAAACTGACAATGCTAAAGTTAAGGACATTCCTTTTCATTGAATGATTTAACACATTTTATTATAGAACATATAAAATACAGTTAACCGAGAAAGCAATTTTACTATGTGCTCTGCTCTGCATACCTAGGTTAATCTTGTCACAAGTTATTTACAATAAAGTGACATCATGTGGTGTCAGTCCTTTTTCTCTTGACCTGTGATGATGTTGTCTGTATGAATTATAATTACAGGCCATATTCAGATGTAGAGGCCAAGAGGTCCTTGTGTACAGATAGGCACTGGCGAAGCCAGGAAAGTTAAATACACAGCTTATCTCGTTAAAGGGAGGAGGGGCTTATCCGCTTCTCTCAGAATGCTGGAGAAAAATGTAGTTTATAATCTGGTGATCCTTTGCTTTCCAATGAGCCAGGCTCCACTCATATACCCTAGGAAAATTCAATGCAGAGAAGTGATTTCTTAACTGAAGTGTCCCTCGTTATTGAGTGGTTTCTGTTTGAAGCTGTGAAGGATTCTGTTTCGATGCCTTGTAAAGGATTTTCAAGGCAGGCGATCGGGAAACCAAGCAAGAACCAGTGAATGGAAGGGAGAGGTGCACTCAGAGGCAAGGTTTGCGAGCCAATCACCTCATTGGCTGCTAGGGGAGGAGAAGATAGGATCAAGGAACAAGTAATAATGATCAAAGAGTGAGGTTATGTGTAAAGAACCCTGAGATTGAAGGCCTACTCTTCCATTTATTAAAGAAGAAAAGGTTTTGTGGACACAGAACAATGTTCCTCATTGGGGGCATTAGCTGAGTTTCTGCCAGTATAAGCACACATGGGACTGGATTTGTCACCTGTATCTGGGAACAACAGTATGTATGATTTATTCTTTTAACCACAGAGCGAATAATGTCTCTGGTGGTTTGAATGAGAGCTCTATCATAAGTTTGCAGCCTTTAAATGCTCCATTTCCAGTTGGCACTCTTTGGGGAAGATTAGGATGCTTGGCCTTGCTGGAGGATGTATGTCACTGGAGGTGGGCTATGGGGTCTCAAAAGACTTGCACCATTTCTAGTGTACCCTCTTTGCCTCTGATGTACAGTTTTAGATGGGAATTCTCAGGTGCCACTTTATCACCATGCCTGCCTGCCTTCCTGCTGCCATACTCCCCACTGTAATGGTGATGGAACTAAATGGCAGCAACCATAATCTCCAAATAAACCCTTCCCTCTGTTAAGTTGCCTTGGTCATGGCATTTTATCAGAGCAAAGAAAAGTAGCTAATACAGTGTTCATGAAAAGAATTTTACAAATGAACATGAAGGAAATAATATAATGCCCGAGAGTGAGCAATACAGGGAGGTGGGAAGGGAGTTCAGAGGTGGGAGGAACAGGAAGAAGACAGCTGTGGAGATAGATAAGATTGAGCCCTAGTGATTTGTTGACTTGTTTTCATTGCTGAATGTCAGTTAAGAAGTCCCAAATGAAGGTGCCAAACAGTAACACAATCAATACCAATCTTAGGACATTCAGTGTGTGGAATTTACCATGTGGTAGCTCTGATGTCAAGCACATCTTTTGTATTATACAATTTATTTCTAATAGTAATGGCTAATAGTGAAGTGTGCTGATGTCAGTGGTGGATGAAGGGCAGTGGGATTTAAAGTCATTTTTTTTTTTTTTTTGGTTTTTCGAGACAGGGTTTCCACATCTGTAGCTCTGGAGCCTGTCCTGGAACTCCCTTGGTAGACCAGGCTGGCCTCGAACTCACAGAGATCCGCCTGCCTCTGCCTCTCGAGTGCTGGGATTACAGGCGTGCGCCACCACCGCCCGGCTCTAAAGTCATTTTTGAGAAAAAGTCAGTCTTCACATTGAGCTTAGGTTCCTGAAAAGGCTGTCAGCATCAGTGCCAACAGGCATAGAAGGGGCTGGATTAAGAAGTAAGATACTAATTGGCAGGAGGATGGACAACTGTCCTGCCTCCAGGGAATGAGATACAAACTTGGAAAGAAGCCATACTTAGGCTGATGGAATTTTGAGGTAACAGAATTTATTAAGATTGAAGAGAACAATAATGAGAAAAGACATCGGGAACTGAGTGTCATTTGGATATGAGCACATTGCTTTAACTGTGTAAAGATGTGTTACATGTGTTTATGTTATGGAATATTGCTTTAACAATGTAAAGGTGTGTTAGATTTGTTTATGATGCGTTTGTTAAATTATGTAAAGATGTGTTGCTGTTTTATCTTGTCTGCTTAAGGCTCCTGATTGGTCTAATACAAAGCAGAACAGCCAATAGCTAGGCAGTAGAAGTGATAGGTGGGGCTTTCAGGCAGATATAATAAGTAAGAGGAATCTAGGCTCAAGAGAATGAAGGAGAAAGAGAGGGAGATGCCAGGCGCTAGCCAGGCAGTCACCAGGCAGCCTACATGGAGGAGGCAGAAAAAGAAGGACATACAGAATGAAAAAAGGGTAAAAAGCTCCGAGGCAAAATGTAGACGAAGAGAAACAGTTTAAATTAAGGTATAAGAGCTGTTGGGACACGCGTAAGATAAGCCGAGCATTCATAATCGATAATAAGTTTCCACGTCTTGATTTAGGAGCTAGTTAGTGGTCCAAGAAAGCCTCTACAAAGGAGTGTAAGTGTTTCTAACTTACTTGCTCTATTAGAAAATCCTAAGGGAAGGGGAGCAGAATTTAACTATTGAGGAGGAGGAGGTAGAAGGAATGATGAAGATGGGGGCTAGGCTGGTTTTCCCTCTAAAGGAGGTTGGTTGCCAGAGTGCAGAAGATGTTTTTTTGTGGGATTATGACGATTAGCTACTACATTTTATGGTTATTAGCCACCACCTGTGGTTAGTAGGTGGCGACTATGGGAAGGGAGAAGAATGAAAAGGAGCCTTACTTCAGCTGAGTCTCAGACCACATCCTCTCTGCTTGTGCCTCTGTGAGAGTTGAATAGTTTTGAACGGTTGAAATATGTTTTTATTCTTAACAGTCAAAACTCAGCACTATTCAGTATTCAGGGATGATCCAGAAAGAAAGATACTGGTAGTGAGAAGAGTCAGGTGCCTTTGGAAACCTGCCTTGAAAATCTGTATGGTACAATCTCATTTTAAGAAAGGACAAGTTAGCCGGGCGATGGTGGCGCACGCCTTTAATCCCAGCACTCGGGAGGCAGAGGCAGGCGGATCTCTGTGAGTTCGAGACCAGCCTGGTCTACAGAGCTAGTGCCAGGACAGGCTCCAAAGCCACAGAGAAACCCTGTCTCGAAAAACCAAAAAAAAAAAGAAAGGACAAGTTGTCTTAGGTGTGGGTATTCTCTTAAGCCACAGTGGTTGTATTCTTCACATGGTGAGTCTTCTTAATTTTGGTTGTGAACTAGAACCCAGGGTTCACCAAAGACCAAAGACAGTTCATCTCTCTGGTGGAGTCCTGATGTTGGTGGTTGGACAAGTAATAGTCCTTGGTGCTCATGATTCCCAGCAGAGACTAAACACATCTTCATATAAACAGCTGCAGATTCCCCTGCCTGGTCAGTGTTCTTGTCCCGTTGATAAATCTTGGCATTGGTATCACATATATCTGATTATTTATTGAATCATAGCCATATTAGTACCCGTGCTGGGTTAGCATTTATGTTATTTGTCTTATTCTACAACAGAAACCACAATGGTAAGTGTTAGATGCAGGTCAGTAAATGGGGAGACAGTTTACTGCTTACAGCATGAGAGGCTGGCATGATTAAGAGACACATTTAGCTTGTGAGCATGCTTTTTCTTTTATCCCACAGGCAAGTTTTGTAGTTCTCTGTGAAATATTCCTACTCACATGCCCTGCCACCTCAAACCCCATTTTTAGTGCATTACTTAAAAATTACATGGATCAAGCTCTTCTATCATAAGATTAATAATCTTAATACAAAACCTGGTTAGCATCAGGTAGTTTTAGAATATTCCCATGAGATAATGTTCAAAAGAAGTGGAAGAGTTTAATTTTTTTTGGATTATTTCAGAAGCAAACTGTAGAATTTTATTATGCATTATTATACATTGTGGTATTCTGATTGAGTTGCTGATGGAAGCTTAAACATTGCCCTGGAATCAAGTAAATGAATTTGAGTTTGACCAAAGGATTTGATGACATCGTTTAGCGAGTACGGGAGTTCTTGTTTCAGGGAAAAAGAACGTGCGTGCGTCGATTTACAATTTTTCTTTTAAAGTAAAAACAAGAAGCCTCGAGTCTATGTCTATTTTAAGATTATTTTCACTCAGGTCAGAAATTAAGCTTGCACACACACACACACACACACACACACACACACACACACACACACACACACAGTAAGGATTTAACACATAAGTAAGCAAATAGAAGAAAATAAAAACATCTGCAATAGTTTCCCCTTCCTATCCAAGAGTGGCCATGATGAGTGTGTCGGGTGTGATCCGCTCCCTTCCCCTACACCTGCATCGCCTACACTAGCACACTAGCATTCCTTCTGTAGATAGTTCTTAGAATCCCCCGTTTAACGCATTTGGACGCTGCCGTTCTCATCAGGTATTCCTCCACAACACAATGTATCTGGATAGTGTTTTCGTGGCTTGGATATTGTGATTCAGTTGGCAAACTTCTGCTAGGCATTCGATTGTTCCTAATTTGAGATTTAAACTTCATTTTGCTTTTTTTACTACTGTAAAGGGCGCTACACTGAATGCTTTAAAAGGAAAATTCAGAAATTTTAAGGAGGAAACACAAAATGCTGGAGGACAATGCAGCTTTGTCTTGTTCAAAATATGTCCTAGGAGGCATATCTTGCACGTCAGCAAATGTGAAAGCACACCATTGTGTTCGTCCCCCATTCTGAAAACACCAGAAGTTTGTGAAATCTTTAAGCCCTCTCAATAGGCTGCACCTGGCATTATTTTTACAGACTTACCTTTCCTATGAACTCTCTGGATTCGTGACCCCAGCTGTAGAAACACAACTTGACCTGTCTGCACTCAAGCCCTTTCAAGTATGGGCATCTTTGTGTTGCCCCAGCCCCAGCTCAGGCTTGTGGAACTCCAACCCTCAGTAAAGCCAGTCGAAAGGTCATTTTGTCAAGAAAATCTCCCCTGGTCTTGTGGGAAGAACTTGCTCCTTTTCCGTGACTCCAAATCCACTGCTGTCCCCCATACCTCCAGGTCCTGTCTCGTCATTGTATCAGTATAGTTTACCTAAATGAACAATATCTGAGAAGCTATTTCTACTGCAAATATCAGCCACTTTATACAGTGTGCTATACTGTGAATTTTGTGTGAGATCAATTTAAATTCTTGGAAGAGCTTAATAATTCAATCTTAAAAAAGACACTTCAAATATTGAATTTTCTTCTTGTCTTTTTTACTGCAACACAAAGGCAAAGAATGAGGAATAAAGCATAAATAGAAAGGTTATAATTTATTGACTATTACCCAATCTTATTTGAAAATGAAAAAAATTCAAAACATGCAGAATACTTTCCACTCAGGTTAAAAGGCCGTTCAACTGGACTTCTTAATCTGTGACCCATAGCTTCTTATATATATCTTAAGCTTTAGTGAATTCTGAAAACATCTATATTATAGATAATGCAATATTGTTATTTTTCTTATAATAATATACAATGTTTTCAAAATAACACACAGGTATAAGAGAGTCTGGGTTAAGACACTGGATATTCAAATAAGAGCAATTTGATTATGAAAAATTCTCTATCTTTTAAAGGCTTAAGTTCTAGGAATAGGGATCTCTGTTTTCATCTGATTATAAAAACATGATCACTCTATTTTTTTTACTTTAGAATGCTTGCTAATGACTAGTAATATGATAAACATTATATATATAATTTAAGATTGAGAACACTTACTATGGACTTATATCAAGCTGATTATTTCTCATGACTCTTTATTGATAACAGAAATCGAATCAAGATGGCTTTAGTCCAAAAGAATGCTCATTGACTGATATAACCAGAAAGACAGAGGGACATGACTGTATTGTCAAATTCTAGAGCTAGAGTGAAACAAAAGGGCTATGACTCTGACTTGCTGCTGTCGTGATGTTTTTATGTTTTTAGCCTCTGAGTTCTCTGCATTGTCCTTGCATCCCAGGGCCCCAGAGCTAGAATATACAACAGTGGAGCTTGAAGCTTGGCCTGCTGGGTCTCATGTTTATGTCTTAAACCTTCCAGTGGATTTTACTCTACAGAATGTTGCTTTCGTGGTTCAAAACCATCAAATAAGTCATGTCCTAGGAATAGAGTCAGGAAGGACCAGATTCTTTGAATGTGCATCAGCAAATAACTATATTCTTTCTGCCTTTCAAACCTCCCCTGAGAACAATAAGCGTTCATCCCATTTCTTCTGTTTAAAGCAATTGTCTTTCTTTTCTCCTAATTCTCATTAGTAAGAAGCTTGAATGTAGTAAGCCTTGTTTACTATAACCAGAAATGTACACACAATCTCATTGTAAAGTTTAGGTGATATGATACTAAGTTTTTGTCTTACCAGAGCAGGTGGTTGTGAAATTACAATGGGAAAAAAGCAGTCAACTCTGTGTGCTGTTGGGAACATGGTGTTTGGGGCTGGGGGTAGTTAACTGAATGTAATGTGATGTTCATAATGTAATGTATTGTTCTAATACCATTGGAAACATGGAAATAGAAACTACATAGAAAGACTGAGGATGGTGCTGAGATAAATCTTTTTTCTTGTTATTATATTCACCATATTTCCAGTTTTTAAAGCATGTATTTGAGAACTGTATCTATTTGGATATTTTGAGATGTTTGGCTGATACAAATATACTGATGACTGATTCAAAAGACAATACAGCAATTACTTGAGGCGGAGAATGCTCAACGCAGTCTCAGGATACTTAAATCTCTGTACTACCATTTAATCCCATGGTGATGTTTATGAGCCAAGCTTCACTCAGAGTTTAAATTCTCTGGTATGGAAAGTTCCAGTCTTGTAATTTGAACTGTTTGGGAGAAACTTTCTGATACCAAGGAAAGCTGCCTATCTACAGCTTGGTCATTTTGTCACATAAAGGCCAAGTAAAAAGTTCTTGGTGGCCATAGGTCATAGGAACTCTGAGAAAGCTTCTCTCTTCTTCTGAAAGGCTCCTTCATAGGCACAGTACAAGAATTTACATCCCGCGGTGAGTCACACTGTAAGTTTAGTGTTCCCGGCAAGTGGCTTAGCCTCAAGTGCCACAGCTATTCTTAGCCACTCCACGCCCTGTAATGGATGGAAGATACTGGGCGATCTTACAAATGACACACTGTCCTGATGGCAAACAGGACAGATCTGACATATTGGGTTTCTAAGTCTCTCCTTTCTTCAGTGTGTTAATGGAGAAGACGTGGTTGAAATTAAAAACCAGCTGCCCCTCCTTGTGATTTCCGCACCTTAGCTAACATGAGAGCTTGGGTGGAAGGTGGGGACAGTGGCCTCACTCCTTTCTATCTTTCAGATTTCAGGTCTACATTCTGGCTTAGCTACAAAATGCCAAAGCAATAGGAATTCATAGTTTACCAGCACTGTAGCATTTTGGTTGGTGATTCACCATCAACATTGCTTGTAAAACAGTGTTTGGAATGGTAAATTGTATCATCACTGCTTTGGCAACATGGCCATTGCCATCCCATCACACATGCAGACCTTCTTATTTTTCACCCCGCCTCTTTTCCACCTGCACTCATTGGTCCTCACCTCTAGCAGCTCTTCTGCCCTTAGCATGACTGTGTGCCTGTGTATAGATGCTTTGACAACTTGGCTATCACACGAGTGGAAACAAGGGGAGGAATGTCTTTCTGGATCTAAGTCTGATTGATGTTTTACTAAACAGCACGCCCTCCAGTTCATTGGGCATAGAGAGCACAGTTCTTCATGCATTCATCTGTAGGTGGGTATCTAGGCAAGTTCAATATCTTGGCTGTTTGTATAGTTCTGTAACAAACATCAGAATCTCTGTGCTGTGCCCACTTAGATTCCTCCAGGTGTGCATCTTTGTCTCTTTATATGTGTATTTCCTGTGTGTGTGTTTCCCTTCTATATTTCCCAAGTACAAGACATAATCCTAGTAATATCGTGTATCAGTGTGAACACGCATATATATGTGTATTTACAGAGAAAGTAGGATAATATAATACTTATCTTTTTTTTACCTGAGTTTAAAATTCTGCTATGCTAGTGTAAATGTAGATACCATTCATCAACAAGATATAGAGGTTCATGCTTCAATGCAGTTCTTTTTAAAGAAATTATCTTTTTTATACTCATAGTTATTTTAGAGAGATAAAAGTAAAAAAACAAAATATACAATAATCAATATAATCACTATGACCTATTTTTCTGAATATTTGTAACATGTGACTCAGTATAGCTGTTAAGTTATACTGAGTTCATATGTAATCAGTCATATCGGAGAGACTTAAACAGGCAGTACTGGAGGAATATTTTAAATAAAGTGCTCAGGGACTGCCTGGGAAGGTGCCATTAATTAGATGACAAGGAGAAAGGCTCCTGCTGTTCTGTTCCAGGGCAGAGATTACAGCTGTTTTTTGTCCCCTGTATGTGGGGATTTGTGCACTCAAGCAGATATAGTAATTTGGACTGTTTTCAAGTACTGAGATGTAGATAGTTTCTGTATTTTATATATGCATATAATTTTCATACTCTTATGCAATAACCATATGTTATTTTTGAAATAGAAACAATTGATATATCCTTCCACTCCCTTTCTAGGTGGTGTTGCAAATTGAACCTAGGGCTTTTGAACTAAGATTTATTTACCAGGTATGGAGGCAATCCTTGATTGGGTTATGGGCAGAACTTGTTTTATGCATCTTGAGTTGTGGCTCTAAGTTCACCATTGGAAAATTGCAAGATTCTGCTGAAAATCTGAAATGGGACACACTGTACAGTAGCTTGAATGTGAAAGGCCAGGCTGACCTTTGGGAGTAATTCAGAGGCTGTTGCTCATCTCTGCCATCTTCTCTCCCCCACTTTTGGGAAGATGTTGCCCTCTTCCTTTACTAGAGGTCATTCTACCCTCCCCTGCTCAGTTGGTAGCTTGCTCTATGAATCGAGACACTAGAGGATAGTTGTAGAACTAAACAGTGGGAGACTCAGAGCTGGGAGACCTCTTCTGGTCCTTAGAAGATGCTTTTACGTTTTTGTATGGTGTGTTTGTAGTTCACTCTGTGGTATTATAAAAACCTCATGCTTCTAGATGTAGACAGTGCTAAAAGCCAGCTCTGGAAGCTCACCAGCAAGAATGCCTTTGTCCCACATCTGTCATCTGCACGGCTAGTTCCACTAGCTCTTAGTGGAGCATTTCTAGTAAAGAATGAAGAAGCAAGATTAACAAGGGCTTTCTCCTGAAGGAAGGAGATTCTTTTTTTGTTTGTAATACTGGAACTCTTTTCTGTTGGTGTTTGTAAAGAAGCCATGCATTTGGATGCATTTTTACATCTATCCTGTGATTGTCATTTGCTCGAAATTGGGGTGGGTACTTCTGTGCATTCTTTCTAAATGAGAAAACAGACACAGAAGAGGTAAGAAATTTGCTTGCAAGAATAGGGTTAACAGTTTTTGAAACCCTACCTGTGCCAGGCATGGTTGTGTCTGATATGAATCTGATGTTTTCAAGCGATTTCAAGTAGACCAGATGACTTTGATAATATGTCTATTCCAGTTTCTCAGATCAGGAAATGAGGTACTGAAAAATTCAATGATTTGCCTAAGGACATAAAAATATAGGTAACGATGGAGAAGGCGCTTAGACCCCAACCCCTGGTCCTGGCTGAGAACACTCAGTACTGTCTGTGTGGTGGATTGATACCGTTGGGGGGTGGAGACTCTCGTGAGAAATTTGTTTTCAGGAGTTTCTAAGTTTAGTGGCTGCAAGCACACTACAATAGCTACAGAAACTAGTTCCATATATGTTGCATATCCAACAGTGAGCACACAGCCAAACACACCCATAGCAATCCTACTCTGCTTTTTTTTTTACATAATGGGTAACAAAATGCCAAAATGCCTGCAGATTGACGTGTAGGGGCATAAGCAGTGCTTTGTTGGTTAAAAGGCTCTACATCCATGGGAAGTGCTGAGAGTATGCATTTCTTCTTCTTCTTCTTCTTCTTCTTCTTCTTCTTCTTCTTCTTCTTCTTCTTCTTCTTCTTCTTCTTCTTCTTCTTCTTCTTCTTCTCCTC
>NC_022012.1:62390429-62394072 GCF_000317375.1 Microtus ochrogaster
CTCACTTTTCCCCTTCTTCTGGAATCTATTTACAATAGCCATCGGTCATGTCTGCTTCCTCAGGCCCTGAGTCATGGCAAGCTGTTTGTTTGTGTGTGTATGTGTTTCTAGTTTGTTTTAGAAGATGATAACCTGATATTCAAAATTTGCTTTCCTTTTTAAAATACTGGATTTAAATCTGTTTTGTTTGAAAGGCTTTTCTGAAATATAACCCCCATATCCTATGTTATCTGTTTAAATACACATGCAGTATTTTCAATATATTCCCAGAATTGCAACAACTAGTATATTCTAACTTTAGAGCTTTTCTTCCATCCTCGAGGAAAAGCCCAAGCAAAGAGCAGCTACTGCCTCATCCCCTCTTCTTGCTTGCTCTAGTCAACCACTGGTTTATGTTTGAATTTTGTAGTTGTAAAGTATTTCATTTTAGGGACTCCAAGGTGGTATTTATACCCCTGCAATTAATTAGAGCTCCATTATATATTTACATATCATATACTATATACATATATAATACATAGTACATATAATATATATTATATATAAAGCTTTATTTCAGTATACATGTGAAGTACTGATTAAAATTTATTTCTGTAGTAATTCTAAATTTTCCAGTTTCTCATATATATAATTTGAGAGTATTTAAACTGATCTGCATTTACAAAAACACAGAGGTACGAAGGGTATTGTGGGTAGTTTGGCAGTTTGAATGTATTTGGCGCCCATAATCTCATAGGGAGTGGCACAATTAGGATGTATGGTTTTGTTGGAGGAATTCCCAACCAGCACAATTTGTGGATGTCTTTGTTCTGCAGCATGGACATGGAATAGGGGTCAGAGTGAGTAACTCACCCACTCCAACAATAGCAATGTTCGTTTATTCATGAGAGCAGAGTCCTTGTGGCTTAACAGTATCCCCCTTCTTTCTTGTTTTTTTGAAGCATGGTCTCTTTGTAACTCTAGTTGGCATGGAACTTGCTATACAGACCAAGCTGGTATTGATCTTCCTGCCCTGCCTTCTAAGTGCTGGAATTAAATGTGTGTGCCACCACACAGGCCAAAGTATTCCCCCTCTGAAGACGATTAAAAATGGAAGTTAACTTTCAGCATGAATTCTAGAGGGAATTAACACTATAGAAATTACTGGTGTGTTGATTATCGGAGTATGTTTTTCAATGTAGAGAAGAGAAAGAGAGAGAGAGAGAGAGAGAGAGAGAGAGAGAGAGAGAGAGAGAGAGAGAGAGAGACTTTCTTTCTCTGTGGACTTTGCTTTCTGTCCTTCCTGTATTACAATATACTGATTGATTTTTACCTTTAAAAAAATTTAAGAAAAAAAACAACTGTGCTTTATGCCTTACATAAATTCAGCCAAATCAAATCTAAATGCTTTTCACTGGGGAATGCAGTGTTTGGGTAGCTACTGGACATTGCTTTGGTCTTTGTGCATGCATCAGTCTTAGAACTCTTAGAGTTGAGGATGACGTTAAACTCGGGCATGCCAGGGCACCCCGTCATACCCAGCACTGCTGCGAATGCCAGGTAATGCTTCCTCTTTACCTTCACAACCCAGAGGGCACTGCTCATGTATGAGAATGGGAAATGCTGGACAACGTAGGATACACATTAAGTTAATGACCTTAGACAGAAAGCAAGAGCAACAGAATGCACCTAACTTTGCTGTCTCTCTCTCCCAGCCCTAAAGGGGGAACACTCTTCCACACCAACTGAGTTTAGTTTCCTTTACTTCAACAGGTGCCTTTATTTTCTAGCTCTCACAATATTTGAAATCTGATTAATTCATTACAGGTATGCATCGCTACTCCCGAATGTCCACAGAAGTCTATTTTTGTTTAAAGACCCTTTCTAGGTAGTGAGTTTGGTGCCAGCTTCAGGACCAGAGTTTGTTCTCCAACATCCACACAGTAAAGGAGAGAAATGCTTGCTTCCAGCAAGTTTACACACCCACCCAAATATATAAATGAATGAATGGATGTAATTCAGATGTTTTAAGTACAGTAAATTTATGGCTTTCTTGTATTTCCTTTGTAATGCTCACTTTGTGGCTATCAAGAGCAAGAGCATGTGAATGCCTGCTATGGAAATGGGTATTTCCCAGAAGCTCCAGCCGTCCCTACCCCCAGAAATATCTAGACAACCTTGCACCTTCTGGAATCCATTGTTGCAGATTACATTTAATGGCAATATCATGCTGTAAATACACAGAATTCTTGACAGGATTCGAAAGGGTTTCACATGTAGGAGTTACTTTCCTGGGTCACAGACCTTTAGAAATGCTTTTCAACTGAGAGGGAGGAAATCTTATTTATTTGGGCCATGGTCTGGCATTTTCTCCTCTTTATCTAATGTTCCTAAATGTCCCCAAAAGTTGGAGAGAACAGGAGGAGTGTCTCAGTGGAGGGGTTTGTGGTCTATGTGCCTAGTGATATGTGCCGCGGTCAAGGTTGTAAGGTATGACCCCGCTGGGCGCTCTGACCTGGACCACACTGTCTCCTTGACTGGGCTCTTTGTCATTCAGCTAATAGATGTATCAATAACATTTTTGATATCATTATAGGAAAATGAAAATCTATGATACAGGTGGGAAACATCTTTGCTGTCAAGGGCAATGAATCTGTCAGGAGTAACAGGAGTTCTCATTTATTAGTTCCGGAATTAACTGAAAATAAGATGAAAAACAAGATGTGTTTAAAATAAGACCAGTAAATTCACAGGAAGGGATTAGAAAGACAGAAGGAGGATTAATTACAATGTGAACAAAGAATCTAGACAAAAAGAAAAAAAAAACAGTTTTTCTTACATTTGAAAAAATTAGTGCTTACTTGGGAAAAATGCCTTAGGGAGGAAACTAGTTAGATGTGCTCACAGAAGCAGGGCCTAGGGATCCTGAAGGGACACCACAATTTTTGTTTCATTTTTTTTTGACTTTTTTTTTTTTTTGCTAAAGAATTAAAACATTTGAATTTCACGAATCTAGCCACAGTTGGCATTTTACAAAAGCGGAAAGGGGCTGAGCTACCTGGGACAGCGGCCAGGACATGAGTTTTGGCTGCCAACATTTGTCCGTTCCACCCTTCCGAATAGTTTCCTGAATTACTTTGGCTTTGCAAATATTTCACCATATTATTAGAAACACAGCTGGCTCAGAAGGGAAGTGGAGGCAAGAACATGGAGCTGACAGAGTGACATGTCTTGGGGACAGAAGCCGGAGCAGCAGGAGGCAGCTCAGTGGTAGGCTGTGCCACTCACCTGGGAATTCCCGTCAGTTACCTAAGTGGGGAGGGTCTTACTTCTTATCCACTGATATGAACCAAACCTTGGTCTGGATTTTCGTTTGAAGATCAAATGCAATTGTGTACATTCGACAGTATAAACAAGTCATCACAACACTGTTAATGGCTGTCTTAGTTCTATTGCTGTGAAGAGACACCATAACCATAGCAACTCATATAAAAGAAAGCATTTAATTGGAACTTGCTTACAGTTTCAGAGGTTTAGTCCATTATCATCATGGTGTTATGCAGGCCAGTATGTTGCTGGAAATGTAGCTGAACAGCTGAACTTTCTACATCTGGATCTGCAGGCAGGAGACACACACACACACACACACACACACACACACACA
>NC_022012.1:62394172-62417267 GCF_000317375.1 Microtus ochrogaster
GAGAGAGAGAGAGAGAGAGAGAGAGAGAGAGAGAGAGAGAGAGAGAGAGAGAGAGGAGCATCAGAGTCACTGGGCCTAGGTTGGGTTTTGAAAACCAGTGGCAAACTTCCTCTGATAAGGACACACCCACTCCAGCAAGCCTATAGCTCCTAATCCTCAGGTTGTACTACTCCCTGATCTAAACATTAAAATACATGAGCCTATGAGCATATTTTTGTTCAAACCACTACAATGACCCAGGTCCTACCTTTGAAGTTTTTCAGTGATTCCAGAGATAAAACAGGCAAATTGATTTTAAATGTTAGTTGAATAAATGTATAACACTGTGTGTTAACCTCTGTACATATGGCGGCATTGCTTATTCCCTTGGGGAGTTTATACTGAACACTTAAAAAAGAATCGGAGGCAAACTGCACTAAAGTACTGCTAACAGTGCAGATGTGAATGGCTAGAGAAACGACCAGACTATTACAGGGTTAAAAAGGAAACTCTTGGGGAGAAGATAGAGCCAAGGTTAGTTTAGAAGTCAGATTGGTTGGAGTGCAAGGATTGCCTGGGGATTTGTGTCAATCCCATTACTTCCTCAAATTGGTTATATATATTTTTTCCAAATCACTGCCTTTTAAAAGTCTTTGCTTTGAAATGTTCTTATTTTCACTCTACACGTTTTAAACATCTCACTTTTAAGAGAGTTCTGCAATCTTTTCTGGTTGACCAGGCTTTGGATTAGTCACCTTGGTTATCAGGGAGGCAGTCACATACAGGCAGGTAAATGCTGCTCTTCCCTATCTGTGTGCGGGGCCAAAAGAGTCATGGAAGAAAACCATAATTTTCAGTATGAGAGCTGTTTTTATTTTTCTTTATTGCCTTTAGTATCTGTATCATTCTCCCCAAACCTCTTTTATTCCTATATGATTCCTCTCTTCCTGAGTCACAGTGTTTTGTCCCACCTTTCTCCTTTACTTCCCCTGTTAACTCCAGACACAGGTTTTCTGAAAGTGTTGTTTCTAAAAAGTGATTCATAATGAATGTGACAGGCGTTCGCCACGTGTCCACAATGCAAAGTGTAGCAGGGTCAAGACTGCAGAAGTACCTGTAAAGGCTCTTCCCTCATTTCAGAGCTTCAGGGTCTCTTCCCAGAATGAAGTGTTAGCATCTCTAGCATTTCAGAACATCTGTGAGCTTGGCTCGAGTCTAGCGGCTCCCCCTTTTGAACTCAAGCAGAGCAAGGAACCCTTTCATTTTCTGTTCCTGGTGACACTTATATATAAGGGAAAAGAAAGAGAAGGCTGAATAATTGGAAGTCTTGGGGGTACATTTAGTCCCTGCTCCACAGAATTCTGCTCTTATTCTGTTAAGTCTTGATTTAACATGAACATCTACTTTAGATTTTTAAAATTGAAAAGTGATAGTATGTTATTCAAAAAAACAAAGGAAGAGAAGATGTTGGATGTTGGGGGGTGTCAGACTTTTCAGGTTCTTTGAGCGGAAACCAAGCCGTGCACCTACCACACAGCAGGTGCCCAACAGCATCTGGAGGGTGAATAAGACCTGGAGCTAGGATTAAAGTGGGTCAAATTGTGAGCTTTTCTCCTTTTCTTCCAGAGCTCTTTCATTTCCTCATTACCTCCTTCCTCTTCTAGCTTGAGAAGTTCTGACACTTTCCACACCAGTGTGAGTGCATCACAGAGGGATGTGTGAGCTTTTAAAATTAACTAGAGGTTAAAAACATTGTATTTAAGGCTTACTTATTTTGTAAGAAATGAAGGAGCTATTTTGTATATGATAAAAATGTTAATTTTGTCTTATTTAAAATGATGCATTAATCTGTGTGTATGATTAATTTCTTGGTCATCACTTGGGTGCTGATGTTCTATCAATAGACATTGAGCAATTCGAGCTTCCTCAGAGGAAATATTACTATAGTCGGGATAATTGCACACTGTAGATGAATTGTAAAAGGTCTAAGCTTTTCTAAAATAGGGTGAGGTAGAAGGAAGCAGAACTAGGGGTGGTGTGTGTGTGTGTGTGTGTGTGTGTGTGTGTGTGTACGCGTGTGCATGGTGGTTTTGTAATGATATAGTTGTGAAATCTTGCTCTAGATTTCATTTATTTATTTATTTATTTTTTGGTTTTTCGAGACAGGGTTTCTCTGTGATTTTATTGTTAAAGACAAATATTTGTGCTTTGAGAATCTGTTGTGTGCTTTTGGAATTCCATGCTCAGTGTAATTGCTCTAATCAAAGAGTTAAATAAGACACTTATGGCTTTAAATTAAATATTTTGTTTTATCTAGAATTTCCAATTAATGTTCCACTGGAACCAAGTTAGCTCTGCTTGAGGAATCATTCTCATTTGGACCTTTTTGCTTCAGGTCATAATACTAATGAGCTCTGAATTTTCTACCACTAAAAACTGCTGTCTTTATTTTAGGAATAATTTGAGAGTAACTTTGCTTAAGAGAGTAGAAAATAATAAAAGTAATAGACCAATAAATTTTAGATCATGGCTGATTTCACTGTTTTATTTAGTTAATTAGTTTTTATTTTTCCCTTTCCCTTAAAAAGTGAATTGTTTGAGAATTTCATACATATGTACAATAAAATATTATAAACATATAAAATAAAATATTTCCCACTTTAACTCCCCTGGATTCTCTGACATATCCTCTCCTAATGTCAGGTGTTATTTTTGTAAAAGTAAGATGACCTGCTCAGTCCAATTAGTGCTGCCCGTATGTGCACGAGTGTAGGACTGTTTACTGGAGCATGGGCAATCTGCTAGTGGCTACATCTCCAAGGAGAATAGTTTCTCTTTCCCCATCAGCCCTTAACTGCCAGTAGCTCCTGCCAGTAGTAAACTAGGGATATCGTCTTGTGAGAGCTCTTCCCTAATTCATGCTTGAATTTTAATTGGTTTAATATTATGAAGGTCTTGTACAGGTAGCCAAAGCTGCTGTGGGGTTCTAATGTTTAATAGCCATGTCATAGCCAAGAAGACAGCATTGTATAGTATTTGTCTCCATCTTCTGTCTCTTCTATTTTTTTCTGCCTCCTCTTTCACAAAGTTCTCCGAGCCTTGGAGGGGTTAACAAAAATTTCCCATTTGGGCCAACAAATTCCAGTGGCTTATTTTTAGGACTTAGATCAATTATGAATCTCTACATTGACTGCTTCTCTGACCAAGCTTGAGAGCAGCCCAGGTGTATGTGTAAACATACACATAAACATTGTTTAGCAAAATTATAATAGTAGGTTTCACTCTAGTGTGTATAACCTAGTACCACGTGATTTTGAAAAGATTTACAATAGCAAGCATAAAATGCCTCTATAAGAGAAGCTCTCAAATCTGATCAGAAAGCAGTTGGTTACCCCCATGCCAATTATACCACTCTTGCATGATTAGCCTTTTTATTTCTCAAGACAGAGTTTTTCTGTAGCTTTGGAGCCTGTCCTAGAGCTAGCTCTTTTTTTTTTTTTTTTTTTAAGGGTGACTTTTTATTTTTTTATTTTTTTTATTATTTTTTTTTATTCTTAATTTTTTTTTATTAAGAAAGA
Organism: Microtus ochrogaster; assembly: GCF_000317375.1. NCBI lineage: Eukaryota > Metazoa > Chordata > Mammalia > Rodentia > Cricetidae > Microtus > Microtus ochrogaster. The sequence continues at coordinate 62,397,730 of NC_022012.1, forward strand.
AAAAAAATTTTTCCGCCTCCTCCCAGCCTCCCACTCCTCCCACCCTCCCCCCCCTCCTCTCCCCCTCCCTCTCGAGTCTGAAGAGCAGTCAGGGTTCCCTGCCCTGTGGAAAGTCCGAAGTCCTCCCCCCTCCATCCTGGTCTAGGAAGGTGTAGATCATGCTGGCCTTGAACTCACAGAGAAATGCCTGCCTTTGCCTCCCAAGTACTGGGATTAAAGGTGTGTGCCACTTTGCATGGGTAATTAGCATTTAAAAATTATTTATTTTATTTCATGTGCATTGATATTTTGAGTGCATGTGTGTATGGGTGAGGGTGTCAGGTCCCCTGGAACTGAAATTACATACAACTGCGAGCTGCCATGTGGGGGAATTTGACCCAGGTTCTCTGGGAGATCAGTCAGTGCTTTTAACCGCTGAATCATCTCTCCAGCCCCACATGATTGGCTTTTTAAAAAATGCATTTAGCTCTAATTAGTTCTTGGCTTAAGAATTTAGACTAAGGCAGAGTTTTTATTTTATTTATTTATTTTTGTCTAAGGCAAGCGATTTGACTTTAGGAAAAAGCAATCGACGTCTGGAGGCCCTCACAGCTTCATCACTGCCTATGGCTGAGCTGTAGCTCCCTGGGGATTTGTCCCTTTCCTTCCTGCTCCCCAGCACCACCAATACCCAGTGTTGTTGTGGGAGGCCGCTTGTTGGTTCCTGGCTGAATGGCAGCTCTGCTCTGAAATAATCACACAGAAACAATATTAATGAAGTCACTGCTTGGCCAATCACTTAAGTGTCTTGCTAGATAGCTCTCACATCTAGTATTAACTCATTTCCAGTATGTTATATTTTATCACAAGGCTCGTGGCCTACTGTCTGTCTCCAATAGCAGCTCTATGACTTCTCCCCTGACTCTGCCTTTCTTCTCCCAGCATTCAGTTTAGTTTTTCCCACCTAGTTCTGTTCTACCCTATCAGGCCAAGCCAGTGTCTTTATTAACCAATGATAATGACAGCATACAGAGGGGAATCCCACATCACAGTGTTATGACCTTTAACTTAGTTTACAAAATAGCAGATTTTCATATAGCTTTTAGAATATTCTTACTCAAATTTGTTAATTATAAGATAAATGTATCTCTGTCTTGTGTGAGTCAATGCCAGCTTTCATTTTTTTCCTTTAATTTGTGAAGGAAATTTAGAAATATTTGAAGCTGAAACAATAGATTACACTAATCCAAGTGACTCATGCTCAGCAAATGGCAGCTCATAAAACATTAGAGAATTTAACTGTATTATATAGTGTGTGTATACATTGTGCATGGTCACCTCTAAATGTAGGCTTGAAAACATCTGAAATCGCAGGCAGCTCCCAAAAAATGGGATATCCTTAAAGACCAGTGTCAAAATTTCCTCTCTAATGTCTTGACTTAAAAATATGAGCCAACATACAGCAAAAACTTATAAGCTGGTATTCTTCCAAGGCAGGCATTTACAGTTTTCCATTGGATATTCATGAGTTATTTTTAGGAGCAGTGAAGTAAGGGCTAAGGTGGCAGTATTGAATGTGACTGAGGGCTTCTTCATTTAGATGACTGATAGCAGTCCTAGCTCTCCTGTAACTGAGTTGTCAGATTTTGCCTTCTGATTCCTTACATGAAGAACAGAACAAATAGCAATTTATTAACAAACACTTACGAGTATTGTATATCTAGTTTGAATCAACCCGTGCTAAGCACATAGAATGATGCCTAATAAATGTATGCTCTGTGTTTGTTGTTATTAGTGTAAATTATGAAGAATCATTTATAGATAAAAATAATTGGGAAGTCTGATGGATTTTGATCAGCCCTGTGGAAAATGTGGACACTGTAGCTTCCCAAAGGTGTCCTTTACCAAGCACTGATCTCTTTGAGGGGAGAAGGAGGTTGAGGTTGACATGAAGGCCTACATGAATTTTAAAATTCATGAGTTGGCATTTGATCTTTATCATGGCACTAGATTAATTCAGTATATTATATGTATTTGTAGCTGAATTAATCAAATGTACTGAAATTAATAAAAGAAGAAATAGACTTTGGCATACTGTTTGATACTTGCCATTAATTAAATGCTCCAAAGCTTTAATAAGATACACAGTTAATGTGCAAATAAAATTTTTTTTTTTTTTACTTAAAATTGTCTCTAATTACTCTTTAACAGCTTCTGAAAAGTCCTTAAACAGGCAATTCTTTAGAAACAAGGCAGAATTTTAATTCATTTGGAATCAGCAGCACATTCCAGCTCATTTCCTGGAATTAGATCTGATCATTTTCTTTGAGTCGATGATAAATTTTACTTCTCTCTTCTAAACAGTCAATCAGCATGTTGAGGACTCATCTGAAGTAAATTTTGAATTTTGATATTCAAGGCACAAGCCCAGGAAAGTTAAAAGCTTCCCCGTGTATATCTTGCACCTTCAATCTTCAAACTGAAGAAATCCAGGAAGCCACAAACACTGCAAATATCTGCACCTTTGTGATTAGGATAGGGTATGGCAGGAGTCAAACATCATATGGGTTACTCCTGAACAGTGTATCCTGATAGACGAATTCAAGCCAATCCTGGAAATGCAGGTCTGAGAAGAAACAGAGATGCTTAGTCTCCTGATGTTGGGAGCCAGGATGTATAGTATGCATGCTCTTTCCTGGACATTCAAATCTGATTCTTTCTCACTGAACATGAGGTTTGCTGCACAACTGGATGAAGGGCACAAAGGGCTCCTGAAATGTATGATGTTCCACTTTGCCTGTCAAGTGGAACAACCCATTCACCAACTAAAAAAATACAGAAAAAATAATTTCATTGGCCTGACTTAGCTCTGATGTCAACACTGAACCTAATGTAAGGAAATCTTTAATGAAGGACTCAGATGAAATCTTTACTATCCAGAGTATACTTTTAAACCTTGTTTTTCACAAAAATTACAGCAAGTGGAAATCTTAATTTTTATTTGGTAGATGATAAAATTGTTAATTAAAAAGGCAACTTGCACAGCTTTACCAGTTAGAAATCTCAGCGCTAAGGATGTAGACCAGGATATGTTGGATGTGATTCTGGGTCAGTCTTTTTCCAGAAACTCCTTCATCCCCCACTGTCCTCTTCTGTCATTAACTCTGTCTGAGCTAGGTGAGCTCATTCTAGTGTATTTCCAGGTAGAACGGCTCGGAAGGACCATGATACTCACACTGGGCTAGGTATAAGATAAGGACGCATCCCGAAGAGAGGTGAGCACATCAGAAATCCTCTGCCTCCACACCATCACCGCAGGGATCTTGTTGGTCCTGTTACACAGCCCGTGTGTTACCTGTCCTGGTGCAGAGTTGCATCTGACAAAACACTTCGTGTTTAGTAACGCTGAGTGTTCTGAGAGTCTTCTGTGTCTTCAGGGGTACAAGCCAAGCTTGCAACATTTCCCTCTTCCCTTTCCTTCCCCCAATTCCTCCTGCATGCTCCTTGCTCTCTTTCAAACTCATGACCTCATTTTAAAAGTTGTTGTTATGTATGTAGGCTCATTTATGAATATGTATATACATATATTCATAAATACAAGGTTCTCAGTCTGTATAATGTTATTCCCATGTATGTTTTCAGGGCTGGCCATTTGACACTGGACAGCCAATCAATCGATGTGCTCTTCCCTGAGGAAGCTAGATTTCCTCCACTCTCAGCATTCCTTAGTTTCCTGGAGTTCTTTGTGTAGGGTTGAGGCCTTGTGGGCTTGCCCCGGAATTCAATCGCTTTTATTTATTCACTCTTTAGGACTATGAGATGCATTTGTGTCTCTTTGAGATAATTTCGAAATTCTTCAAAGGAGGTTATTTTCCCCTCAATTAATTAGATTTATCTATCTCATTTGGGTGCTTGTAGATGGCAAACAGTATGAGGCTATTCATTTGTACATGCTCAGCAGGAGAGCTGCACATGCGTGCTGGATGATGGAAATAATGCTTGTTTCCAAATCAAACAACTTGAGAGTCAGTAGATAGGTCCTTTCAGCTGATGTATGGAAGTGGTATTTTTATATCAAGCATGATAAATGGAACCACAAAACAAGATTAAATTATATATTATTTCTCTTTCATACTGTAATGTTTTGGAAACGTAACTCTTGGAAAGCAGAAAAAAGTGTAGAGTAAGCTCTAAAGTATTTCCCTTTGGTTTTCTCAAGTCTGCTTTGCTGTTTACCGAAGAGATGGCCCAACTCCTTGAGCAAATATTGTTTGAACAGTTCCCAGTCATGTCTGAAACAGTCAGATTCCTTGTGTCTGGAAAAGCTGGGCAAGAATTCATGTTCGCTGTTGTACAGCCATTAGAATGGGTGGCTCCTTGCTAAACACCAGCCTGTAATTTCTGGGCTGCTCAATCTCATTCCCATGCTAGGAATTCTGCATGGTGGGTGTCATGATAAAAGGTGTGGCCACTCCCTTCCTCTCCTGAAAGACACCACAGTAAAAGAGAAAGAGATTGGTCTGGAAGACCTGGTGTATTTTAGGAGACTAGTTCTTGTCTGGTTATGTCAGCTATGCTAAGGTGAACTAGAAATGGAAGGAAGTTGATGGATCTCAGAATTCACCATGACCGTGCAGCAGCAAAAGCTGTGCTGTCATTAAAGTCAGAGCCATCCAGTGCTGTCTGCTGTGAGAGTCAGTCTCTTACCACAGCAGAGAGAACTGGATCAGAGCCTCAGAAGAAGAGCTGTGTCTGAGGATGTTACCGCTGATGGAACTCCTGCGGGATTCCTAGCCATCTGCTCCCCAATTCCGAAGGGCATCTTGGGTAAGATTTGGAGGTTCCTTGACTGTCTTTACGTTAAAGACTTTTTGTATAAGTATCTTGTTGCAAAGAAATAAGACAGAGGAAATGTCCTGCTTGTGGATTTCCTTCCTCCACATGACTAGGCCGCCATTTTGATATGAACAAATAACTCAATGCTGGGAGATTTAAATGGTGTCTTTAATACTAGTACCAAATACTATAATTAATTGTGAGTGGCGACACCTTTTAAAGTTTTTGTGATTCTTGGTAGAGATTTGTGAGTGGTAGTCTGTTGTCATATTTATTAGTGTTGCATTCTAAATACAAGTAAATTTGTAAATTTGCTAAGAATTAAAAAATAAAACAAAAACAAGCTTTTATCTTTCTGTGTCCATTGCAAACCCTCTCCATAGTCTATTTCCCCCTTTCTTACCTTTGAGGTTAATACAGCGTGACTGCTCTCCTTAGTGAAAAGTTTTGAAGGTTGAGCCATTCCTTAGACCTGGTTAGTTTTCTGTTCACCGAGAGAGCTACCCAGAGCACACACAAGTCAGTTTCTCCACCTGACTCATGTATTTTTTTTTTGTTCTCCTTTGAATTTTCTCAATGACTTGGCATCATGCTTGGCATCATTACAGCTTGATATAGTGTATCATATTTTACCTCTTTCTTTACCTCTTTTTCCCATAACTGATCCCTTGGGTAATAGTAGATTCTTAACTAGGGCATGTTGCGTAGATACTAATGCTGTAGCCACAGAGATATATAAGGTGAATCTAACTAACTATTGCCAAGTGCTTCTCCGACCAAGTTGCTGCATTTATATTTGGAAAAGGCAGCACGTGTCAAGATTATGACATGCAAAATGTACCTTCTAATCTTGTTTCTGTTTTCCTCACAGCTAGAGGACTACCACTGTTTTTCAGTGCTGATTTATCTTCAGAAAGAACCAAATGTCACGAGTTAGCTTGTTTGAATGTAAAAACAAGGGCTATTTTAAGACAATGACATCCATTTTTTTTAGAACTAAAAGAAGATATAAATCGACTCTGAGAAAAATTTAAAAACATTTTCAGATAACAGAACACCCTACCCTCTTTGAATATACTGACATTGCTGATCAAGCTCAGGTCCTTGGGTATGCTCAGCAATAATTCTACCGTTGAGCCATACCCGAACACTGCAAAGTAAGTTCTTTGTACATAGCACTCATATCAATGTATGTTTGTTGAACAAACCTTACTTCCAGGGCAGGTAAATTAGATTAGTGCATAAGGATGTTTTCTGCCAAGTCCAGCAGGCTGAACTGGATTTCCAGGACTCACCTGGTGGAAATGGAGATCTGAATGAAGGTGTTGTCTGACCTCCTCATGAGCCCTGTGGCACATGCTCACGTACATGGGGCTGGGAGAGGGAGAGGAGGAGTAAGCAAATAAATAAAATGAAATTTAAAATATTAAAAAAATCAGTTTGTGAGTCACATCTTGCAATTTAGGGATAGAGAGACCTTTGGCTTAGATACTCAATTCTGTGATTTGGGTATCTGTAGTTCCCTGCTTTAGACGGTGGCTTCTTTAAATTCCTTTAGACTCAGCTGCTGTTAGAATGGAATGAGGCATGGCTTACATGCACGTGTATTAATGTGTTGGTATTGTTGTCCTGGAGTTTCCTGTGTTCTGCTGCTTAAAGCCTCTGTGATGTGCACTGAGATACCGCCATGATCTGGGAGAAGTATGAAACAGGGTAGAAAGATGAATTCTGTCTGAATCTATCAGAAGTCATTTTGCCCTCCTCGCCCCCCCCCCCCGTGAGTATTTTCTGTAAATATATTAAGTGATGGTTATCTAACATTCTTTACATTGCATCTGTCCCTGCTTATGAAACGCCAATAACATTTTCAGCATGAGATAGGTAACTTTAGATGTTAGACAGGTTTGTGGATGTGGAAGAATCGTTTGTATTGCGTTTGTAGGGTAAACAACACACAGTGGTAAATTTCAATTTCTACAGGTTGAGAATTGCTACAGTTAACTTTCCCCTTGATTATTCCTGTCTGCATATATTGTAACCTGAACTAGATCATATAGTTTGTGATTTTAAAATTTTCAAATTTTCTATAGGCTTAGATGTTCCTACCAGACTCCAGACTTCCTGATTGGCAAAGCTTGAGTCAGAAAGTTTGCATTCTAACGGATCAAAAACTACTGTTAATGTCTTTGGTTTTAATTTCTTCTGTACTAGAATGAGTTTTATATTGCCATCTGGATTTGGCACGGTTATTGCAGTCATGAATACATAGCAGCTATGCCTCCTAACTATACAAAATCTGCCCAAGCCTGGACCCTTCAACAGCCCATCACAGATGAAGCAGGTGCCAATAAGGTCCAGGCTCCTACTGAGCAACTCTCGGAAGGAAGCTGATGTTTTCGAGGGTGGAGGAGTGACAATTTCTTCAGTTGTGTAGCCCGTACTGAACTGGCCATGTTTCAGCAAATATTCCCCCATCATACTTTTTCAAGCAACCTTAAGTGGATTTGAAAAACAAATAAACAACTATGAAAGAAGGGAAGGAAATGGCTGTGTGTGAGAGAGAGAGAGAGTGGGGAGAGAAGGAGGGAAAAGAAGGGAGAGGAGAGGGGAAAGGAGAATCAAATGTAATCAGAACGTATTGTTTATACATGTGTGAAGTTATAATCAAGGAACCCGAGTTTTAAATTACTCAAATGAACACAAAACCAAACGGACATGTATCATATTTACTTATTTGCTTATTTTCTAGTTTGCGATCAGATATTTATTAAGCCCTCAATTTACAACAAGAGTCTTACCGTCATTCCTCATCTTGTGATTTAATCCATTAGATCAATCCACTTTTGCATACTTGTGATCAATTTTCCTTCTGGTCATTTGCTTTTGAGTCATACTTTCTTGGGAACTGCTTTTCAACAGTTTTACAAAACAAGTTTGTTATCTTTTTAGTTTGAGGTCGATAAGGGTTTTTTTTTTTTTCCTTCCACTGTTGACAAATGGCTCGCAGTATATTCCTGCTATAATGGGTAAAAATATAGCTGGCTTTATTGTAGTGCCAGGACTCTGTTCTGGAGACTGCCTGCACTTGGCAGATGTGTGAATGGATCAGAATGGGCGAGTTCTTTTGCTAATTTCTGCAAGATGCTGGGCTGGGCTTGGGAGGCAAAGAAACAGAAGATTGCTTTTCCTTTTGGGTAGGGGGAATGAAATCAAAGCTATGACATGTTTATATGGTTGGCCCTCATGTTCTCACTTTAAAAACTTATACTTTTTGGTTAAAGTACAGATACACTAGTTTAGATGCCGTCCTGAAATTTGGACATGTTCTTAATACTTTTCAGTCAAGAGATTTTCCTATAAACCAGAGCAACCAGAATTTGTTGCATTATATGAAAATTAGTGAGGTATTTCCTTGTTGGATGGTGCACATTGGAAAATTCTGTGTACTGTGAGGCATTGATATCACCAAAGAAACCAGGTGCTCTTAAAGAATGAGGCCGTAGAACCGCTGTCTTGAGTTCAAAACCCAAATCTGTTACTTTAGATAAAATGTGCCCTTTACCTTGGAAAAGTAATAAATTTCCTTGTCTTTAAACTGGGAGACAATTGTAGGGATGATGGAGGCCTTGGAGGGGAGGGATCAAACACCAAAGCTGTAGGATGCTTGGTCCTGAGAGGAGCCAATAAGTGGAGGTTATTGTAGACAGAGATTCCAGAATTTGCTTATCAATTTGAAGCCCCAAACCTTTGCCATGTGCAAAAGAACAGCAACCCTTTGAGAAGCTTCCTGAGTCCCTCGGTGACAACCAGTAGTTGCTTACATGTTTCTTAATGAGTTCTTATGTAAAGTGACTTCTGATCATTTGTCCTAGCTTTTGCTTACTGTGGAGGGAGATTTGCAATTGGTTTGTTGAATTTTCATAGCTGCATCAGAATTTTTATCTATTTGATCAAATTCTTTAAAACAGCTTTGAAGTATGCAGCAGCTATAAATAGAACTTCTGTGTTTGTCAGATAAATATATAAAATCTTGCACAATATTGCCTGGAAGATGCAACTTAAAAAATTTAGTGGTTCTTTTAATAATTACATTCTACCTTATATGCTTCAAATGATTTCTGTCCTGGCCACCATTTACATGAGTCTATTTCAAATTGAGGAGTTGTCTTTTTTTTAATCTGTAAAACTGCCTTCGGTTCTTTGAGTTCACCAAGGTGGTTTTCCCAGCACCAAAATCGCTACATCCAAGGAGCTTTTCTACTTCCCATTAATGTCCCAGAGGGCAATCCACAAACTTAACTGAAGTCTTGACAATTATGAATCATTTCCTTACACTGGAAATAACGACTTTGAATAGATATCCCATCAAAATGGAACCATTTATTTTCTTCTGTGGTTGATAAATGGTACCTAAGGCAGAAAGAAGTACAACTGGATACTGACTAAGAATGATTGATTTTCAGGTTATTTCACTGGTTTTTAAACTATTAGAGTTGATTGCTTTGATAAAATTAAGAATGATTCCTTCACTTGCCTGTAGCCACCCAGCCTTTCCTATCCCCATGAGTTTGGAATCAATGAATTCGGCAGTGGGTTGGCCAGTGTGAGAAGACCTAGGTACTTCACTTTTGTTCTTCAGTTCTATACCAAGGAAGCAAAAACGTATCAAAATTTATGTGGTGATTGTTCAAATATTAGCAATACATAGACAATATGAAGACCAGGTCCAGAGTAGGCTGGTGTGCCTTGACTTTGTGTAAGCAGGCCAGCTTATGATACCACAGTGGCAGGGAGGAGTCTGGGCTATCATTTGGATTGCTTGCTGAAGCCTGTTTCTGGAAGGACTGCATCTAGCGCGTAACAGACAGCTGTAACCAATGGAGATGGATTGACTCTCACGGCCTTTCTGATCTGAGGCATGCTGTCATTAATGCCTGTGGGACTTACTGAAGAAAACTCTGTGTCGCCAATAAATGACTTTTTCAGGCTTTTTTTTCAGGCTTTAAAAATACATGTTGCGCCGGGCGGTGGTGGCGCAGGCCTTTAATCCCAGCACTCGGGAGGCAGAGGCAGGCGGATCTCTGTGAGTTCGAGACCAGCCTGGTCTACAAGAGCTAGTTCCAGGACAGGCTCCAAAACCACAGAGAAACCCTGTCTCTAAAAACCAAAAAAAAAAAAAAATACATGTTGCATAGTATGGTAGTTAGCTTTAGTTGTCAATGTGACACAACCTGCATCATCAGAGAGGAGTGTCTCAATGAGAGAGTACCTACCTTGGATGGGCCTGTGTGTCTGTCTGTGATTGTTTTAGTCACTTGATGTGGGCAAACTGAGCCCACTGTGGGCAGCGTTATCCCCTAGAGCCTCGGCATGTTGTCTTGCACTGTGTAAGAGTAGATAAATGGAGCTGAGCAGAAGCAAGCAGGTGAGCATGCACGCATCTACTCTATCTGTGCTATTGACTATGGGTGTGATGTAACACACCATCTGAAACACCTGCCTTTGTGCAAATGCCATCCCAGCAATGATATACTAGAACTGGGAATTGTGAGCTAAAAGAATCTATTTCTCTTCTAAGTTACTTTTCATTAGACTATTTTATCATGGTAACAGAAAGGAAATGAAACACATTGTACTATCAGGATTGCAGTCTATATACAATAACATCTGAACAGCCTCGTTTGAAAAAGTGTGTATGCCTTACATTGCCTCGAGGGAAGCTTATGAAAGACCATCCCAACTTGTTGCTACTGTTTCTGGTCTTGATTTAGATTAGTGTTTCCTAGGGTGAGAATTTTGAAGGATTTAAAATTTCTTTAAAACTTATGTGGGGGCAGAAACAAATAAAAATGATTAATTAACTTGAATTTTATAGCAACTGGTAAACTGTGCATTAGCTCTTATTCCTACTGGAAGCAAAGTTTGGAGGTGAAAGCCTTCATATGAAATAAATAAGATTTACTTTCTGAGTTGCTTTACCAGACAATCTAGATCAACAGTGCTTCAGATGCCACTTGGTTATACAGAGTCTAAATTACCGAGCCTCCAGTTGTTGGTGCTTCTAAATATATCCAAACACTTCCAGGGAAGTGAACCGTACATGTGGCTGTTATTAGATGTGTAGGTCACAGGTTGTATAGTTTATGTTAAGTCCTTTAGTCAATATTGTAGGCTTTGTTAGCTATAACTACTCATCTTGCTTTTGAGAAAAAAGATAAAATGTTCCAGAAGGAAAGGAAAGTGTGAAGCTCCGTTCAAACAAAACTTGTTTCAAATATGGGTCAAAATTGCACTGAAAGTGGACTTTTAGGTGCAGATCTCTGATTCATAACATGCTGACAAATCTACAGCTATAAACTGAATTGTATGGGTCAATTCTAAAAATAATGATCAAATCTTGCTAGAAAAACACACACATCCTTGTCTGTAAGCCATGGCTATGTGAACTTAGAACCCACAATGATGTGGACATGCCATTTATAAATCTTGTAGATTATGAAATTCAATTAAGAACATCTGTCCTCTGATATGTATGACGCGAGCATGTGTTTTCTTATCAGATGTATAACTAAATTGTTTAAACCTTTATGGAAGATTAGGGAGCATTTCTTTTTCATTGATGAGAAAATAGCCTTTTATGGATCAAAATTAGCAGTCTTTCCTATTGAGAATCCATTTTGCTATGGTCTAGGCTATTCTCACTTTCACTCAGCAATCGAACAGAAAAATGGAGTGGTGACCTGAATAGCCTTATGTCCTCAAGCACTGTGATTTGGCAGAGATGTTTTAAATGGGCCCCATTTTCCTCTCCTGACAGGTAGTGGGTTCTTTGTGATATTAAAGCAGCCATCTTTGCGACAGCTGGTGCTTCTTATTGCCACCAGGTTAACAGTGTTTGGAAATGGACTTGTAATCAATTCATTTTCTCTTTAGAATTGATGCTCAGAAAACATCGCGGAGGCAGTAAGTGGCTGAGTACTTTGTTCCTGTCTTAACACAAGTCTCAATTCTTTTTCTTATCACTGTGCAGAACATCCAATTGAAACAACTTAGGGGAAGAGAAGCTTGCTCTGACTCATGAGTGAGGGGTACAGTCCTCAGGACTATGAAACTTTAGCAGTTGACATGGTTGGGTTCATGTTGATGGGAGCCTACGCCATGGCTTGTTCACATCTGAGGGGATCAGGAAGCAGAGAGCTGTGGCCAGGAGCAAGGCCTGTGACCCTGAAGGCCTGTTCTCAATGGTCTGTGCTGATCAACTGGGTCCTTTGTCTTCCAGTTTCTACAACCTACTCAAAATGGCACCATCAACTGGGGAACAAAGCATTCAACACAGGATCCTGTAAGGAAATTTTAGACTCAAACTGCAACAGAAGAACACATAGTAGTGACTTGTCCAACTAAATGAATGAAAACACATGAGGTCCAATCAAATTTGAGTGTGAGGTAAATGGCAAATGCTGCTTTAGTATATTAAAAACAAAATATTTGGAACAGATAACACTTAGCTACTTAATTAACAGCTACTTATTCTAAATATTTTATGTGACACAATTATGATAAAAACTTATTTAGGGGTGATGTGGAATTCCCCTCTGTATGCTGTGAATATATTTTATTAGCATTGGTTAATAAAGAAGCTGCTTTGGGTCTATGGCAGCACAGACTAGGATGGGATGAGGCAGGAATTCCAAGCAGAGATAGAGGAGAAGAAAAGGCAGTCAGGGAGAAGCCATTAGCAATGGAAGGAGAAAGATGTCCGCCTGCTGAAACCTTACTAGTCAACCACGAGCCTCGTGGTAAAATACAAAATAATAGAAATAGGTTAATCTAAGATGTAAGAGTTAGTTAATAAAAACCCTAAACTAATAGGTCAAGCAATGTTTTAATTAATATAGTTTCTATGTGATTATTTCGGGTCTGGGTGGCTAGGAAACGAACAAGCGGTCTCGGCCTACAAAGGTGTAGTCTGAAATTCAAATTTAATTAGGCACCTTAAAACATGGAAGGGTGCTTGGTAAGGAGAAATTTTACTAGATGATACTCTACTTTACCCAGGTTGCTTCGGCCACCCTAAATGTGCATGTGGTTCAGGTGGGCAGTTCTCCTTGGCAAATCCTTCGGGATGCTCCTGTTCTCCTTCTTAGCTGGTCGGACTTGGTCACACTGATGGATGTAGCTGTGATGGCAGCACAGGATGGGTGTTTTCACTGCATGAATGGATTTTGTTTTCTTCATTCATAATTGGTGCGCAAATGAAGTTAGGGAAAAATTCCACTCACAATGCCTAAAAACAACCAAGCTCCCTTATCCTCCCAGAGATGCCCCTGATTCCAGTTGTCTTTCCCAGTACTCTCCCTCCATCTTCCCCTGACCTAATCCTTCCTATTCCATGTCTCCCCCACATCCAGGCCTCTCCCCCATCCACCTGTGATGTCTATTCTATTTCTCATTCACAGTGAAATTCATGTGTTCCCCCTGAGCCCTCCTTGATTCTTTGAGGCTGTGGCTTGTAGCATGGTTATACTTTACTTTATGGCTAATATCCCCCTATATGTGAGTGCATACCGTGTTTGTCTTTCTGGGTCTGTGTTACTTCATCCAGAATGATTTTTTTCCCTAGTTCCATCTATTTTCCATAAAATTTCATGATGTCATTGTTTTTAATAGATGGGTAATGCTCCATTGTGCAAGTGTACTACAGTTTTTTTTTTTGAGACAAGGTTTCTCTGTAGTTTTTGGTGCCTGTCCTGGAACTAGCTCTTGTAGACCAGGCTGGCCTCGAACTCAAAGAGATCCGCCTGCCTCAGCTTCCCGAGTGCTGGGATTAAAGGCGTGCGCCACCACCGCCTGGCTGGTTTTTTAAATCTATTCTTCGGTTGAGGGACATCTAGGTTGCTTCCAGGTTCTGGCTATTATATATAAAGTTACTGTGAACATATTTGAGCAAGTGTCCTTGTGGTATGATTCACCATCCTTTGCGTATATGCCCAGGAGTGGTATAGCTGGGTTTTGAAGTAGATCGATTCCCAATTTTCTGAGAAACTGCCATATTGATTTCTAAAGTGGCTGTATGAGTTTGGACTCTCACCAGAAATGGAGGAGCATTACCCTTGTTTCATATCCTTGCCAGCAAGAGCTGTCACTTGTATTTTTGGTCTTGCCATTCTAACAGGTTTAAGATGGAATCTCAGAGTCATTTTTATTTGCATTTCCCTGATGGCTATGGATGTTGAACATTTCTTTAGTTGTGTGGTAATTTGAATGTAATTGCCCCCATAATATCATAGGGAGTGTCACTATTAGGAGGTGTAGCTTTGTTGGAGTAGGTATGGATGTGTTGGAGGATGCGTGTCTCTGAGGGGATGGGCTTTGAGGTTTCCTATGCTTATGATACTACCCAGTGTCTCAGTCAACTTCCTGTTGCCTCTGAAATGTATGACTCATAGCTATTCCTCCAGCACCATATCTGACGACATACTCACCACCATGATGATAATAGACTGAATCTCAGAAACTGTAAATGAGATGCCCAATTAAATGTTTTCTTTCTAAGAGTTGCTATGGTCTTGGTGTCTCTTCACAGCAAAAGAAAACTCTAAGACAAGGTGTTTCTTGGCCATTTCAGATTTCTCTGTTTAGATCTGTACCTCATTTTTAAATTGGATTATTTGGTTTGTTGATGTCTAGTTTCTTGAGTTCTTTATAATTTGGAGAGAAGTCCTCTGTCACACGTGGGGTTGGTGAAGATCTTTTCCCATTCTGTATTTTGTTGTTCTGTCCTTTTGATGGTATCCTTTGCCTTACAGAAGATTTTTAGTTTCACAAGATCCCATTTATTATTCATTAATTTTTCATATTAGTGCCTGCATGATTGGTTTTCTGTTTAGAAAGTTGTCTCCTGTGCCAATTGTGGAAAAAAATTAAAAAATTACAAAAAATTAAAACTTCTTTAGACATAGTTGCCATAAAACATGTGGAATTAGATTTTAAAAAAAATCTAGCAAGAAAGTAAGAGAAATAGAAGGACACATCAGTTCTGTAGATGTTTCTTCTGGATACACGTGACCATTGCTACCTTCAAAAGTTAAAGCAGCAGTAACAACTTGATCCAAAGAGGGGCAGGGTCAATAGAGTTGCAAAGCTCTAGAGTCCCCTCTGCTTCCTAAGATTAACAATTGCTGTGCAGAGAGGAGCCTTCCTCTATGGTGTAGTTATTTGCAAATGTCCCTGTATTTCTAAGTAATCCCAACTAAACCCATTAATTCAGTTAGCTCGACTTGGGCAGAAGTGTTTCTTTCATCTTTCATTGTCCTCTCTGTGGTGGAGGAATAGAAGTAGGCTGTCAAGGAGCCTTCTTGTAACATGGTGCAGTGTCCTGAGCACAGGTTCATCTAGCGGCGGTCTGGCAATGCCATCTTCATAATCAGAGAATAAATGTCCTTATTGTGAAGAATAAAGTAAGCTAATGTTTTAACTCTTAAAATGCAAAGCATGTAGTAGGCAAAGAGACTACAAAGCAGAAGATAAGTTCTCCCCCCACTGGGAAACAGCCCATCTAATCTGAAGGCTCCAATAATTTTAATGGTGAGTTGCTGTTTTTCCGTTAGGGGGATGATGGAATTCTATCAGAGCTTTTAGATGGGAATGTGTTACCCTAAGGGTTTAGGAGTTTGTTTGTTTGTTTTTTTTTAAATCAAAACACTATTCTTTGTCAAGGAAAAAAAAAGAGTTTAAGCCAAGGAAGCACTTGTTTGTGTCAATTTATTTATAAAAATCTATTAATCTTTTCATCTGTAACTTTGTAAGGTGTGTTTACTGAGAAATCTTTAGTATAAGAACATTCTAAGCTTTAGACTCAACAGTTCATCCCCTGTAGGTATGTTCCTGACAGACAGAGCTAAATATGGTCAAGATGTCATTTTCCGTAGACTTCTGAGGTCCTAGTGGACTGACGTGTTTCTCTTTGCCAGTTACTGGATGAAGTGACCGCTAGGGAACTATCATGTGACTACTGGTGGGTTTTCACATGATCACTAGTGGGCTTTCATGTGATTACTGGTGGGCTTTCACATGATCACTGGTAGGCTTTCACGTGACTACTGGGGGCTTTCAGGTGACTACTGGGGGGCTTTCCCAACTCAGTTACGATAATTATTATAATTTCCTTCTTTAAAAAGTAACCTCTGTGTCCTAGTTAACATTGTCTCTGAGTCATCTGAGAATGGAGTCTCAACTGAGGAATTCCCCAGATTGGCCTGTGGGTATGTCTGCTGGGGATTGTCTTTTTGTTAACTGGTGTAGGATGGCCCAACCCACTGTGGGTGGCACTATTCCCTGGACAGATGGATGATCCTGTGCTATATAAGAAAGCCAGCTGAGTGTGAGCCTGTGAGGAAGGCAGCTCCCAAGCAGTTTCATCTATGGTTTCTGCTGTTCTTCCTTGGCTGGGAATGAGTTCTTTGATTAGGAATAGTGCTGTGTGGGGTAGCCAACAGGTCTGGCTTCAAGCTCCTGCTTGAATTCCTGTCCTGACTTTCTTCAGGGCTAAGCTATAATCTGTGGGGTAAAATAGACCCTCTCTCCCCTGAGCTGCATCTGATCGTGGTGTTGGGCACGACAGCAGGATGAATACGTTTTTCCTTATGTACGTGATCCGGTGACTCCACATTGTCCTCCACGCTCATTAGTTTCCATGGAGGACCGCAGAGAAGAGTTGGTGGTTTAGAGCACACACTGCTTTTGCCAGGGACTGAATGACTTTCAGCACATCTCTATAGGCATGGGAGGGCCCACGATGGCCTGTTAACTTCTGGCTTCTTCAGGCACTACATTCACATGCATGCCTCCCTGCCCTTGCCCACACACATATGTACACATTAAAGTTGAATGAATAAAATGAAAACCTCTTCCAGCTGGATTTGGTTAGCTCCCATTAGAACAGGCACACTGTCTCAGGAGGTGGACCAACCCCTCACGGTCCAGAATTCCTTGCTCCTCTTCTCCCTTCTTCTGTTCTTCAACTGGACCTTACGGGCTCAGTCTGTTGCTCTGATGAGGGACTTTGTCTCATCTCCATCTGTCGCTGGATGACGATTCTATGGTGATATTCGAGATAATCATCAGTGTGATAGTGGGTCAAGGCCAGTTCAGGCCAAGGACTCTGCTGCCCAAGGACCTAGCTGGGGACATCCCTGTGGACCCCTGGGATCCCCTCTAGAGCCAAGTCTCTTGCCATTCCACAAAGATAGTATATGCAGTAGGATCAAAACCCAGTGCCATTGTCCTTGGCTTCTCAGCCAGCCCTCATTGTCAGCCACGTTCAGAGAGTCCGGTTTGATCACATTCTCCACCAGTCCCAGTCCAGCTGGCCTTGGTGAGCTCCTGTTAGATCAGCCCCACCATCTCAGTGGGTGGGTACACCCCTCGCGGTCCTGACTTCCTTGCTCATGTTCTCCCTCTTTCTGCTCCTCACTTGGACCTTGGGAGCTCAGACCAGTGCTCCAATGTGGGTCTCTGTCTCTATTTCCATCCATCACCAGATGAAGGTTCTATGGTGATATGCAAGATATTCATCAGTGTGGTTTTTGGATAGGGCCATTTCAGGAGCCCTCTCCTCAGCTGCCCAAGGAACAAGCTGGGGACATCTCCTTGGATACCTGGGGACCCCTCTAGAGTCAAGTCTCTTGCCAACCCTAAAATGGCCCCCTTACGTAAGATATATACTTCCCTGGGGATTAGAGCAAATTTAATAAGGCTGTCCTCTTATTTTCTATTACTGAGGAAGGTTCTGTACTGTTTCCATCCTCGTGTGTACTCTGGTTTAGCGAGTGAGTGTGCAGCTCTGCCTTTGCTCTCTATCTTGCCGTAGATAGATTACTACGTAGATAGTACTCACAGGGATTACACACGTAGCCAGCACATTTAGTTTTCTGTCGGTTCTAACGATCACACTCAGGTCATCAACCTTGTATGGCAAATGTTTTTGTTCACCGAGCCATCTTGCCCGCCCCTTATTAACTTCTACCTGAGAACTCCCTAGTCTAGGCAGAGTTCCTCTTAGCAGGTTACTGAGGCTGAGGAGGTTAATAGATTCAGGTGGGATTGAAATAGCAGATTCATTGTTCAGAGTTGTGTCAAGGCAAGAGGAAGGAGGGCGTGATTTGTACATTGCTTTGTCATCTCTGCAGCGCATCAGCAGCTGACACAATTTAGGTGTCTGTCAATGAGCCCTATTGCCTGACACTGACCTTGTCATTGTAACCACTGCTTTCTTAATGTCTGCTGGTTTGACACGGGCTGGACTCTGTAGAGTTGGTAAGTTGGACCGTGAGTTCCCTGATATTGGTGCAATTCCTTTAAACTGTCACTGTGCCAGTTCCTCTGACATCAGTGAGAGCTGCGTTGTTTGTATCTTGTTTTCTGTCACATTAGTTATAGTTCAGGTCACAGTTGCTGTTTATAATGAACGGCAGCAGAGAACAGATGGTAAAGTAGCCGTGGATCCGCGTGCCTTCATCTGGGAATTTCTCCCTTTTACTGTCAGATGAGAATTGAAAAAGAATTTCTGTAAGTAAGTTGTGGGTAGGAGTGAGCATGAAGAATTTGAGAAGTTATTTTGTATTTAAGCTGCAACTTTTCAAGATTAAAATAAGATTATACATCTAAAATTTTCTTTTATATTTTAGGTAGGAAGAGTTTAGAACTTAAAAATGTAGTGTGATTTTAATCACTAGATATTGAAATATTTCAAAATGTAAGTTTAGCTTCTTAAGATAGTCTTAGTTGTGAATTCAGATGATAAAATACAAAAGCCAGAGTTTCTGCTTTCCTCCTTTGTCTTTCTGTAAACCAGTCTCTCTCCCTCCCTCCCTTACACTTTTCCTCCCCTTCCTCCTTCTTTCCCTATCGTGGTAACAGAAATTCCTGGTATTCCAGATACTTCTCTCTTCTTAGGTGAAGCTAAGGACTTGACCTAGGATGCTTCATCATTAATTTTGCCCTGGTTGCTTTCCTTTAAGAATCTGCCCAGCACTGAGAGGAGCAGTGCTGTTCTGGCTGTGGAGCAGAACTGCATTTGCTATTGGAATAATAAATGGTACTGAATGTTCCTGCAGCTTTTATGGGAGGCATTGCTCCGCCATCAGGGTCACATTACCTAGATGGAAGCAAAATGTGATGGGCAGAGAAGGATTTATCTAATCCCCTGCGAATGCATCCTGAGTGATTTGATTGTTCTCGGTGTCTTTGAGCAGGAGGACATGGGCATGTATAAATAGCTGGGAATCTCTTTTATATTTGTATAAGTAAGAAATGAAAAGTATTCTTTGCTTTGCAAATTTAGGCTTTTCTCCCCCTTGAGTTCTTCAGATAAGAGAAAGCAGTGCATTTTCAGAGATCCTTAACTCTCCCTCCCGCCCAGTGTAGCACTTCAACTGTGCTCGCTGTAACCTGCTTATTATAAAGACCTTCTAATCTCAGCATCAAGGGACGTTTGAATAGTGAACAAAAGCTCCAAATATCCAAGCACTGTGCCTTTCTGTAAATTCTTCTATGCCTCATTCATTTTCTGTTTTAAAGTTATATATGTCAAGACTTGAAGTCTCCTTATGGGAATCTTCAGAGATTTTCCTCGGATGAATTCACATTGTGTCATAAACACAAGCTTCTTAAGAGACCCAATCTCTCTCTCTCTCTCTCTCTCTCTCTCTCTCTCTCTCTCT
>NC_022012.1:62417367-62419426 GCF_000317375.1 Microtus ochrogaster
TCTCTCTCTCTCTCTCTCTCTCTCTCTCTCTCTCTCTCTCTCTCTCTCACACACACACACACACACACACACACACGATTTCAGATGCATTGTATCTGGACTGCAGAGAGCTTCTCACTAGAATCACTAGAAGTGAGACTCATACTGTTCTTTTTCAGTTCTTTAAATGAACAACTGAGGCACAGAACAGATGAGTGCTAGCCACATCTCAATCTTACTTGTCACCATACTTTTATGTTGGGACCAGCAACGTGCAAATAATGACTCAGACTTATTATTAATTAGGAAGGTTTGGCCTTAGCTTAGGCTTTTCCCCAACTAGCTCTTACAACTTCAACTAGCCTGTTTCTATTAATCTGCATTCTGCTGGATGTCTCAGTTACCTCTAGTCTGTACTGCATGTCCAACTTCTCCAGTTTCTCTCTGGCATCTCTTGCATGACTAGATTCTTTCCTCCGACTTCATCTCTCTCTGCCCCAAAGTCCCGTCCAAGTCTCCTGCCTAGCTGTTGGATGTTCAGCTTTTTAACTCACCAATTGCAGCAATACATCTTCACACAGAGTACAAATATCCCACAATACTTACTCATGACACCGACCCAATGGCACCTGTCAGAGGAGCATCACTGAGAAGAAACACTGCACTGTAGTGAGTGGTAAATATCACAGTACTCCATAGCACCAAAGACCTGACCTGTGCCAAGCCTGTAATTGGCCCAGTGCACGACTTTGGGGAAGCTGAATTTACTATTATTGAGCATTAGAATTTCCTCTTTAAAATGTAGATAATGCTGGTGTTCAGCTCATGGTTTCTATGAAGACTGACTGAGAAGGCACTCAGAAATATTTTTCATACAGTAAGCAGTAAGTGCATGTTAGCTTGATTTTCATGTTCAGTATGATATTGTGATCACCATAGCTATTTCTAGTGAAATCAGAATTCAGTGTGTGTGGGGGGATATGTCAAGGTAGCAGCTTTCTCATTTATAGCTAGGATACAGGTAAACAAAAGCAATCCATGAGATTAAGCCGTGCAAACCAACAGGGCGAGTCGGAACAGTGTTGAAAGCACAGCTGCAGCATTGTGTGAGAAGCCTTCGCGTTGCCAAGTGTTGATACGTTCTTTCGAAAAGGTCATTGTGTAAGGAACTGCCTACCAGCGCTTTCCCTCACACAAGCATCTATTCATGTCATTTTCTTATTCACGCTTCTGGAGTGCCAGCCTCTGATCAAAGCCCTCAGTTTCTTGTCCCCCCAAGAGACACTGGACAAGTGAACCAAGCTTCACCTTGTTTTATGTAGATGTTTGCAAGTCCACGATGCCCTGGAATTCTAAAGAAGAAATTTTTAGGCTGCATTCCAAGTCCTCTGGGTTCTCTCTAAGATGTCTCACCCCAGCCTGAAGTTCTACAGCTCAGCTTCCTGAACTGCATCCTAAAAGCTGAGCTTTGAAAGTGTTCTGGGAATATACTCTCCATGTGATTGTTAACAACTTTTTTCTTCGTTATGCAATATAATTTAATCTCAAGGCTATAAACTCTCCTTATATCTTATCCATACCATTTATATCTTCCTCCTTTGTATTTTAATACTAGACTTACATTGAACTGCTCATTTAGTGTTTTTTTCTTGGACATCTGAGAGATCTTGCTAACCCAACACATCAAAAATTAAACTCCAACATGCTCTTTCCTTAATTCACTTGTCGTGTATTGTATATGTAAAATTTTAGTTCACCTTTGTCTTTATAACCTTTTATATTGATGGGACAAAGTGTTGGACAAAAGAACTTACGGAAGGCAGGCTTTCCTATAGCTCATCATGTGAGGATACAGTCCATCATGGAGGGGAAGGCATGGCAGCAGGTACCTTGAGGCAGATGACCACATGGCATGTGTTGTCAGGAAGGAGAGAGAGAGAGAGAGAGAGAGAGAGAGAGAGAGAGAGAGAGAGAGAGAGAGAGAGAGAGACAGAGACAGAGACAGAGAGACAGACAGAGAGACAGTGAGAGAGGGGGGAGGAGAGAAATCATCACGAGAAAAACAATTTTCAAGTGTGAT
>NC_022012.1:62419526-62424931 GCF_000317375.1 Microtus ochrogaster
GAGAGAGAGAGAGAGAGAGAGAGAGAGAGAGAGAGAGACAGAGAGAGAGACAGAGAGAGACAGAGACAGAGAGACAGACAGAGAGACAGAGAGAGACAGAGAGAGAGACAGAGAGAGACAGAGAGAGGGGGGATGCTGATGCTCAGCTCCCTTTCCATTTTGATTCAGTCCAGGACCCCAGCCCATGGGTTGGTGGTGCTGCCCACATTTTGACTCTGTCATTTCACATCAATTAACTTGATATAGAAACTCCCCATAACTACCCATTACTATTAACACAGGTGTCTAGCATGGTATCTGGGATCAGGCTAGTGCTCAATCAATATTTATCAAACTAGCTGCATGCAACGACTGCGTCTGAGAAGGTGGAAGGTAGGGGTGGTTTTCAGAAGATCCTAACTAATAGGCACAACCTCCTTACAGCCTAGAACTTTATCACTTCTGCACCTGCGAGGAAAGAACATGAAGAGGCGTTAACGAATTGCCCTAAGTTTTTAAACTGCAGAGGAAGTAGAAGTTTTGAATTTATTGCACCTAGGTTTGGGTTCAGACTATTAATGAGTCCTTTCTGCTGATTCAGTGACGCATCAGAGGTGGATGCTCTGCAGAGGATCTGAAGAAAGGATGAAGGTAAAGAGAGGAGAACAATAGCAAGGGCCAAGAAACTTCAGGTCTCCCAAACTGTGGAGGCCTCTTGATTCTTCACTGATGGGCAGCTGTTGATAAAACTGATGCAGAGAGGAGGAAGAGAATCAAGGTTTTGGGTCCCCATGCTTAATCTGTTGTGGGGACATCAATACTACTAGTCTAAATAAAAATATGCTGAGTTTCAACAGGCTGATACTACTAGATAGTGGATCAGTTGAGAAAAAAAGCTTATAAGAAAAATATTTTCAGATACTTTTGGGAAAAATGCAGTTTCTTTAATTTTTTAAAAAGTTTCTCTACTGTATGGGACCCCGACCCTGTGTCAGGAAATCTGTTTCCCATGGGAAGTGGTCTGTCTGTATGTCCTGAAGTCTGCTTGGGAGGCATGTGGAAAGAAGAACACAGGAATGGGCTGAGCTTGCTAGTCACCTCTGCTTAGGCGCTACGTTTCCACTGGGAGCCTCCAGAAACGATCACGGGGTTATTTTCATTTTGCCTTAGTTCCACGACAAGATGCCGCATTTTTAGGATAATGTATTTTCTGCACTTTGCATATTTAGTTTAAGGAAGATGGCTTAAGAATAGAGGTGAAATAATTTTTTTCTCTGAAGAAAATATAAGGGAGTGAAATATGTGTGAGTGTGTGTGTGTGCGTGTGTGTGCAATGTAGTGTGTACAGTGTGTGTGTGTGTAGATGTGTGCATGCTTTCTCCACAAGCTATTATTATATATCCCGTACAAAACGGCCATTGAAATTTAATTGCTGTCTTAGCAGTAATGGGAGGTGGGGCCTTTAAGAGGTGGTTAGCTTATAAGTACTTCATTGTCACCAATGGATTAACTGACCCCAGTGGAAGTGGGATTGAAGAGGTTTGGCCTTCATGCCTTTCTTGTACATGTCTCCTTCTGGTTATGGTATAGTAAGAAGGCCCTCACTAGATTTAGTATTTCCTAACCTTTCTGTCTGTGTCAGATAAGCATTTGTTGTTAGTAACATACCCACGTATGTGGCATTTTGTTATAGCAGCAACAAACAGACTAAGACACTGAGGTTCTGTGATACATGAAACAGTCTTACTTCCAGAGTTGACAGAGATCACAATGCGATGGACCCTAAATAGATGTCACTTGTTGCCTCTCTTCCTAGCTCATTTTTTTTTAAATTATGGGGAGCATCAGAGAACGAGTCCCCCAAAGCATGCCTGCTGCCAGGTGTTGGAATATACTGGGTCTCAGTGTTAGTGGGCATTGTTGTCCAGTTATTATTAACACCCAAACATTTATATAAGAAGAATTAGCTACTCTTCTTGAACAGATTAAATTACAGTAATTGTAGTGGGCTTATAACTTGTAGGTATATTCACACTTTTATTCTGATATTCTAATTTTTCACTTATGTACCATTTTACATAATACAGTCATGAAGAAGTATGTGTATATTGAACAAAATATTTATACAGTGGAAGGATGAGATAATTTTATCTTATTGGTATGTAAATAGGACTGGGAGACAATTCTCTGTGTATGCTATTGAATACACCTTTTACAACTTAAACATCCTTTGTACTCAGAATTGTAACATGAGGGCAGGCTTTATGGGGTTTCTGTCCCACCTGGTATACCACAGCCAGCAAGCCCCAAAGAAAGTAACACACAGATCTCTATAAGTTATAAAGCTGGTTGGCCCATTAGCTCAGGCTACTTATTAGCTCTTGTAGCTTGTATTAACCCATTATTCTGATCTATTTTTGCCATATGGCTTGGTACCTTTTTCAGCTGGCAGGTTACATCCTGCTTCTTCGATGATCTGTTCAGGGCTGGGAGAAATCAACTTCCTCCTTCCCAGAATTCTCCTGTTCTCATTGCATCAACTCTACTTCCTGTGTGGTTTTCCCACCTATACTTCCTGCCTGGCCAATCAGTGTTTATCTAAAGCATGATTAACAGAATACAGACAATTCTCCCGCCTGGTCTTTTGAGTCTTCCAGGAATAAGCCTCAAACAATATCCCCCAAATAAACTACAATTTCCCATAATATCAAACATACTTGGAGAATTTGATGAAGTCTTAATAAGCCCAATATTGAGTTTATTTTCTTAAAATTTGCACTGAGCATACTTCATTATATTCTTAAATTATCTTGTTTGAACTACTGTGGAACTTAAATATTCTCAAAATGACGACACTGTAGCAAGACTAGGATGACAGTTTAGTCTCTGAAAGAAGTCTGGTCTTAATCTGGTCCCTTGTCTTCAGTCCTTAACTGAATCTGAGCACATCAGAAAGACCCTCCAGTACCCACATGCACCACCACAGACAATTTTCCTGCTCATATTTGCCAACAGTACCTTCCTTGTTTCAAACATCCTTGGAAGTTTTATCCTAAGAGAAAGTCAAATGAATAAAATAACCCATTAGTTTAATGTTTTTCCTTCACTATTTCTTGGGCTCTTGTGTTTGTAGAAACACAAGCAAGTGTTCTCAAACTCCATCCATCATCAGAGGAAATCCATTCTTATGCGTGTTCAGCTTTTGCCTCAGCTTTTCCATTGGCGATAGTCTCCCTTAGCACTTAAAGCAGAAAATGATCAAGGCAGCATGGTATAGAACATTAGTGTCTCATGAGGGTGTATTAGATATTTGTGTTGTGTTCTATACAATAGCTTTGTTACTGAAACTGACTTTAAAAGTCAAACTCACAGAGATCTGCCTGTCTCTGCCTCCAGAGTGCTGGGATTAAAGGTGTGTGCCACCACCACCTGGATAAATATTTCCCTTTTAATTCTGAGTCAGAACAGCTTCTTTTGCTCATTAAAATAATGCAGTTTAGATTGGGAATTTCTCCTATAGGCTCATGGTTTTAATTTGCTCACCTCCTGGTGGCACTGTCCTGGAGACAGTAGGCCAGGTTCAGCTTCTAATGGTGATATTTTCTGCTGGTTCAAGGCTGCCATCCTGAAGCCATGAGTCAAAATAAACATTCTGTCCCTTCTGCTGCTTTTGAGTTATTTTGTCTACAGACATTAGTCTTCTCAACATTAGGATAGCCTTCCCTTTGCAGCTGTCCCACAGTGCTTCACAGCTGCTAAAACAGCACTATACCGCAGAGCTACAGCCTCACCCCGAGGCAGTCACCAGGCCCCTGACACTGCAGCTATATGAGCAGCAGTTGTCCTGGAATACTGAGCACCACTGGGCGCAGGGTTCTCTCTGTGTATATGTTTACGCGTGTTTGCTACAGAGGGACTCCCCATACATACTCCCATAAACCTAATGCTTCTGGCATGCATGCCTTTGAAACACATAAGAAGTCCTCAAATTCCAAGTTAAATATTCAGGGGATGATCTATAATTTTGCTCAGCATAAATTTGAATTTTATGTATTTGTACAAATTGCAGCAATTGTCCCAATCACTTTTTTTTTAAATAACAGTGTTCTATACTATTTCAAAATCACAGCATTATTGAAATTTTAGGTTAGTTAAATGCTTGTTTTGGGGGTGCTATCCTGTGTGTCACTGAGTGTCAAAATATGCCTATTTTCTACCCATTGAATTCCAGGTATATAACTTTTCCCTTTTTGGTGACAAATCAAAATGTCTCCTGGCATTGCTAAATGTGCCATGGGGGACAAACTCTCCCATGATTTGAAGACTCTTGGATGATGAGTGGAAGTTGAGCCATCATAATTCATCATATAGAAAATTCAATAGATATTCTGTTATACTTTGTGATTTATTCCTAAGAACCTATTCCATTCAGAGAATTACAAAATTGATTTATATTATTTTTGCTTTCTAAAGTACTTATTGATATGGAAATTGAAGTAGTAAAATTCCCCATTGCTTTTAAGCAATCTGATTGCCAAGGTCCCTTTATTCTTTGGATTGAACACCGTCAACTTTTTTCTATTGAATATCAGTGTTCTTAACTTTTTCTGTTGAATATCAGTGCATTTGCTTGATGCAAGCATTCCTCTTTATTGACAAGACTTATTCAATATTTGAATGAGTGATGAAATGGTGAGTAGGAACAGATTTTCTTATGGACTATGGATAGAAGACTGTTAGGATTAATCTTGCTTGTAAGAGTCATTTCTCTTGCATCATGATTGGCAGCTTGTGGTTTTGAATGCTAATCCACCAAGATAGTTTTCAGAAGAGAAATTGCAGCTAAGCGAAGCATTGGTAATGTGTCAGCCTGGAACTTCTTAAATGACTTTATTAGGCTCTCGACCCAAATGCTCGAGAGAGGAGTACGAACAGAGCAGGGGCCAGTTTCAGAGGGGACTTCTCTAGCCATCTTTCTTGACCTTTGCATTCCATTTATTACCCATGCTGGCACTATCCTTTCTGCAGAACTGGCAATGTCTCCTTTAGGGCTTCTAGACTGAAGTGGAATAAAAGAAAAGGAACTAGTTCTTTTGGCTGCATAGTTTTGCATGATAGTTGAGTGTAATTTTAAGGCAAATCATAATTATTGGTCTACTAATAGCATAGGGTATACTCTTTAAATGGAGGTAAGAAATGGTGGGTGTTTGGGTTCCTTATACATGGTGCTGTATTGAATTATCTCGGGTCAAGAAAAAACCAGGCTAGGTAAAAGACCAAGTATATTTTTCTTTATTATAAGGGGCAAACTCATGACACAGGAATGAGAAGTTCAAGCTCAATTGTGTAGCACAGGAATGAGACACACACACACACACACACACACACACACACACACACACACAGAGAGAGAGAGAGAGAGAGGC
>NC_022012.1:62425081-62425764 GCF_000317375.1 Microtus ochrogaster
AGAGAACCTTGGGCCCAAAAGTCATGCCTTAACCTGATCCCACCCCTTAAAGATTGTTGGCTGACAACAATCATCGCTCCCTTTTGTCTAAATAAGAGTAATCTAAACCAAATACAAAGCTATATATAATAGGAGCAGATATCAAGTATAAAATTACAAACAACATAAATAATATTAAGCAAGGAACACACGCTAGATGTTTAATAAGCATTCTGAATACACTGTGACTCATTAGAGGTCTTTTATATCTGAATCTGTTCTTATTGTGTATCCGTAGTCCTTTTTTGACCAGGATGGCTTCTTAAAATACTAAGCTGTGGCCTGACTAGTACTAAGGCTGTTTTGCCTTTCGGCTTCGCCTAGATCAACATGGCGGGGTGGAGGTCTGTTTAGCGTGGGCATTGCTCATAACCCTATTTTTAGGCACACAGCGAGTTCATGTTGCCATTAGTTGCACTCTGCTCACACCATTTAAATGCTTGGTATGCCAGAATTCGTGCTGGCAGCATGGCCCAAGAAGTCTGTTTTAAAATCGCATTTTTTTTTTTGTGCTACCACTGAATCAGAAAGACTTTCAGCAAGCAGAGCCCATCCGAAAATAAAAAAGTGTGACTAGACTCTGTTTTTTATTTATTTATTTATTTTTTATTAAGAAAGAAAAAAAAATTTTCCGCCTCCTCCCA
>NC_022012.1:62427154-62430873 GCF_000317375.1 Microtus ochrogaster
CAGCATTATTTGTAATAGCCAGAACTTGGAAACAACCTAGATGTCCTTCAATGGAAGAATGGATGAAGAAAGTGTGGAATATATACACATTAGACTCTGTTTTTTAATGTCTAGAATTCCTTTCCAAGCCCTCTCAGGTTTTATGTGTATTTAGCTAGCCCCACGTTGGGCACCAATTTGTTGTAGGAGGCTGCTTGTGTATTCCCTGTTGCCCAGACTCCTGAAATAACCACATAGAAACTATATTAATTAAATCACTGCTTGGCCCATTAGCTCTAGCTTCTTATTGGCTAACTCTTACATCTTAATTTAACCCATTTTTACTATTGTCATAAGGCTGTGGCTTACTGGGTAAAGCTTTGGCATCTGTCTTTGGTGGGGCTACATGGCTTTTTTTGACTCCACCTTCTTTCTCCCAGCATTTAGTTTAGTTTTTCCCACCTACCTATATTCTGCTCTGCACAGGCCTAAGACAGTTTCTTTGTTAACCAATGGTATTCACAGCATCCAGAGGGGAATCCCACATCAGTGTTGTACTACAGTTCTGTGAAAGAATAGAGCTAGTAGAGTGACTATATATGCTGTCTCAGCAGTTCCCAATATGTCACTGGAATTGGGGAGGATTCCTAGAGAGTTGTTGGTCTTCTCTCCACATTGGAATCTTGAAAATGTAGGTTCTAGTCTCAGTAAAGGAAATTCTCACCTGAGGATAGATGAACTTGCCAGTGAGAGTGAGGACAAGCAGACAAAAAGCCAAAGCTTCCTTCTTCCATATCCTTTCATGTGGGGTGCCATTGAAGGTGTGGCCTAGATTTAGAGTCTTTCCACTTAAAAAAGCTTGCCTGAAGATCAGATTGTAGAGATAAGGCACTAGTAAATTGTAGAGTCCAGGCAGTGCTCAGGAGGCAGACACAGAGGCAGACAGATCTCTGTGAGTTCAAGGCCACCCTGGGCTACATGAAATTGATCAAGTCTAAAAGGGAAACAGAGCCAGATGGTGGTGATCACACCAGTACTTGGATGCCTCAGGCCTTAATCTGGGCACTAGGAAAGTGGAGACAGGAAAGGATGTGCCTGGGAAGAGAGGAATATAAGGCAGGAGGAGACAGGAGAACATTGCACTCAGTTTGAGGATTCGTAGAGACAATATCTTGCCACTTTGATCTTAGCGTTTGGAGAGGTAAGAATTCTCTAGTGGCTGGCTGCTCTGCTCCTCTGATCTTTCAGCCCCCCCCCAATATCTGACATCAGGTTTTTATTTAATAAGGCTAATTAGGATTGCATTACAACTATGCCCAGTTTTTGGGTTTTAGTTGATTTCTGTGGTCAAGATGAGTAACCAGGATGACTCATTGAATCATTTCAAAATAATCCAATATTGATGTTATAAACATCTTATTTAATTTTACTGTTATGTTAGTAGCTAAGAAAGTGATACCATAAAAATCAGGAGGGTTTTGTAGAACTTTTTAAAATAGTAGTTTTCCAACCCAAATATATTTAAATATATGCATATGAAATTACACATACCTTCAATCTATCAAAAGTAGTATTATAGCAGTACAGCAATAGAAATATAAACACCATTGCATTAGAATTACTGTGAGAACAGAATGGTGGATATGGTTTTCCAAGCAATTGCACAACATGGCGTTATGGAGATGTGCAGGAAGTATGGTTTCTTGGACCTCTGTCACTTCAGTGTATGGACTGAATAGTTTCATTATAGTGAGGGGGAGCTATAGAGATACTGAACCACAAAGAGTTCTCCATTCATCTGCCCCAGTAGTTTTCAAACTTATGGCCCACAAGCAAAGAATATGTGTTTTAACAGAACTGGGGACTAGCCTCCAAAACAGAACTTATCCATTTATTATTTTCTAATGAATTTAATGAATTTGCTTCTATTCTGCTTTCTATTTGGAATAAATTTATTGGAATACTCTTTCTTTCTCTCTCTCTTTCTTTCTTTCTTTCTTTCTTTCTTTCTTTCTTTCTTTCTCTCTTCCTTTCATTAAAGCTCATTTATTTCTTTCATTTTTTCTATTCATCTTTTTTTTTAAAATTTACATACCAATCCCAGTTCCCTCTCTCTCGCTCCTGCTCCCTCCACCTTCCTATTGTGATGTTTTCTATGACAATGTTTTACTTACAATGAGATGAGTCACTGTGATGGAGATAGTGTGCTTCATAGAATGTTTAGTATTTAACCCTTCACAGAAACCGTTGCCAGCCCCTGAGAATCATTTAATGAGATATTTGTAAATCCTAGCACACAAAGACATAAAAAATAAAGGAATTGCTGTTATGCACTGACAGTGGTGACTTAGACGACAAGATGATAATGGTGCTATTGGTCAAGCTCCTACTAAGTTATGATGGTGTTAATAATGATGTGTTGACAGTAATAAAAATATAAACAAAAGCAAGTTATTTCTTGAACTACAAGATTTGGATTATTTTCTCTTTTTGTAGAGGCAACTCCCTATATTGCCCTAGATAATATACACTTAATACTTTCCCTTTGGCTTGTTATTGAAATTCCTTCTGAAAACCGTTGTGAGCTAGACAAGATCATGATGTTTAAGGTCTAGTCACTGCGTGTTGGGGTTACTTCGGAGGATACTCTGACCTGTTTCTTTGAACAGCTGCATAATGCAGCCTCTAATCTCGTCGTCTCTATATTTTTTTCATGCTGTAATGTTTTCACTTTTGCAGTTCCTTCAGATACTATTAGCAGTGTCCATTGGACACTATGTGAGGCTTGATGGTGCATTCTGGACATTTTCTTCATCCCTGATATCCTTCCAGGAAATATGCTTGCCTTGTTTCTGGCACATTTACAAAGATCAAACAAGGAAAGAATTCTTGGCCTACACCAATAAGGGTCTTATTAACTGATAATTTTTGCTATGTCTATAGCTTAAAAATATTTCCTTCATTTCTGCCACTCCTGGACTTTGAATGTGCCTTGAAGTAAATTGGATTCACTTGAAAACTTAGCATCCATTTCTTCTCTCAGTTATGAATTCACAAAGAGATCTGTCTCTCCTTTTAAAGTGGTTTCCCTGGCAACAGAACCACCCTGAAATGATCAGAGTGGTTTGTCATTTTTGAAGTTTGATTTTCTGACAAAGCTGCCTGACTCAGTAGGATGAGGAAAACATCACCTAAACACAAACACTTCCGAAATATGCCAGTGGTGAACCACACTAAGGTGAAAGTCCACTGAGGTGACGTTTCTGTAGATCACATGTCAGCCCCCATTGGCATCATCCTCCTCCACCAACTTGCAAAGGGAAATATCTCTTGAAGTAGCTATCTTTGTAGCAGAGAACAGATGGGGGTGATTCTTAAAGTGGATCGATTACCATAAAGATATATTCTGGGCAACAGTGGGTAGACAGAGAGTGGGAAGGCAGCAGCAGGCACATGAAATGAACTCACCTTGTGATTGCTCATCCTTGCTTATCTGCAGGCTAAAATAAACACATGGGCCATCAAAGACAGATAATAGGAACACAAACACTTGTCTTCCAGCCAGACAGGGAAGAATGAGAACTACATGGGTCTTATTGAGTTCCTAGACTGTTTTAAATATGTTTTACTACCTTTACAATAGGATGAACTGATGTGGGAATGATTTCTTATTAATAAAGAAACTGCCTAGGCCCATTTCATAGGCCAGCCCTTAGGTAGGCGGAGAAAACAGAACAGGA
>NC_022012.1:62433700-62473385 GCF_000317375.1 Microtus ochrogaster
GGGGGCGCAGCCCCCGCTGCTCTTATTTCAACAATGAACAAGGATATTTATTCCTTATATATCCCTGGCATCCCCCAACACTATGCTGATGTGTCATTTTCCAGTGATCAGTCAGAACTGCATTCATTTTGGGTTTCCTTGTTTTCTTCAATCCTATTCCAGCTCTTTCAAATAAAATCCAATGGAGAGGATAAAAGAGTAACTGGCATGGAAAGAGGGGTACAGTAAACCCCTCTGATTTTTAATATACTTCTCTTCTACCCATTAATAAAAGTGAGAAAAAGATTTATAGACCTTATTGAAAACTTTGAGATCTATAGTGACTCTCAAATGCAGACACAGAAGAACAGATGGATGCCCCAAATAGGGGCTCATCGAAGTTCTCCTAATGAGTTCACACTGTTGTTGCAAGATGAATGACAGACAAATGAGCAGTGCTGTCCTGCTTGCTGGCCTTCAGATGGAGCATGTCTGGATGCCTTAGCAACATCTAGCATGGTAGTAGGCATCATATAGATTTACTTGACAAAAACAAAACAAAACATGTCCTAATAGCAGGGTCTCTTATGCTCTGAGTGCTCATCGTTTGGAGTGGAAGAGAAGTAATTGAAAGAGTTTTTTTTTGTTGTTGTTTTTGTTTTTCTTATAAAGGAACATTTGAATACCTTTGTTAAAGTGCAAGGGGATTATTTTCCTGTACTCGATACAGATCATATTTCTTTTTAAATTGATTTTATTGAGATATACATTTTTCTTTGCTCCCCTTTCCTCTCCCTTCCCTTTTCTCCCCTCCCCTTCAACCCTCTCCCATGGTTCCCATTCTCCCAATTTACTCAGGAGATCTTGTCTTTTTCTATTTCCCATGTAGATTGGATCCATGTATGTCTCTCTTAGGTCTTCATTGTTGTCTAGGTTCTCTGGGATTGTGAATTGTAGGCTGGTTTTCTTTGTTTTATGTCTAAAAAACCACTTATGAGTGAGTACATATGCTATTTGTCTTTCTGGGTATGGGTTACATCACTCAATATGATGTTTTATAAATCCATCCATTTGCCTTCAAATTTTAAGATGTCATTATTTTTTTCTGCTGTGTAGTATTCCATTGTATAAATATACTACATTTTCCTTATCCATTCTTCATTTGAGGGACATTTAGATTGTTTCCAGGTTCTGGTTATGACAAACAATGCTGCTATGAACATAGTTGAGCATATCCTTGTAGTATGATTGAGCATTCTTTGGGTATATACACAAAAGTGGTATTGCTGGGTATTGAGGAATGTTGTTCCTAATTTTCTGAGAAATTGCCACACTAATATCCAAAGGGACTGTACCAGTTTGTACTCCCACCAGCAATGTAGGAGTGTTCCCTTTACCCCACATCCTCTCCAGCAGAAGTTGCCATCAGTGTTTTTGATCTTGGCCATTCTGACAGGTGTCAGATGGAATCTCAGAGTTGTTTTGATTTGCGTTTCTCTGATGGTTAAGGATGTTGGGCATTTTATTAAGTGTCATTCAGCCATTTTAGATTCCTGTTGAGAGTTCTCTGTTTAGGTCTGTACTCCATTTTTTTTGTTGGATTATTTGTTCTTTTGATGACCAATTTCTTTAGTTCTTTGTATATTTTGGAGATCAGTTCTCTGTCCGATGTGGTGCTGGTGAATATCTTTTTTCATTCTGTAGGCTACCATTTTGTCTTGTTGACCATGTCTTTGCGTTACAGAGGCTTTTCAGTCTCAGGAGGTCCTATTTATTAATTGTTTCTCTCAGTGTCTGTGCTGCTGGGGTTATATTTAGGAAGTGGTCTCCTGTGCCAATGTGTTCAAGTGTACTTCCCACTTTCTCTTCTATGAGGTTCAGTATGGTTGGCTTTATGTTGAGGTCTTTGATCTACTTGGATTTGAGTTTTGTGCATGACAATAGATATGGATCTATTTTCATTCTTCTACATGTTGATATCCAGTTATGCCAGCACCATTTGTTAAATATGCTTTTTTCCATTTTATATTTTTTGCTTGTTTTAAAAAATCAGGTATTTGTAGGTATGTGGATTAATATCTGGCTCTTTGATTCAGTTCCATTGATCCTGTTGTCTGTTTTTATGCCAATACCAGGCTGTTTTCAGTATTGTAGCTCTGTAGTAGAGTTTGAAGTCAGGAATTGTGATGCCTCCAGAAGTTCCTTTATTGTACAGGATTGTTTTTGCTATCTTGTTTTTTTTTTTTTTGCTTTTCCATATGAAGTTGAGAACTGTTTTTAAGTTATATGAAGCAGATCATATTTCTTAAGTTAGTTATAGAAATAATTAGAACGAAGAAGGGTTCTTTAAATATTTAACAAGAATAGATTATATAAGGCTTAACATTAAAACTAGTATTTTTGAAAGTGAGTATAGTGACTATAGTGGTCACAAAGACATGGAATGCAGTTCCTCTTTGAGAAAGATCTTGCTGTTAAACCAATTCAATACAGGATATAGTTTGCAGTTTTTACCTAATGCTTCTTTCGGGGATACCTCAATTACAGAAAGATACTTTGCTGAGTTCACAGCATCCTTTTACAGCCCATACTAGGTAAATCATTGGCTATTTTGGATGGGTAAAATATGCTTTTGTTTGGCAGTGCTTCAAACTGACACATATTAGGAAATATATCCATTAGGAGGATCTCAAGTTACTTGTCAGTTAGTGCAGGCTGTGGTGGTTCTGTCTTCCAATCATTTGTTTTTTTGTCTCACTCTGTTTCTGTCTCCTTGTGATGGTTAATCTTAACTGTCTTCTTGATTGGATTAAAACCCCTTGGGAGATTAGTGAAGTGCCCTTTGGGGTCCTGGAAATAGGCTTATAAAGGTATTTAAGAAAGAATTACATCATGAGGGCTATTGCCTAATGAATAGATTAATCCATTGGTTTGTTCTCTATATGATGGCATTATTGGAGATGGTGAAAAGTAAGAAGTTCAGGGACTAGATCTTGTTCAGGTTAATTCCTTTGTGTTTTCTTTTTCCCATGAAATGCACAACTTCTACCATCATGATGTTCTGCTGTGTGTGTGGGGCATGGACCAGAGGCTATGTTCTCTGAAATTTGGCACTAAGTCTGTCCCTTAACTCTGCTGCTTAGGCTTTTGGGTTATAGTAATGCAAAAGAAAGTTATGTACCCCATTCTCTTACCTGTATCTATTGACTCCTCAAAAACAGCTAGCATCCTGAACATGTCTTGGGTTTGTTTCTTGCACACCTTTTTCTTAAGTAATTCAAGAGATGAAGTGATCCTGTGTGGGTTACCGGTGAGGTGGGTCAGAAGATTCATGCTACAGTGCATTCATATGAGAGGAAGATGTTTGATCAGTTCATAAACTGAGTGACTGCCACACATACATGATTTTTTTATGGTAGAATAAGTTATGAAAGTGTTAGAAGTGCCAAGATAATAAAGCAGAGACAGGAGAAGAACGTGGTGATGCTATGAGAAGACTATCTTTGCTGGACACAAGGCTGCACAGTAGGCAGCAGTTAGAAATCAAACCATTGTTAACTAATTTAAGATTAGCTATGCCTATAGACAGCAGAGAAAGAATTTATTTCTCTTTCACATTAAATGATTATTGTTTTGGCATAATCAGTTCTGAGATTCCTTGTGGTTTCTTCCTGCTCATCTATCAACCAAAATTCTGTTATCTATAGAGTGAAGCCCTGTCCTTAGGATCTAAAAAAGCTGCTGTGGGATAAAACTGGACTTGCTGAACATAGCGGACAATGAGGACTACTGAGAACTCAAGAGCAATGGCAATGGGTTTTTGATCCTACTGCACGTACTGGCTTTGTGGGAGCCTAGGCAGTTTGGATGCTCACCTTACTAGACCTGGATGGAGGTGGGTGGTCCTTGGACTTCCCACAGGTCAGGGAACCCTGATTGCTCTTCGGGCTGATGAGGGAGGGGGGACTTGATTGGGGGAGGGGGAGGGAATTGGGAGGCGGTGGCGGGGAGGAGGCAGAAATCTTTAATAAATAAATAAATTAAAAAAACAAACAAAAAAACAAAGTAAGGATGATAAAAAAATAAAAAAAATAAAAAAAGAAAACAAAAGCCTTAATATTGTCAAGGACTTGGAGAATAAAAGCACTTTTGCATATTTATCAGGAAAAAAAATAAAAAAAAGCTGCTGGACTTCTAGTCAACACAGCCAAATTCAAGATGGTAGTATGCACAGCGAGATAAAGACAGGCATACCTTGTCATTTTAAAGAAGTTTGCTTCTAATCATGTGTCAGTGGTTATAAATAGACCACAGGGCTCTACAAACTCATCAGGGTGGTTGCAGGATATAACCTTTAAATGAGGCAGTGACATTCACATCTTAAAATAATTGTTTTCAAATTGCACTTGAAATCTAATATACTGTTTCATATGATGAAAATATAAAAGTTAAAACATGGTGTTTTAAACCAGAAAGTGGCAACAAGACATTCCTTGAAATTACAGAGAAATTATATGTGTGTTGAATGTCAAATTTCTGTCCCATAGGAGATCATTACTAATCATCTAAGATGTATGAAATGTTTTCCATGTACCAGGCACTATGGAACACTTTGTCTCAGCCATTGTATTTGACAGAGCTTATAACATCATTTTAATGAATGACCTATTACAGCAGATAAAGAAATGAAGGTTTTGCAAGGTGAAGAAAATTGATCGGAGTCTCCAAACTCATGCCCTTCTGCCTTCCACTTACATTGTAGTGTTCATTGAAGGTCCACAGGTGAAATCTCACACGGGGAAACCTGGAGGTCAGGGCAGATGTGGAAGTCAGGGTGGACTGTAAGACTCAGCCAGCTCCTTTAATCATGAGAGAAAAATATACAAAGTCAAGGAGCAAAGAATTCCAAAGATGGAAGCAGGTGGGTGGCATGTCAACATTGTCTCTAGGAGGAAGGGACCTAGTAGAGTCACTGGAGAAAAACCACAGAGGGAAATGTCAGTCAGGTTCAGAAGAAAGATTTCTGAAGAGGAAAAGGGTTAAAATTCTCCACAGCACAGAGTTTTACAAAAAGTAGAAAAAAGCCTATGGTTTGAGTAGTAGAAGGTTTTGTATTGATTATAGTTAGAGCGTGAAACATGTATCACAACTATAATGCTTATAACATTGGCAAGAGAGAGAACAAGAAGGGAATGCTATAGACCAGGTGTATCTCCCAGGGCTCGCTTGCATCAGGACACAGCCCTGTGGCATCACTACTCTGCCCATCTATGTTATGGGTGGGAACAGTGAGCAGTGAGACCCCTACCCTGGGTCACACTGCTCTTCAGTGGCAGAGCTGACTGCTGAATTCCAGATTATGACTCTAGGAAAATGAATGCATTTTTTGTTGTGATTGTTGTTTCTCTGCTTGTCTTTCTTTTTTTGGTGTAGGATGTTGACCTCAGGGTCTAGTGAGGCATATAGACTATCACTCAGCTGTGCTCCAACTAAAGGCTTCTTTTTATTTTCTGTAAAAGGATGGAAAAAGCCCATAGATTCCCCCCTGAGATATATTAATATTGGGTGCATTTTCATTGGAAATATTAAATGTATTTAACAATCACTTATTCTTCCCTTAAATAAAGTGTCTTGAGAAATATATTTTGATCTATTGTCCTGTATCAGTCTTTCAAGGCCATGTAAGTATTATTTTTTTAAAAATAATTTAAGTGAAATTCTAAATTCTTTTGGAAAATATTACATTTTTATGAGTAAGCTTGTCTTAATAAAGACAATTCAAATGATACATTCTGGATCACAGTAAATGTCTCTGGAAATAAAGAAGGTATTCTATCTTTAGCGCAAAACATTTTACCAACTTTCTACCACAACAGTGCTCTTTTGTGTTTTGAATTCCTTCATGCCTACAGATTGCTTAACTGAATGTCATTGGGACATCTAGAACTTATTTACACATATTTGAAAGTCCCCCTCCCATCTCCTACACAGTCATGCTGATAGGAGAAACCCACCACATGTATATAGCGGGCATGATACAGCAAGGGCAGCTGTTGGAATCTGAGGTTCATAGATTGCTACTCTGCATCCCTAGCCCTTCTTGGACAACCAGATCAGCACCATAATATACTTTCAAAAGACTGGTAAGAACTTCTTAAAATCTTTGCATCATGAACACTGCAGATATGTTTTTTAAAAAATAAAATAATATGATCAAGTTAAAAGCAAGAAGCTAAGGTTTCTTTTAAAACTATATCTATTAAATTTGGTAGTAATTAAAATCAGAGGATTTGAAGACAATTGGTTTTTCTTGTTGCCTTACCAATTAATGGAATCATAACTAGGGAGAAAGTGTCTTTCTACACAGACCTAAAAAGGCAAAGATATCAAAGCAAGAAAAATCAATAGAGATTGGGAAACAAAGTGATATCAAAACAGTGATTTTTAAAGGAAAGTACTTTGGAATATACTCAGTACCAATATTTTGGTTATGTCATGGACTTGTGCTGGCTTTTACTATGCTCTCAATGTTAAATTGCTAGCTGATTGGGAAGCTGTATTACATTGTATGGTAACAGCAACACTGGTATCCCCAGCCGAGCGCATACTGGATGAGGCTCACGTTAGGAGCTCCCTGTGTCTATTTTTACTTAATTCTTACAGAAGTCCTAAGAATTAAATTCCCTGGTTTGTTTTTGGAAATGAAGGAGCCATTTTCATCATGTTTTAATAATTACTCAACTGTAACCCGTAGGCCAGTGTAATGTGTAGAGGCTCCCTTTTCTTCTCCCTGGGTGAGGCAGTTGCTCTTTCAGTCCTTTCGTATTTACAAAATACCTCTAAGCAGTGTTATTATGTTAGCTTGGAAGTTTTATTTTTTATATGCTTCTTTTAGTACTTCATTATATACCTTGAAAGCTACAAGTAAAACATCTTCTCATGTCATCTTGTTTAATGTCTTGCTATCTCACTTTTGAAATCTCATCTCTTTCTGATGTAGGTCACTTTCTGTCCCCTAACGTGGCTGACTGAGACACAAGTGCCAGAGGGGTATTCAGTTACATCTTCAGCTCCTGATTTACATTAAAACCCATGTTTTCTGGTCCTTAACTGCTAACACACAACACCTGTGCTTCTTACCTTTCCTTGGGGTGAAATACACACTATACACTCACTCAGCAACAAAGCACATCTACTAAGCACGGGTCCTGGGCAGATAACCCAAAGTGTCAATCTCTTATTAACTACGGATCTTCTATGAGTCAGTTAAGTTCCATGAACTTTAGCGCCTTTACTTATAAAATGATCATTAAAAAGTCTCAGACCTCATAGGATATCTGTGAACATTTCGTGAGATAGCATTTAAGTCCCTAGCAAATACTCTATGCACAGGGGCAACCTAATCAATATTATTTTCTCCATCTTTTTGGAATAAACAAATGAAGTTTAGCAAAAACCTTTAATTGATCCAAAGAGCACATTTGTATGTTTATCATTCATATAATTTTCTTTTTTTCCCTGTCCTTATTATTATTTTTTTTTACTCTGGAGTAGAAAAGCAAATTCTAAGAATCACCATTTCCACTGGGATTTTGTTTTGCATGGAGACACGTGCATTTGTACACCATTAGGCTGAGTCATGTGAACTTGCAGGTGAATCAAGTCACACTAGGATGATCTTTGATGTTGGTTTTACTTAAGCACAGTAGTTCCCATGCATCTTAAAGCCAGGATTAGCCAGCATGTTCTCGAAGCCTCAGAAGCATTCTAGGAAATAAAAGTCAGACAATCTTCTAAAAAATTTAAGTCCGACTCTGAACAGCATTATCTCCATTGGCACAGTTAATAAATTGGTGAAATCAGACATCAATATAGAGATCACATATTACCTTTGATTTATTCTTTATTTATGTGCATGTGTGTTTTGCCTGTATATATGCCTGTGTGTCATGTGCATGCCTGGTACCTTCTGAGGCCAGAGAAGGGGGTCAGAGTCATAGGAACTGGTGTTACAGACGTTTGGAAGCCACCATATGGGTGGTGGGAATTGAACTTAGGCCTTCTGGGAGAGTGACTGGTGTGCCCTTAACCTCTTAGCCATCTCTCCAGCCCTACCTTAGATATTTTATTAAGATAAATATTATTTGATAAGAACTTTGGTAACTGACCATCTTGCAGTCCCTACACTGAAAGCTGTGTGTGATGACTTTGGAAGTCTTACCAATGCCAATGAAGTTTTATCCTCTGGTAAGCTCTTCTCAACTTTAAAGCTGTGCTTCAAAACAACATGCATTACTTTCATAGGTAGGACTAAACATGAAGACACTAAGTGTAACATCTATGAATGGCCTATATAGTTCGATGGGCCGATAGTTAAACTTTGACTAGCAGTAGATAGTTAAACTTTGACTAGCAGCAGTTTAAGAAAACTATTCATTTGAGTTTAATTCTCCTGGGTGGGAACCATGTTACAAACAAAATCTTCTCTGGCCCTGGTGCTGTAATTCATCATATGTTGAGTGAGCATGTCTAAGATAAGCTTCAGGAATGGGGAACAAAAGAGAGACAGCCTGACCCCGGCTTTTGGCAGGCAGGTGCAAGTGCAAATCCTTGCGCGTGCGCTGGTCAGCACAGCCTTTAATCTTCCCGGCACTCATTTTTCTTTGTTGTCTCATTAACATAATTTTCTGGATGCCGCATGAGAAACACAGCAGATGAAACACTGAATAAGAAGAGCAGCCTCATAAAGCTCACTAAGTGGCATGTCTATGTTTTATATGTAGAGTGAAATCTGGTCTCTGGTTGAGTGTTTGAGTTGGCCAGCATGTCAGAGCGTAGATGCCAAGAAGCTCTGATCTCGAGTAAGGAAGCTTTCCCTATCTTTCCTCATGCCTGGGCCCCTTACACACAACACTTTGATGACGACTTCTCTCCTGTGTTCCTAAAACAGATGATATTTTGTGTTGTGCCTTCAAAGTGAAAAAAAGAGAGAAGACTACAGTGCTTAACACCTGTCACTGTGCAGACACTGGGGTTCTTGACATAGAAATCTCTGAATCTACATGAGTGCACCACTACACATTTAACAAACATGTGTTGGCCTTTGGAAGTGAGAAGCACTATTTTAGATGCTAGAAACACATAAGGAACAAAACCGAGAACTTTCCATTGTTTGTGTGATGATGTCCCAAGTGGGGAGCCAGATGCTAAAGGATTTGCTGTCTGCTATCAATGTAGGGTAACAAGTACTACACAGAAGTCCAAGGTGAGAAGGGAGTATACAGCAGGAGATTTCTCAGGACCTGTGATGCCAGGAAGAGTCACCTGTGTTGGACACTGATACTCTCATGACATGACATAAAATACCTGCTGTACAATCTGAGTGGCTGAAAGCTTAGAGAATGGAGAAATATCTGGGGGAAAGCTTGTGGAAAGAATTCCAGACTGAGCATGTAGGACCATCGGCACTCATCATATTCCAATTAAAAATCTCTCCTCTCCCTCCCCTATGTGTGTGTGTGTGCGTGTGTGTGTAGACTCCTGTGTATAAGTGTGTTTATAAACATAATGGTACATATATGGACGTCAGAGGACAATCTCGGCTGCCAGAAACAATACTCAGAAATTGATCTGGCAGGGAAACAGTTCACCGCATCGTCCCTGTGGAGAAATGGTTCTTACCATTGGGCGCCTCTTTCAAATTCATCTGTGGATATGCCATATTTGTGTCATCTGAATATGTAATTACATCAGAACTTAGATCTTGGATTCTGATCAGTGCCTTGAAATTTCTGATACACTTTAATTAAGGAAGGGTAGTATTAATTTTTTTTTAATGTAGGAGGACATAGCACAAGGGAAAGGGAAGCCATAACAGTAATGACGAATGCAGACACAACCGAGTTGCTCAATGTATGCAAAGTCAAAATTGTGTGTTATTGAGTTCTCCCAGGCTTTTGAGATGACATTGGAATTTTCTTGAACCACTGTGTACCTATAGATTGGGATAATACTGATTATCCCATTATAATCATTATTATCAACTCTCACCCCAAAAGAGAATAATCCATACTCCTGGTATTTCTCATCACCAAAGGGGCAAATTCATCCAGGATGGAAACAGAATAGCTGTGTCCTAATGTTGGTCTCCAGAAAGAAGACCAGAGAATGCAAACCCTAAGAGTGATTCTTCACCGGGTGCGATCTGAGAGCAGTTTCATGTGTGGCCCCAGCTTAGTACCTTACTCGTTCCTATCCTTTCCTTTACCTACCCTGATGCCATTTGTGAAAGTGTCGTCGTCCTGAGCCTATGCCCTTGTTTGTGATGCCACTTGTGAAGCATTTCCTCCCTAGGATGACACACCAGGTTGGCAGTATGGTGGCTGTCTCCCACTGCATACCATGCATCAGATGCTTAAGAAGATAAATGGATGGGAGTGCTCCTGTGTGCATGGGAGCAAGCACAGAGCCTGAGAACAGTTAGCTGGAGCTAGAATGGCCTTGGCAGGTGAATCTGTTCAGCTGTAGATGTCTTGGCAAACTTTTGGTGGGATAATCTGTTATTTTTCTCCAACTCGATTCATATCTCAGGAAGAGAGATTACTAATTCTACATTATTTAATTTA
The DNA here is from genome assembly GCF_000317375.1 of Microtus ochrogaster. Classification (NCBI taxonomy): domain Eukaryota; kingdom Metazoa; phylum Chordata; class Mammalia; order Rodentia; family Cricetidae; genus Microtus; species Microtus ochrogaster. Next base: position 62,444,305 of record NC_022012.1, read on the forward strand.
AAAGTAGTATCTTAAGAGTCTTTCATCACAGAGGAAATGCAATAATATTTGCTTGGTGAGGAAGGGAAAGCATGTCTGCTTCAGCCATAAGCAGTGCTAGACGTTAAAGAGAGTTTAGAATTGAGGGTGTCTGTTGTGAGCGTCAATACATCCCAATTTCAGCAGAGTAGTTTTGGTCCTTGGTGGGAGAGAGATCATTAGAAGTTTAGATTTATAAAATAGTCCATGGAGAGAACCTAGATACTTCTTGACCAGAGGGAAGCACTATAATTATAGCTGACATTCTACTATCCTCCTCCCCTCAAGTAAATTACAACATTAGGATCTAGAGTTCTTTCCCTTTGATCAGGGGCCAGCAAATGATGGCCAAGTGAGAATGGTTTCTATAGAAATTTTTCTAAATTCGTGTACCCTTTGGAGCTATATGTGTAACTATCCAGATGGCTGACAAAGGCTGCTGCAATGCGTGGCTTTTAAGTTTTTATTTTAGGTAAAAATTATGACTTCTGGCACTGAAATAGTCTTAACAGCAGCAATTATTTTTTTAATAAGACAATAAAAGAAAATTATTAGAGAAAAGTTGCTAAAGGTTGAAAATAACAAACTCACAGATTAACTGTTCTCCTGTTAGCCAGTGCTAATGGAAGGCTTTCGATAGAGCTAAAGGCTAAACCCTTTCCTTTTCAAAATTTGTGCCTTATTGCCTGCCTTGTTCTATGCTTGGGGAAGACAGTGGAAGCAAGAAAGATCATAGGGGGAAGAGCAGAGTGACATATAAGACAAGAGCATTGGTGTCAAGTTCATTTAGAATAAATGGAACTTTTGACAAAGGATTAGACATTACTGACCCAGGGTCCATAGATAAGAGTAAGAGATGAGTGTGTCTAAGATTTGGTGGTAGGCACTCTTTGAGCTTTTGTCCAATACATAAAAGTATACATATGCGTTTCTTCATTCTTATTCCGTGATGCGTGAAGTTACAATATCTTGATTCAAAGTCTTCAGTGATCTAGATTTGACCTGCTTTTCTGGTCTTTTGAGCTTCTATTTCCATGTTACTTGTAAGATTAAAAAATCCCATAGTGCCAAGAGGAGTAACATACATGAAGTATTGCCTGGCACAGACCTGTGGGCTTCCCAAGCTGAATCTAACTGTAACCCTCTATGGGGCAATGCCCATACTTACCCATATTTCACAGGTGAGAGGTTCAGAACTGCTCTGAGGTCCCCTGGCCAGTGATGACTTGTGTCCCAAGCTTGGTGACCATTCCTGGCACTCTCTTCTCTTGCTCCTCCAACAAGGGCTTCGCTAAAGCTCTTCTATCTTCTAAGTAAATTCTTGTAGATCTAAAAAGACACCGTTTCCACATTCTTAGTGTAGCCAAATCATTGTAATTCTTACACTGCAAATATCTGTGATCTTGTGACATTATGAGCTCTCAGTAGAATGTCACTGTGCTGGTTAGATAAAAACTAGAATCACCTGGGAAGTAACAAACTTCAGTTGGGAAAATGCCTCCATTATATTGTCCTGTAGTTAAGTCTGTGCAGCGTTTTCTTGATTGGGTATCGATATCACAGGGCCCAGTCCACTATGAGCAGTACCTGCCCTGAACAGGTGGTCCTGGGAGGTATAAGAAAGTTAGTTGAACGTGAGCCTGAAGCAAGCCGGATATTAGTGTTCTTCCATGGTGACGACCTTGAGTTCCCTCCAAGGTGTACTGTAATCAGGATGTGTGAGCCAAATAAACAATTTCCTCCCCAAGTTGCTATTGGTCATGGTGTTTATCAGAGCAACAGAGAAGGGAAGTAGGGCAGCAACCCACCAGCAAGAGGGCACAACCAGACCACGAGGCTGGTTGAGAATTCAGGTGCAGAGACGCGGAGCCCCCTGAACAGAAAGTACAGTTCTACATGTGCCCCAGACGGTGTGGTGTGCAGCGACATACAAGATCTATAGGTTAGAAGTCCCTTTTCGAACCTTCTTTACTTTGCATCCTTGTTATTTATATACCAGATTTATACTCTCAGGAAGAATGAAAGGTTTTTGGCATCAGGTACACATCACCCCTCGTGTATCCGTAGGTATAGAGGCCAGAAGATGTGTGTCTTTAGTGATGTAACTGCACATACGTTCAGAAAGTTAGCTCGTTCTAGGTCAAAATGTACTGTTATTTGCAATAGTTATCCCACTTCTTAGTAGATTCATTTTGAATAATTGTTGCATTTGTACTCAGAATTTTCATAAATTCAGCTTATGACAATGTTGAAAATGTTAACTGTACATGAAACAAATCCTTTATCTTTTTGCATAGCTTTCAGTATATCCCCAGCTCCTTCCACACTACATCCTTCACCCACCTCCTGTGCACAAATATAGTAAAGGTTTGTAGGAAAAAACCCATGCTTAGAAAGTAGAAATACTCAAAGCTGATGACGACAGTCAATGGCATGGGAAACACTTGCGATTTGTTTATCAGTAATCAGGACAGTCACTGTCTTCCAGAAACAGTGGAAGGGAATCTGTTTCCACAACTATTTAGTAACAAGCTCTATCTCAGAGCTACTTTTGTTTAACAGCAAAAATTGAGTCACTCAGATGCACACCGAGGACTCGTCTCGCCACTGAAATGACTGACTTTCGCAAATGATCACTGTGTTTTCCAGTTCTTTATTTAGACACCGTGTTTGCATGTGTTTGGACCTCTGAATGTTCTCCGCAAGTGCGGCCAACTGATCCCTGAGACTGGCAGATGCCAGGTCCCTCCAACCAGCTTCTCATTGCTGTACAATCTGGCTTTTCCCTTCCTTCCACAGAATACATAATTGGACTGCATGCATGAAAGGAAAAGAGGGCAAGCACATATAGGTAGCAATTTTTCACTTCCTCTGATCCCATTTTAGCTGTCAGTGTGACCTCTTGTGAAGTTCCAAATGTAAAAACTGTCAAAACAAATTCTTTGGAGATGAAAAATACCCAACTCAGTGAGGAATCTGCTTCGTCTCCTTTTAGATTCCCCCTCCCAACCTGCGTCTGTGTGTGTGTGTGTGGTGTTCGCATATGCATGTGGGTGTATGCGTGTGTGTGCATATGCATGTGCGTGCATGTGTGTGTGTGTGTGAGTGAGTGTATGCGCGCGTGCGTGTGCCTGTGTTGTTTTAGTAACAGACTCTCTTCCCACCTCAGTCTTTGATTTGCTCACTCCCTTATGTGATGAATCAATGCTTCCAGAACAGGGGCTTCTGAGTGACTGCGGGAACAATCACTTCCAAATGACCTCCTGTATCTTAGCGGGGAACATTGAGACCACACCCAAGGTAAAAGGAAACCTTTGCTTAATGCTTTCGGAAACTTTTAAAGGCACTGTGTTCCTGGTATATGCCAGAGGGTGTGAGGGTAAAGCTACCCGGGTGCCGATAAATTTGTCTGTGTATCGAGATGAGATGCTATCTCCAGTTAGAGAAACGGGTAACCGATAAAAGCCAAAACTGTTGTTCATCGGGTAAAGAAAACGCTAAGGATGCTCTTGGCATAGAGTTAATGCTAGAATTCTTGTGATGCCTTTTCTTAGTAAGAGGAGAGTGGTCCTCTGCGCTGCCGGGTCAATTTGGGGGTTGGAGCGGGGAGAGAACTTTTAGGGAAATAGGAGAAACAAAAGCCCCCAGCCTGAAGCTGAGCAAAGGCATACACAGTCTGTAAAACAGTGGCGAGAGCCATTTCTCACGTGACTAGCCTGTGTGTGGTGAGATGGGGTCAGTTTTACCGATCTCGGGTATTTCAAGCCAAATTTAGGATACTATCTTAATCCATTTAGTTCTTATTTCTATTATTAAAATAGTTTTCCAGTGATCAGATGTTTAAATGGCATTGGCAGCTGAAAGTGTTAATTGGCAATTAAGAAGTGAATGCCATTAACTCGCATCTGCTTCTGCTTTGTTGGAAAATGATTTTTTTTTTGTCACCATAGCGATTCATTTTGGGGCTCTGTTGGATCTGCCACGCAGTATGTAGTAAATGGTAAATGGCTTTTTCCCCTCACCTGAATAAGGGGTTCAGCAGTGTCTTTTCAAGTGAACCTTAGATTTCTGGTAAGATACAGGTGATAGGCAAAGACGATGAAAAGAGCCCCGTGCTAATTTTGCTGTACTTTTTTTGACAGGAAATAACAAAGGGTTGCCCTTTCCTGATGTACTGAGCATGTGTATATGGACAGGAATTAATCCTTGAATTAGTTCTATTCAGTAGCAACCCAGGGAGATAAGCCTATATACATATACATACATATATACATATATATGAGATTTATATACATGATATATATATATATATATGATTCAAATATATATAGTTGAAACATCATATATTTGTTCAACTAAATTAAAGAAGTGGAATTGTCTTCCTACATTGGTGAAAAAAATTGACTTAGGGTTCAGAGGTTCCTGTAGGGAGATAAAGTTGAAGTTGACTATCTTGCTTCTGTTTGGTTGCTTCCTTTTTCATCTTCTAGTCTTGTTTAGAAACCTCTATGTGGTTGTGTGATAAGAGCTCATCTTGTTCATTAGTGCACCGGCTTCCCTTTTTACTTGGCTCTTGTTTTATCACTAAAATTATGGCTTCCAACTTTTAAAAAGTCTATAGGTTGTGAAGTAGCATTTGTAGAATTCTGCACTTTAGAGAACCCTGGGGTATTTATACTAAAATCTTTCATATAGAACTGTTTATTGTCCTTTAGATAGACTTCAGGTAGACCAAGTTATTTTATGGGAAAATGAGGGTAGGTATAAACAACTGGAGGTCAGGTCACCCTTTCTTGATTCTTATCAAATTACCGTTTCTCTAAATGAGAAGGTAGGATGATTGTTTGAATAAATATAGCTACGAGTAGCAATGTAAGAGAGGACGGGTTTATTCTGGCTTGTGGTTCGCGTGTGTCACTCAGCACGCTCACAGAGGCATGGCCGGCTGGAGTGCGAGGCAGCCTGCTAGATTGTCCTCTCATTCAGGAAGCGGAGAGAGAGACAGATGCTGCTGCTGGTCTAGCTTCGTTTAGCTTTCCTTTCGTTCGGAAACCCGTCCATTGGATGCTGCTGCCCACGTTCAGGCGCATTCCTCCCCTATCAGCCTTTCAGGGGCACTCATAGCCACACCAGCAGTGCTTCTCAGAGATTTCGAAATGCTCTCCAACTGATAGCTCAGCTCAGCCACTGAGTATCTTCAGTGATACTCCCTACCAACCACTCTCCATTCCAGAAGGTCACTGACAAGACATGGAAGCGGAGAAAGTCCATAGCATTGTGTGTTGTTGATTAGCTTAAGACATTTTCCTGGCCTTATAATGAATCTAACTTTTCTTCCTGCTCAGGAAAACAGTGACTTACGGCTTTCTGAGGATGAGCTACTGCTTGGGAACTCTGATCCAACTATGTTAGTGGCTAATAACAGATAATTCTTAATTTTAATTTTATATTTTGTTTATATTATTCCCCTCACCAACTCCTCCCAGATAATTCTCCTTCCAACACACACACCTTTATAAACTTTCTCTCCAAAAAAGAAGAAAAGAAAAGGAAGGAGAAAAGAAAGACTAAACACCTGTTTATTGGCCAGAATGGGGCACAAAGTCACCCACTATCGCTGTGCTCTTCCTTTCAGATCATCTTCTCAAGGTCAATGTCCAGACATTTTAGTCATCCAGAATTCCTACACTATTATTTTTTTGTGAGAACACATCTTACTTTTTTAAGAGTAAAATATAGAGTTTAAAAATGACCAAATGGAGCGCACGCACAGTTAGGACTGAAGATTCAGATGCTTGGGCAGTTCCTCTAAAAGAGGTGTTAAACCCATGTGTTTAACAGACAAGTGTCAGAAAGGATGCATGGCAGGAATTCAGATGGAGCCTGGCTTTCTACTGAAAATTAGAACATCCAGCTCACACAAATCATCGTTTCACAGAAGGCAAGGTAGGGGTAGTTTTCCTCCAGGATGGTTAGATTGTCAACCTTCCCAAGTTATGACTGAGTGGCTCTTTCCAGTCTTCCTCAAGTGTCTTTAAATTTTCCCACTAAATTTTGAATTTTTTAAAAAATGTTGTATCTATTTCTATATGTTCATGTGGTTTGTGCAAATGTGAGCATTGGTGCCTTGGAGTCTAGACGAGGGTGTTGGTTGCCCTGGAGTGGGAGTTCCAGGTGGTTGTGAGCTGGGAATCCTAACTCAGATCCACTCTGAAGTTAAAACCTTTGGTATTAAACTCTGTCTTCAAAGTACTTAAAACTATTTGGTCCCTTAATTTAGTGAATGGATTCTCATTTCTTGTAATTATTTAGATAAAAAGTTTTACACTCATTTCAAATCTTGCCTATCTCTTATTATTCACCTCCAATTACATACTTTCCTAAAAAGATAACTCTAGAATTTAATACTTCCTATCATTATTACATGATAGTAATTATATTCATTCATTGTGAAATTGCCACTCCCTGAAGTTGATTAGACTTTGTTGAATAAGCAAAGGATAAGGCAGTGTGCCCAAGTAAGGGCCAACTGTAGTAGAAGCATCACAGAAGGATCCAAGAGCATGAAGGGGAACGGATATGTGGGGTGGGGAGGGTACAAGGTGTGGGTCTAGGTACGGGATTCAGGGATCTGAAAACACAGGTCCTTTAGCACTATGTGCATATCCTTTTCTATTTGTGAGTAGTCTGCTGTTTCCTATTCACTGTTATAGCCTTCCTCCTGGGGCCACAGAGCAAGCCCTTTCCTTTTAGGTAAATTCTCTATAAATGAATGAGAAGGCACATCCTTTAAGCAGGAGCTGATATTCTCATAGGCGTCTTTCACTTTTTAACACGAATACGGTGCCTATTGGAATTTTCTTGCCTGTTTGTTGGTTGTGAGTCAATAACCCGAGCCTACTATTTTAGCGCTAAGTGGATAGATGGTGCATTTGAAGCAGAGCAGGTTCTGTGTCAGAATGGCCTCTCTCTATACACAGTAGGACTCAGCGAGCTTGTGCCGAATAGCTTTCCAGGTGGCTGCTTTCTGCTGTTCCCCTCCACCCAGGGCAGACTGCTTTTCTTACTATGGGAGTTTAAAAGGGGGTTCTCATGCACTATGGATCTTTTCATGTGGATTTTATTGGCATCCATACAGGAGGGCAGGCAGCTTATCAAAGTGAATGAGATAAATATGGAGCACGAAGACTAAAGCCAGGAACCCTTGACAAGGCTGAAAGTCTAATTTCTTACATATCCCATAGGTCTCTCCTGGAGATTCTGAAGCCAAACCTCTGGTCTTCACATTTGTCCCCACTGTCAGAAGACTGCCAACCCACATCCAGGTGGCTGACACTTCCAAATTCCTTGTTAAAATTCCTGAGGAATCACGTGATAAGAGTCCAGAAAGTGTAACTAGGGTAGGATTATTTTTCTTCTTTTGAATGACAATCTAAAATTATCTATGAGAATGACTTGGAAATTTCATCAATGTGTATTTCTTCTGTTGAAAATAAGATGATTGTAAAATCCAAGGTTGATTAAAAATATGCTTCTGAGGGCTGATGGTTTAGCTCTACAGTGGAACATGAGCTTAGCTTGAGCTACATGGGTTCCATCTCCAGGACTGCCATATGTATGCATATGTATGTAGTAATATATATATATATATATATATCCAAACAAATGTATAAAGCCTTATGTATCTTATCATGTGTCCCCAAGCATGTTGCCATCCCAGCCCTCCTAAATAAAGTCATGTGTCAAGAGCTTACCATAGCTAGAACACTTTCCAGTTTCATGGTTTCATGGTTCCAAGTTCTCTCTCTCTCTCTCTCTCTCTCTCTCTCTCTCTCTCTCTCTCTCTCTTTCCCCCTCTCTCTTTGTATGTGTTGTGTGTGTGTGTGTATGCGTATGAGTGTAGCATATCATTTATCTCAAAAGTTGATATTCTCACCTCATTTTATAAACAAAGAAAATAATAATGACTTCAACTGGCAGAGGATCAGGCTAGGAACATATTTCAAGGGGATAATAAGAGCTCACAGGAGTTACTAGTTGTTGAGAAGACAATGAAAGTAAAGGCAGGAAGTGTATGGCAAGCCCCGAGGTAGTGGTAAATGCCAGGAAAGAAGCTACATTGGAGTAAAAAAAAATGAAGAAAGCCACAGGAAGCCACATCAGACAAGTTTTACCCATGCCATTTAGACTACTTCAGTGTCCAGAGCAGCCAAACAGTGTGTGCTGGGAATATACATTACCTCTTCAATTCTGCTGTATGTGATCAATTTTTGACTTCTGTCTCTATAGATGTAAGCCATACATGTTAGCATATGTTAAACTGACCACAATAGTTGAACTTGTTAGTATCTAGTGACTTACCTTTTGTCTTTTGAACTAGTTTGAGCTTTCTAGAAAAGTAGTGCTAAAAAGAGGACCAATCATAGAGCAGTTATTAAAACAAGGAAACTGGCAGTGGGTCTTTTAAGCACCTTCTGGCCATGGCTGTTATTTTAGAAAAAGAAATTTGATAGTTTAATAAAACTATATTAATTCAGGTCTTGTAAATATTCTGAATAGTCATAGGACAAATGTATGGAATATTGAAAATTCCCAGTTCTAAATGACAGTCCAAAAATGAAATAATGTACTGAAAAAAAACCCACTGTATATTAAATTTCTCTACATTTTTATCCATGAGCACGCACATCTTGTCAATGTTGGCATTAGTCTAGGCCAGAGGTGGTCTAGACTGGGTATCTTCCTCAACTGCTTTTCAGGCCATGTCTTTTGAGACGGGGGTCTCTCACTGGTGTGACTAGAGAGGCCAGCTGACTGTTTAGCAAGCCCCTAAGCTAAAGTGGTGGTGAGATAGACCTGTGCACGCCACTTAACTTTTCCCTTGTGGGTGCTAAGGTCTGAAATCCAAGTCTTCACACTCCTATAGTTCTCGTTTAACCCGCACATAACCCGCACACAGCTCTCCAGCAGCTGCACCTTAAAAGCAGCCCCATTCACGAGCCTGCCGATTAGCTTAGATTGTTTATTCTGATGACTGATATACTTTGTGTCAACGTTACCTTTTCTTTCAAAGTTTAAAAATTTATTTTATTTTGGCATTTTTAAATAGGATTCCCCCCAAAACCATTATTAGTAAAGAACATGCTGGTTGTCTGACAATTAACTAAAACCTTGTCCAATTGATGTGACTGCCACTTGGTAAATATCTTCACTGACATCTTTTTTTGGTCTGTACATGCCGGTTCCGTTCCTCTCTCCCTTCCTCATGATTTACTGGGAATCAGTAAACTTTACTTCTTGATGTTAAGTCTGAACTCGAAGTCTTTTGGACTTGAGGCAGTACAAAGAGATGAGCTAGTCAAAAGATGTGTGTTTCAGGCCCTTTCTCTCAGGCAAGCTTGGTATTTTAATGTATTAAAAAAAATCTTTCAATGAGTGGGTTAAACTTTTTAGCATATTTTAGCAAAAAGATGCATGCATCACCCCCATGTCAATATTTTTATCTTCCTGTATTTGTTGCAGTTTGAGTACAGTGATCATATGACCTTCAGCTGTGAGAGCAAGCAGGAGAGAGACCAGAGGCTACTGGCTTCTGCCTCAGAGGGAAGTGGAAGGAACTCACAAGGAAAGAAACTGGATACGAACGACCCACTAGGAATGCAGAAAGGTGACCTCTTCAAAGCAGAATATGTTTTTATTGTGGATTCTGATGGGGAAGATGAAGCTACAAGCAGACAAAGTGAACAAGGCCCCCCAGGGGGAGTAGGCAACATAGCTACCCGGCCCAAGTCCTTGGCTATTTCTTCTAGTCTGGCCTCTGATGTGGTACGTCCCAAAGTACGTGAGGCTGATCTCAAGACCTCATCACATCCTGAAATTCCTCATGCAATGGCCCCTCAGCAAAAGCATGGACAGGTAGGTTTCATCTGAGTGCCATTTTCAATGTCTTTTGTTGTGTCTGCAAACATCTTCCTGTGTAAAGAATATATGACTCTCAAAACTATTATTAAAACCTCCAAATCCCAAGATCACAAATAATCACAGTGTAAATAAGCATTGAGAAGTTGATGAGACTGAAAATTATACTGTGAATCAGTTGGACAGAAAATATAACACATTTAGCTAGAATAGATTTGGGGAAATATCTTTTCCTTTTGAGCAATTCTTGGAGAAAGCTGACATTATAGAGGGTGTGTGGAGGAAGAAGCACATTTCAGACATGGAATATCTAAGAAGCTTTAAATGTATCTTAGGAGTAAACACTATTTTTAAGTAGATAAAAGAGTAATAAAAGGATAGGCCAGGAAATAGGAGTATGTAAAGGAATGTAAATCTATCTGTATGATTATGGAATATGCAAAGACAGAAGTGACTTCAATGAAGCTGAGGAGAATATCCTACTCTGAAATTTATCTAAGGTGGAGAGCCATTAGTGTGGTAGGAGAAGACCCTTCTGTGATGGGAACAGAGTTTGAAGGAAGACACGGGAAGATTCTGATGCTGACTGGCTACAGAGTGTAACTGAAAGGCCAGGTGCCTCTGAAATACAAAGTGTGGTTAGAAGGCCAGGAACACAGAGGCTGACTTTGAAGGAGGTGCAGAGAGAGGTCTCACTGCTTGGCAGTGGAGAGTGAGCTGGTTCTGTGACCTCCTGTTTAGGTTCTATCAAACCAAACCCTTATAAGCATTATAAAGTGGCTTGAAAGACTTTTTTGTTGTTGTTGGTGAATTGGTCTTTGGTGATATTAGGATTTAGCAAGATTGTAGAGTAGGTCTTCCATGTTTATTGTCACTCATATCTATGCCTGCAGCCGTCCGTAATGCCTGATGCTGTAATTTTTATTACTTCAAGCACCCAATGTTGTAAGAGGCTGCTTGTTTGTTTACGGCTGCTCAGCCCCGAAATAATGTCACAGAAGTCATATTATTATGTTATTATCTTTACTCTGTCTCTTTAAAGACTTAGTTTTTATAAAAAAAACCATTTATTTCTTTTTATAACTCTCTATACTCTTTTTCTTCTCTCTCCCAAGCCTATGTGCATTTATCCAACACTGTGACTCGTTTAGAGTTCTTTTTTGTCTGAATCTGTCCTTTTTGCATTTCTGCAATCCTTTTCTGACCAGCACAGCTTTTTAAAATGCTAAGTGCTTCTTAAAAACCTGAGCAGCATTACTATAACTAAGGCTGCTTTACCTTATGGCTCTGCCCAATCCAGCATGTCAGAGGAGGTCTGTTCATTGTCTCTGAGAGCCATTCTCTCTGCCCCAGATCCTGGGTTGGGTTGTAGCAGGTCTGTGTTGCCATTAAGCATGTTGTAGCACTCTGCTCACAAATTCCATTTAAATGCTCCATAGCCAGACCTCCCCAAAGAGTCAGAGTTTGTGCTGGAAGCAGGGCCCAGGAAGTTGCCGTTTCAAAACCACATGGCTTTTTTTCAACTACTGCTCAATCAGGAAGACCTCTCTTAAAGGAACTGTAGCATGCTGTCAGCAAGCAAAATCTGTCTGGGAAAAATGCAGCTAAATTTTGTGTTTTAGTGTCTAGAATTCCTTTCCTAGCCCCCTCAGGTTTTATATGGATTTAGCTAGCATATGTTGGAGAGGCAATTTGTTGTAAGAGGTCTCTTGTTTGTTTCCCAGCCACCTGGCAGCTCAGACTGTAAATAATCACACAGAAACTATATTATTTAAAACACTGCTTGGCCCATTAGCTCTAGCTTCTTATTGGCTAACACTTATATCTTAATTTAACCTATTTCTAGTAATTTGTGTATCATTACATGGGTGTGGCTTACTGAGTAAAGTTCTGGCATCTGTCTCTGGTGGGGCTCCATGGCTTCTCCCTGACTCTGCCTCCTTTCTTCCAGCATGCAGTTTAGTTTAGCTCTATTCTAGTGAATCAGGCCAAGTCAGTTTCTTTATTAACCAAGGGTATTCACAGCATACAGAGGGGAATCCCACATCAATCCATTATATTTCACTGCCTGTCAATAGTGAAAAATGCTTACTGGGGTGTGGGAGGAGGGCCTACTAGTTTGTCCCAGCCTCCCGGCTAGCTTACACCCAAAATAACCACACAGAAACTGTATTAATGAAATCACATATTGGCCCATTAGCTCTAACTTCTTAATGGCTAACTCTTACATTTTGATTTAACCCATTTCTATTAATCTGTGTATCACCATGAGATCATGGCCTACCACCAAAGTTTCGATATGTCTGATTCTGGTGGCAGCAGCTCCTTGGCGTCTCCCTCTCCACCTTTCTTCTTTTAGCATTCTGTTCTGTCTTCTCTGCCTACCTAAGTTCTGCTCTATTAATAGGCCAAGGCAGTTTCTTTATTCATTAACAAAGAAATGCAACACAGATGGAAGGACCTCCCACACCACTGGGGTATTGCTATTTTGGATCTAGGTCTAAAACATCACACACACATGCACACACACACTCACACACACCCCTTTTATCCTCTTAAAATTTATAAGTTTATGTTTTGTTTCTTCTGATTGTATGTTTGTTTGTGTACTGTTGGCAGAGGTTTCTCTTATGCCTGGTCCTGTAGCTGTTCAGGTCCAAAGAATCACACCAAGGCCTACATAAATTATAAACTGGTTGGCCTATTAGCTCAGGCTTTCTTGTTAACTAACTTTTACATGTTACATTAACCCATAATTCTTCATGTGTTAGCCTGGTACCTTTTATCAGTGAGGCATTCTCATCTTGCTTCCTCTGTGCCTGGGTGATGACTGCAGACTGAGCCTTTACTCTTTCCAGAATTCTCCTGTTCTGGTCACCCTGCCTATAATTCTTGCTTGGCTACTGGCCAATCAGCATTTTATTAAACCAGTACATGTGACAAATCTTTACAGGGTATAAAATCATTGTCCCACAGCAGTGTACTATGCCTGTTGTCCATGGAAGCTAGAGAGAGCACTAGTCTTCTGGAACTGGGGTAATAGATGATTTAAGCGGCTATGTGAATGTTGGAAATTGAACTCTTATCTTCTGCAGGAGCAGCCGGTGCTATTAACCTTTGAGCCTTCTCTTTAGCTCTAACATATTACTTTTTAAAAATTTATTCTCAGCGAGGTACTGTATCAAAGTACTGTAGTAATATACTTCAGGGTGTTCTCATAAGGCAGTAGACTCGGACATTACTTTCTGGCCTCAGGAAAATTGATAGATAAGCAAAAGGAGTACCATGGATTTATGTTGACATGGAAGATAGTTGAATGTGGTCACTTTGATAAGACTATGTAGCACTATAAAAATAAATGTAAAGACTATATTCTTATGAAGAAATTTGGAGATTTTTATTTCTTCCTTTTCTGTTAATAGATCTATTTCCTTGAACTGATTATTTATTTTGCTTTTGTGTAATCAAATACAGAGAGGTCAAAGTGCAGGGTGAATTTATACTTTGGAATACTTTTTATTCCTAGAAGATAGATTAAGTTACCTAAGTGTAAAACCAAACTGTAGAAACTAGCCTCATTCATTAGTAGCTAAAGGTTATAGTTACAAATTATGGGGAGGTACTGGATCCTGCTGTCATGAAACTGATATCTGTTTTTATGTTTTGTTTCTTATGATGACACGGATCATGAAGTAAGTTAGCTGTTACTCACAGGTGTAAACGAACAAGAAAGGACCAAAGCAGTAGTTAAGATAGTAGTGGGAATTTGTAAAAATTTGACAACAAACGCAAGACTGGGTTGCCAGATACTAAGCTCATTAATTTTTTTTTTAGGTAGAATTTACAATCAATAAAGTAAATCTCTGATTTTTCTTATAAAGAAAGATTAATTCTTATATAGAACTGCCTGTAAGTTAGCATTACTGGTTAGCCAGAAACAAGGTCTCCCTAAATGGCTTCAACTCTTTACCCAGTCTTTGCCTTTCTATAGTCTAGACTCTTAATCTAGCCACCTGGTGCACTGTTTTTCTTCAACTCTTGTGAACTGCCACTCAGTACAAACAGCCCACTCATTCTTTGCTGATCTCCTTGTTTCTCTCCTGAATGATGTCTTCCCAGAATCTACATTTTTTTTTCTTTTGGATACTGCTTAGCTTTAGCTAGACCACTTCCTGGGGATGAGCTAGTGATCTTTTGTTTTTGTGATTTTCTTTGATGGTGGATTTAAGAAAAATCTCTACCACTATTCCTTTCCACTTTTAACAATTAATTTTCTCTTTTTGTTAATTTTCTTTTTTCTTAGTTAGATTGTAAATAGCATTTTGTTTTTGTGATTTTCTTTGATGGTGGATTTAAGAAAAATCTCTACCACTATTCCTTTCCACTTTTAACAATTAATTTTCTCTTTTTGTTAATTTTCTTTTTTCTTAGTTAGATTGTAAATAGCATGAAATAAAGGCTTATCTCTTGTTAATCCCTTTAGAGGAGTACTTTGTATAAAAGTGGGCTTCACTAAGGTATGGAGAAAACCTAAATATTGTTTTAAGTTCACATGGTGTTCCTCTCTGAAGTCCCTGTTCAGATACTCACCCCATGGAATTTTTCCAGTGCCCTCAGTTAGAGCAACTCTCCCCCTGTGCGAGTCTGATAGTTCTTTAACACACAATTTAAAAATGGACACAGTACAGCATGTTTGGTTATTGTTTGGTACATGTATTAGCTCCTTTAACAGTTTGTAAAGTCCTTAAAGCTGTAGCTCATGTTGATTTCATTTGTAGTAAACATTTTGTTCCATATTGCCTTAATGTATTCTGAAAAATACTAATATAAACTTTGTGGTTTGACATATACCAAACATGTTCTTTGAAGTGTGTCTTAGGGTTTCTATTGCTCTGAAGAGACACCATGACCATGATAACTCTTATAAAGGCAAACATCTAATTAGAGTGGCTTACAGTTTCAGAGGTTAATTCATTAGCCTTGCGGTGGGACATGGCAGCATGCAGGCAGACATGACCCCAGAGAAGGAGCTGAGAATTCTACAGCTTGATCCACAGGCAACAGGAAGTGAATTGACTGCCCATGCTGTGAGTAGTTTGAGCATAAGGGTACTCAAATCCCACCCCTACAGTGGGGTACTCAAATCCCACCCCTACAGTGACAGTTTTTCCAATCAAACAAAACCATCTCCGATTGCAACAAAACCATTTCCTTTGGAAGTCATTCTCTTTCAAATCACCACATTCCACTGCCTGCCCCCCAAAGGTTTGTAACACATCATAATGCAAAAAATACATTTAGTCCAACTTCAAAAGCCCCCATAGTCTATAGCAATCTCTAACTTATTTAAAAGTCTAAAGTTCAAAATCTCTTCTGAGATTCATGTAATCTCTGAACTGTAATCCCCTGTAAAACCAAAGTAAAAAAGCAGATCATATAGTTCCAACAATCAATGGCAGAGAATATACATTACCATTTCAAAATGTAGGGAAGAGATCATACTGATAAAATACTGGACGAAAGCAAGACTGAATACCACCAGGGTAAACTCCAAAGTCTATATTTCCATGTGTGATGTTAAAATGTTCTTCAAATCTACAACTCCTTCTATCTTTGTTGCCTGAAACACACTTCTCTTTCTTGGGCTAATTCCACTGCCTGTTAGCAGCTATCCTTGGCATGTATTCCAGGGCTCTGGAATCTCCATCATCTTGGGGTCTCTAAGGCAATCTTGGCTGCACCTTCACAGTTTCACGCAATGACCTCTGTTGGCCTCCATTCACCTCTGACACATGCCCGGCCTCAGTGGCTTTCCTTAGTCATTAAGGGAAATTCTGTTACTCTTTTCTTATGTCCTTCACTCTAAAGCCAAACCAGGTGGCCAGCTGAAGCTGCCAAGCTCTGCTGCTTGCTGGCACTGGAACATGTTCCCCTTGTTCAACTATATCTTCACCACCATCCTTTTTCCATGGTTTCATTCAATGCCTAAGCTTGGTTGTCTTGAAACTGGAACTGTAGACCAGGCAGGCCTCAATCTCAGAGATCTGCCTGCCTCTTCTTCTGGAGTACTGAGATTAAAGGCATGTATCACCACTCCCAGTTTTAAGCTTTTCTTTAATTCCTTTTTGCAAGTTGGAAACTTAGCTGGGTGGGATCTTTCCCTGAGGTAACTACCCCCTTTATTCCATTTCTTAATCTGTTTAGCTTCTTGAAGGCAGGATTTAGCTCCCAGTGCTCCTCTTTTCAAAGTGTACATTTTATACTATTACTTTCTCAGCTTGCTTCTTTTCATTACAAATCCTCATAAGAATGACCACTCATAACCACATTATATATAGAGTCAATACTAGGCTGTTTTGAGATTATCTCTGCCAATGGAATTAATCCAAAAGTGTTCACTTTAGTCTCAGGTAGACTTTTTTTGAAAAGGTCAAAAATCAGCCACATTCTTCACCAAAGTTCACAAGAATAATCTCTAGGCAACATACTAAAATAATTCTCCTCTGAAACTTCTTGAACCAGTCCCTCACAGTTCAAATCATTCTCAGCACCACTGTCTTCCATGCTCCTACTAGGATGAGTCATTAAGTAATGTTTAAAGCATTCCATGGCTTTCTTAACCCAAAGTACTAAAGTCCAAATTTCCAAACAAAAACATATTCAGGCCTATAGCAAGGAGGCTGTTTGCTTATTCCCAGCTCTTCAACCCTGAAATAATTACACAGAAACTGTATTAATTAAATCACTGCTTGGCCCATTGGCTCTAGCTTCTTATTAGATAACTCTTATATATGAATTTAACCAATTTTTATTAATCTGTATGTTGTCACATAGCTGTGGCTTACTTGCTAAAGTTCCAGCATTTGTCTCTGGCAGGGTTACATGGTATCTCTCTGACTCTGCCCTTCTTTTTCCCAGCAGTCAGTTTAGTTTCCCCTGCCTAGCTAATTTCTGCCCTGCTATAGGTCCAAAGCAGTTTCTTTATTAACCAATGATATCCACAGCATACAGAGGGAATTCCCACATCATAGATCTATCACAGCAACACCCTAGTCCCTGAAACCAACTTTCTTAGTTAGGGTATCTATTGCTGTGAAGAGATACCATGATCATGGTAACTCTTATAAAGGAAAACATTTATTGAGTTGGCTTACAGTTTCAGAGCTCCAGTTCATTATCATCATGGTGGGGCATGGGAGTATAGAGATAGACAGTGCTGGAGAAGGGCCTGAGAGTTCTACATCTTGAACTGTAGGCAACAAGAAGGAAACTTAATTGTCACACTGTGAGTAGTGTGAGCATAGCAGATCTCAAAGCTCACTTTCACAGTGACACACTTCTTCCTACAAGGTCATACCTTCATCAAAAAATCCATACTTCCTAATAATACCATTTCCTTTAGGAGTCATTTTCCTTTTAAACACCAGAAATTGGAATGTTTAAGTGAAAATATGTTTGCAGAAAATCAATAAATAAAGTGTGAATAAAAAGCTATTGAAAATAAAATGAATAATTGAATAAAAAATCTTAACTAAAACTTATATAAGAGAGACATATATTCATGAAAAGTCTAAAAGAGCAAGAGGCTTTATATATTTGTTCAGATACAGCTTGGATATGAGAACTGTGCAGAGGATCTAGACAATAAGACCAAAAAAACCTGGACAAAGTAAAACATTAAAGGTTACAATACAGAATTCTGTATGCATTTGTTAGATCCAATAATGTGCAATATAACAATACTTTGGTCAGTGATAGGTGCACATGCACTTGTGGTCCTAATCAAAATTATAGTGCAGAATGCTGTTGTGTAGGTCTAGATTCTAGTTGTGCTTCCTGTAATGACTGCACAATGATAAATGTGGAGGTCTAAGCTCTATTTGTGCTTTTTATAATGTTTGCACAATGATGAAATCAGGTAATGAAGCATTTCTTAGAATGTATTTCTATCATAAGTGACAGCAAGTACTTGCATTTGATAAATCTTAATATTCCCAGGTTTCAGTTTTATAAAGAACACCTTATTCACACCAGCACATTGTATCACAGTCACTTTTGTATGCTTTATCCCATTAGAACAGTGTGTTGTCAATGCTTTTTCTCCCTTCTGAGCCCCTAACACAAGACTCAAACTAGTGAGAATAGTTAGAAAATATCATATAAATGATAGTGTGGTATGAGTTGAGATTCCACAGAGGGGCACAAGCAGGCCCTGGTGCAGCAGCGTTCCAAGTGATTGCTTGCAGTAGATTTGCTATTATAGCACTGATTAGGTTCTGAGACAAGGGACTCAGTAAAAGCCAGAAGGTTGTTGTCATTTTCACCACCCACCACAGTGACACTTACTGTTCAAATCTGAAGAGATCATATGATGAATTTCTCTTTATGATTCTGTTAGGATGGGAGAGTTAGTAAAACTATAAAAAGGATGAATACTTAAAGAGAATGCCAGTGCCCCTGTGATTTAGAGTATACATAAAAAATTCATCTTCGAGAATGTGTTAGGTTAAGGGTTGGTGGAGAATATTAACTTTGAAAGTTGCAGTGTGGAAGTGGAGAGAAGTCCAGCTGAGATGGCTAGCCGTGAAAGAAATCCACAGTGCCTTATCTTACCCAAATGTTTATTGAGAAAGGTGCAGGGTGTCCACCCCACTTTCATGTGGGTAATGACTGCAGACTGTCTTTTCTCTTTTCAGATCCTCCTGTTCTCATCGCCCTGCCTATACTTCCTGCCTGGCTACTGGCCAATTAGTGTTTTATTAAAACAAGACAATATAACTGACAGGGTATAAGACCATTGTCCCAGAGCAGTTGACAAGAGACCAGGTTTGCTAGATTGTTATCCAGGCCCACAAAAATGCTAAAACTGAGAAAAGTGTTGTCAAAACCAAAAGTGGAAAATAGCAAAAAGTTAGGGGGATGAGACTGAATAGCAAGAGAAGGGCTATGTAGTGATGGGAACACTTTTGGTTCACAGTAGCACTGATGAGCTAGATGCCCATTGATAGATTTTAAAAGTTCCAACTGGTGCTGAGTTATATGGATTAAAGCTAGAATTAGGAATGTCAGACAATATTATTTTATTGGTTCAGATAAGAAAGGCTGAGAATCATCCTGGTAACATTATATGTGTTCCTTAAAGAGAAAAACAAAACAAAACAGCTATTAGGTAGGAGGCCACCTTCCTATGATGCAGTGATTGATGTGTTAGGACAATGGGGCATTTTCTACAAGGTTGTGATGATTCTGGGAGAGGTTGTGGAGGACCAGCATCTGGCAGTGTCCACGTCTCAGAAAGCAGAGCAGTCACTTCAGCTTTGATGTAGACACTCTCAGCTCTCTTCGACATTTTCAAGAAAGTGAATGGGTAAAGCCACAGTTAACTTTAGATTTGCTAAAATGAATCACAAGGCAGCTTTCTAATAGTGTGGTTGTTTAAAGAACTTAGGACCTCAATGATATACGAACAGTCATTAAGTTCATCTATCTTATGATAATAGCACATTGTAAGTGTCTTCTCCCATTTAGGGTTGTGATACTACATCCAAAAGTAAGGACAGCCTTTTGAGAAAAGAGTGTCCTGAGAATGAGTTTGGGAGAAGCATGTGGTCAAGGGCTCAAGGAAATGAGAGTGTGGGGAATAATTCCAGTCAACACTAGAGAAATGTTCAAATAATGTGGGAGAGAGAAGGAAATGGTTGAAAACACAGAGTGGTTATTAATGGGGAATGAAGAACACAAATATCTTGTATATTTCAATGAAGACATTTACTATTGCTGGTGTTAGCAAAGGCTTTAGAGGTGAAATGAATGGCTCATTCCAAGTTACTGAGAATTTGATGAATGACCCTCTCTTCTTTCTTCATGAAATTATTCATTTATGTCTTGGACTATTTTTTTTAGAAAAAGAATAAAAATAATATGGACTCAGAAATTTGATTTTTTAAAAAAATTAATGATGAGTCCTTTGTATCTGGAAAGTATATAAAATTATGGTGCTATACTTACATGATAGTGCAAATTACAATAATATTATTGTGCATTTGCAAATTACTGGTGGTTATATTGTAAATATAGTGATAGGCCAACTAGAAAATAGAAGTAAAATTACATGTAGACCAACATAGGAAATATTATTAGGCATCAGTTTTTTAGGATTTTCTCACTAATTAACTCTTAAAACATGTGACAAAATTCTGAATTATTATTAGGAAAAATATTCCATAGTGCAGTAGGCTGTTTAGGCACTTAGATGACCTCACCTGGAGAAGGTCGCTTTTAATAACATTTAAAAGAAAATTGAGCCTCTGTTCTTAACATGCTGGTAATTTGGTAAATAACTGAGATAAACTGATAGTTTGTTGCATATGCTGAAGCTCTTAGAAAACAGCATTACTAGAAAGATAGTTGGATTCTCATGGCAGTCAGGAATAATTTACAAAAAATATCTAGCAAGTTTTAACAACTTTTCCAAATAAGGTACAGTGTGCAAGAGACATCCTGGAGACTTGAAATATCCCCATTCTTCTTCTGAGGAAAAAAAAAATCACTCACGGAAATGCTGAGAGAAGGCATCACATGGTTAAAACACATACACATGTGCATTAACCCATGCGTACACTTTGACAGAATGACTTTTGAACATTAAATGTGACTCCAACTACAAATTACTGAAGAACTCGAAATAAAATGTTGTCATCTTTTAGTAACATAAGCATTGTGTTGCCCATTCAGTGATGTTTGCATTTAAATATCCTCCCAAAGATATGAATCAGTTGCATAAACACCAGCTAAGCAGTGTGTCAAGATAAACCGCCTGGGATGATTAAGCTTTCTCAGTTTGATTGAGTTCTGTTTGCTTTTCGATTTTTGTTGATATTTTGATACTCTGGACTCTGTCAATGATTTCAAATATTATTTATGTGACAAAATAACTTGCTGATCTTTATACTTATAAAAGGAGTATACGGGGTGTGTTTGCACAGAGGTTAAGAAGTTTGGAATAAAATGTTTGAATTTGTTATATTTAAGTGTTTTTAGGGCTCAATACTACATGTCAGGAAGCTTGTTATAGTGTGTATGTTAGAAATTTTATTCACATGGATAAAACAAAATTCTAAAATATGTCTTATCTACAAACCAAAATGTGCCAATTTAAGTTTATAGGCATTTTCCCTCCATTTTCTTAGTGCAATATATATGCATATATTAATATTCATCAATATTTTGGATGACTAAGATTTTTCAAGTTCACTAGTCATGCATACTTTATTTATAGTCTGATAAAATCAAATTAATAATTTTAAAGTCTCTGTTTATAAACTTTGGCATGATTTTAGCATTTACCTTAAATTCTGAATGACTTAAGTGGTATAAGAATTACATACAGGCTATTTCACAGGCTAGCTCTCCTTCTTAAGAAAAATTATGTTTTAAAAATTTCCCCATTTTTTTTTTTTGGTGTAGAATTGAAGGTTGCCTTGTTTCAAATAGATTATAAAATGCTCTGGCTTCTTTTCATAAGAAATAGAGCCTGTTGGTTCCAGAAAAGCCCAAAACATTGGCTAAGTGTTCGCTAAATTACTGTTTTATGTTCATTCTGGCAAGCGATTGGGGGGAAATAAGCAAAGTGTCCTCTCTATTTTGGATATGGACTTCACTCTCTCAATTTATTATTGCATGTTTGTGTTGGGTGCTTCATCCTTTGAATTCTGGGCACCTTTTCAGATTCATAACAGATAGTCCAAGTCTTTAGAATGTCAAGCAATTGAAATATATCACCATTTAGGATTCTAGTCATCATCAAGCTGTGGTTTATACTCTTTCAATGGCAGAAAATCTATTTAATTATCCAAAATGAAGTTTGAAATTTGTAATGAAGACAACTTCAGTCCTTTCAGATTGTACAATTCCAAATTTACACAATTATTTTTTACAACAGAATTATGAAACATTTATATTGATTTTTGTTTGGAGGAATAAATGGGCTATAGGATTACCACTTCACGATTTATTTCTTATTTGAAATTCAAAGCCATGTCTCATCAATAACCATAGGCTCCTTCATTATTGATAAAGGCTTAAAATGTCTCATCTCATGTAAACTAGTACAAGGGCTGTTGGCACAAGCACACAGTGAAAAGAGTATTTTGATAATTTCATAAGTAATGTCCTATTTCAATCTATTTTTCTCTCCTCTAGCTAACTTCTCCCACTACCTCTGAGCAGCTTGCTCATAAACCACCTGCTTTCTCCTTTGTTTCTCCAACTAATCAGAAAACGCCACCTGTCCCAGCTAACGTCAGCAGAGCCTGTGTACTAGAGGAGTTTCACACTCGCAGGCTGGATGTCACAGGGGCCTCGGTTGAAGAAACAGCTACGTATTTTCACACTACTGCTCACGATTCCCCCCTTTCTGCATGGAGGGATGCTTCGTCACTAGTATTTTCCCCTTCCACTCAACTGCCAGGTTCTAGTCCATGTGGCTCAAATGTTGCTGATCACACACCTGGGCTGGCATCTGAAGCACAGAAGAAAACATCAACGTCGCATGTCCTTAATCCCAGGGAAGATCTGCGAACCTCTCCTTCATCTGCCTCGGGTGCTTCTCCGAAGTCACCTTCAGCTTCCTACATACCTGTCCGCATTGTCATGCATTCACTGTCTCCAAGTCCCAAACCACTTACCTCATCTCCCCATGGCTCTTTATCCACTGTCTCTAGCCGAATGTCATCCACTGGAAATCTTTCAAAGTCAGGGCTGAAGTCCTCAGTACCTTCTCGGCTCTCTCTCCTCACTGCTATCCTCAAATCAAACCCTTCTCACCAAAGGCCTTTATCCCCCGCGTCTTGCCCAACCTTCTCCCTCAACTCCCTGGCCTCTTCCACACTCACACTTGATCAGAAAGTAAAGCAATCTTCACCCACACCTAAGAAATCTCTCTCAAGTTGTTCCTTGACAGCTGGTTCAACAGAACAAGAAGAACACAAGGCGTCTGCAGAGACCCACCAATCCTACCACCTCCCTTTCTTTTCCAAGTCTCCCCCACTTTCTCAGTTGTACCCCCTCTCTCCAGCAGCACCTGACAGTAGCATCTACGCTTCTAGGAATGTAGAGAGAACACCACAAGGCACACCGAGGAGCAACACGGCACTACCCCAGTTACAGAGCGACACATTCGGTTTTGCCGATGTCCCTTCTATCACATCGAGTTTATCCCCGCTTTCTTCTTTGGAGGGCAGACAGGATGGTGACCTCAGGGGTCCAGAAAGGAGCAGGAATATTTGCAAACACCCTTCTACCTTCTTATCCTCCGCACCTCCTGCTAATGAAAACACTGCACTTTCCTCTCTAGAGAAATGTTTCCACCCCTCCCCAGTCCTCTCGGAGCTGATAGACAGATCCCAAAGAGCCTGCTCTCAGCAACTAGCAGGCCAGGAACTGCGCCCTTCAGTTCTGCCCTCTCCTCCCGTCTCCCGTGCTGGCTCTACGCCTCAAGCCAACTTGGGACTCTCCATTCTCCCGCCCGAGAGTTCACTCACCCAGGGACTCCAGCCTAGTCCTTCAGTACTGCACCCGAGTTGTGCCAGTGGCGCAAGAACTGGAACGCCTGAAAGCACAATGTCCAACCACAGCTCACTTGTTCCAACCCCGTCACTTCCTGTCTCACTAACAAGAACCAAGGAGCTGAGCACACCTTGCGCACTGTCCATGTCAACAGGCCCTGAGAATAAGAAGCCCAAGGTATTTTCTTTTTGCATGTTGCATGCATACTTTGAAATATGGAAGAAACTATGACTTTGACTTCAGGGAGATATACACACAAATGCACAAAATTTTATATATATATACATTTCTGGGTATGGGTTGCAGTTTTGGTTCCAATTAAAAACAGATAGCATTGTACAATATGTTACATTTCTGGTAATTTAATAAGAAATGTCTCATTATCTATTGAAATACTTTAGATTGAGAGTATAGTTAGTAGACATAATTAATATAATGTATATAGTATAGATCTAGGATCATGATAAAACCATTATCAGTTTGAAATTGTTCTACTTCCTTTGCCTTTGTTTATTATTCAAAGAAAGGCTTTTTCCCCCACCTTCCTTTCCTTCCTGCAGAGCTGATTTTCTTTTCATTGCTCCCTGTGCTGCAAGTTAAATAAAATTGGATGTTACTCTATACATTGAAGGCAAAAGGGAATAGAAACTTTTTATATGTAAAAATATTTAATTTATTGCAAGTACTTAACATCTGACATTATCCAGCATAGAAAGAATGAACAAACTGAGCACGAAGAAACAGAAATAGCAGTAAAGTTGGTTTTGAAACGTTCGGAAGTAGTCTGCTGAGCGAGGGTATGAGATGGCATTTATTAGTGCGAGAGAAGGAACATTTGAGGAGGGACGCCATGATTCAGGCCTGCTGGAGCATGCAGTTCTACTCTAGGCCATGGCAGCTTCCCATCTAGCCTCAAAGGACTCAGGAATGGATCCTATTGCCCTCAGGATTTGATAGTCGTTGGGCAAGTAAAGTAAAACTATGAAAGTACCTGTATTAGTAGCACACAGGACCTTTTAGTTCCATATACTTGAAGAATGCAGTTTATAGGTTTTTGAGTATAACAGAGAGTGACTTCAATTCTTTTATTACTGAATAATGAATGCGAGGTTAAGGAAACAGATAAACTCACAAGATATTGTTTCAACTGAAAAAGTACACATTAGACACTGTGTGCCTACCACTGTACTAGCTTTAAGAGGCTGTGATAATTTTAAAAAGAATTAATAGATAATTATCTCGAAAAAGTTGTTAACATTTGAATATAAATGCATGGTTGTGAAATTTGTGTATCATGTACTAAAATTTTTCCATCTAATCATTTACTGAATTGGGTGATTTGCTGTTTTTTTTAAAATTTAAGTTAGGGTCTCCCTACATAGACCATGAGCCCTTGAATTTGTAATTCCTGCTTCAGCCTCCCCAGGGCAGACATCCACCCCCATGCTCCGCTGTTGAGAATCATTCTTCAGTGCTTTCTTGATGTTCTGGTTTGCTTTGTAATTGCTGTGATAAAATGTCATCACCAAAACCAGGGAAAGGCTGATTTCACATTACAGCCCATAGTTCATCATGAAGGGAATCCAGGTAGGCACTGGGGCAGGGAGCAAGGAGAAATGTGGCTTCCTGGCCGGATCCCCATAGTTGCTCAGTTTGATTTTGTTTGTTTTATTTTTTGAGACAGGTTTTCTCTGTGTAACAGTCTTGACTGTGTTGTAACTCACTCTGTATATCAGGCTGGTCTCAAACACAAGAGTTCCTCTGCCTCTGCCTCCCAAGGTCTGGGATTAGAGGCGTCTGCTGCCATGCCCAGCTGACATATATATATATACATATATATATATATACAATTTAAGACTCCTTTTCTAGAAATGGTGCCACTCACAGTCATTAATAAAATAAAATGCCACACAGACTTACGCAAGAGCCAATGTGATGAAGGCATCTTCTCAGTTAAGATTTCTTCTTCTCAGATGACCCCAGCTTGTGTTGCGTTGACAAAAACTAACCAGGACACTTGCCATACACCTAAATTACTCATTATCCTTTCTGAAAAGTTATTTCACTATAGAAACTTGTTCAAAGTGTTTCTCTGTGTGCTCTAGTGTTCTTTGCTCACATTTTATCCTATAGTGGATATAGACAGCATTTGATGAGGATAAGTCTGGAAAACTTTTGATAAATTAAAAGTCCATATGTCAAAGATCTACTTTTCCATGGTTTGCTTCCTTTTCTCAATCTTGAAGCATTTCAGTACTAAGTTTATTTGTCTGACCTTCCTTAAGTTAAGGAAATTGTAGTCACAGATGTGCTTCTTGAAGTTGGTGACCATGAAAATGGCAAGAACTATTTACCTCTCAGTCAGAAGAGTAATTTATATCTTTGTTTGCAAAACATTTTAACACACAGATTTATAACTTATGCCAGGAAGATGTTTCTGAGACATGCTCTTACTTTTCTTCTTAGTTTTTATTCCCTTATTACTACTTCATTTCTCTAGTTTAAAGTTAGAAAGCCAACTCACTTTTTATTAATAACTACCCTTCTTGGGAGTTATCGAATATAGAAATTCATCCAAATTGACACCAGCAAAGATGAACTACATTTCAATTTTGGGTTTGCATCTGACTATTTTGCTTAAGCTGTTGAAATTATTTTGAAGAAGGCAGGGGGAAACGAGAAAACACTCTGAGTTAGCAAAGAATTTATTCTCTTTTACAAGTTATTTCTTGCCTCACTCCTCTAGGTTGGTACCAATCCAAGCAAGCTGCTCTTTTTTGAAGTAAAAAAAAAAATCTTCATATTTATTTAAGCTTTATGTACCAAACCAATAGGGCTCCTCAAACACAGGTAGTCAACAGACTGAAACAGAAATGCTTGAAGGATATCAGTTCAAAGTCTGGGCTGTACCTATTGTCCTTTGATATTAAAATAAAATGGAATGGCTAGAGAATGCTGAGCTGAATTCAGATAGAAAATTTGTTTGAAGCTCCTTGTCATTGTCATACTTGTACTGCACTAATATGGTGTAATTGACATATTAATTTCAGATATAGTTTAAAATAGTCTTTTTAATGTTCATTGCTCTGGACAGGATGGGCAACTCCCTGAAAGTTACTAAGACTATTCCCTGATCAACCGCTATATTGTTTGAGACACTTTTCCTCTTTGGGAAGATGGGGGTACAATATTCACCCAAGATTGTGTTTGAGTGCCAAATATAATTGGTCGTCATTTTAAAAATGCTTTGATTTTTCCCCTCCTAGTGAGCTGCCATGGTATTTCACATAGAGTTAGAGAGACTATTATATCAAAATCTCATATAATCTAGTACTCACTGAAAATGGTTACAAATTTCTTCCAAATGAGTGTTTCCAATGGTCTGGCTTAAAGCTATTTGGACTTAGCTTGTTTACAGGATCAGTTGGGAGCTTTTACTGCTTCATGAGACTTCATAGCCAGTGTCCTATTTATTAAACTCTCATTCCTTTAAGGCATACAAACATTTCCAATTTTGTTATATTGGAAACTTGGTGCAGCAGGCAGGATGTGATTTTCCCCATTTTTGTAGAACCAAATAAGATTTTAAATACGAGTCATAGGAAACATGATCTAAAAAACCCGTCTGGGTGACCCAGTCTATAAACATGTACTGCCCTTCTAATATGCTTCCCTAAACTATAAACATTATATTAAACTAAAAGAAGTGCAAAATTATCTCCTCCAAGAAGGTATACATTCTGTGGTAGAAAGCAGACAATCCATTTCCCAAATTGAAAGTCAAGTATCGTGTTAGAGGGTCAGAAATGATATAAGGAAGAATATAGACTAGAAAGGGTCAGTACAAAAAGGGGCACTGTCTCCAATTTGTGTCAGGTGGTTGAAATTGTTTCTTTGAAAAGTTACCATGCAGGAAGTATGTAATGAGGAAAATCCCTGAGGCCAAAGAGTAGGTGATTGATAGGTAGAAGGAACAGATTCAGATCGAATATTAGGATGTGTAGTGAGCAAGAGGGTACTGATGTAAGAGGAAGAGAGACCGGAAGCAAGAGTCTATCTACTCTGAGGTCTCTCTGATTTTTACTTTGAGGAAGACAAGAAGCTGTTGGAAGTTTTCTTTTTATTGAAGTTACTGCAGTTTTTTTGGGGGGTGGGGAAATTCATACAAGTACAATATTTACATTATTTTCACATCTCCTGTCTTCATTAAAGCTCTTTCTAAATCTTCTCCCACTCCCTGTCAAATTAATGACATTGTATTAAGTATCATATGTATGCTTGTATGTAGATAGGTTTAGGCCTGAATACTTGGTCTTAAATACCTATCAGAGAACTTATTCCTCAAGAAAACTGATTATCCCTCTCTCAATAACCATTGATTGGCCAGAGTTCTTCATCTAGAGGTATAAGCTCCTGAAATTTCCTCCATCTATGTTGTCATACTGAGTGGCATTTAGACAACCATGTTGCTGAGATTTCATGGGGATGACTTTCATGCCAAGTCAAGAAGACACTGTTTAACAGTAAGCATATTTGTTCTTTGGCTCTTAACAATCTTTCCTCTCCCTCGTCATCAATGTTCTCTGAGCCTTAAGATGCAGGGGTTGCATTGCAGATGTACCAATTGTTGTTGAGCACCCCCTGACCACTTATATTTTGTATTTCAACTAGTAGATCTCTGTAATCTTCCATCTGTTACAAAAAGAACCTTCTTTAATGACTGGTGAGAACTACAGTTATCTGTGGGTATAAGGATACATAGTTAGAACATATTTAGAAATTATGTTGGTTTAAGGAAATGGCATTAGTAGGTTCTCCTCTAGGGTCTATGACCCTAGGGTAGTTGGCAAGGTTTACAGTACCAGGCATGGATTCTCTCTTTTGAATGAAGGCCTTGTGTCTGTAGATAGAAGCTGTTCACCCTCTAGATGAAAATGCCACTGTTGCACCATTGGCTGGTCAGTCATTAGTGGATTTGTAGTCCATTAAGCTGGGTGGGACTACTGATTGCTTTTCTCCATTGGCAGCTTTTATAGCATTTCAGATGCTTTGAGAGTCAGTTCTTGTTACCATTAACTTCACAACCAGCATGAGCAAGAAAAGATCTGCAAACAAGTATAAGATCCATTTTCCTTTCTAAACCTAATATTACTTTACACTATGTGGTATATATTTAAGAACTATTGCTTTATGCTTAATTGAAAGTGAATTACAAATGACAGATCTATAGTGGATGCCATTGCTCTGTGGGAAAGATTTAGAAAACTACTTAGAGCTGGCTTTTCATTTCTACTGTGAAGCTGAAGGCAATTATTTCCCTTCATGTTTGCTATAATTGTGTAGGCATGCTTTGTATTTGTGAGTGTGGGTGAGTATGTATATAGGCTGTGTATGTGTGTGTGTCAGGGCGAAAGTGGGTAGAGATTGGAGTTCAGTTTGTGGAGTTAATTCTCTCCTTCAAACTTCATGTGGGTTTGTGTAGAAATAGGAGCGGCGGGCTGCGTCCCGGCACCCGGCCGCCCACATGGCTAGCTCTACCCGAAATAATTACACGGACACTGTGTTCATTTAATCACCAC
>NC_022012.1:62476315-62492305 GCF_000317375.1 Microtus ochrogaster
CAGCATTCTGCTCTGTTTACTCCTCCCTCCTGTTTTAACCTATCAGGGCAAGCAGCTTCTTTATTTAATTAACCAATGACCTTCCTCCATCAGGTTTGGGGGGATCGAACTCAGACCCTGTGAAATTCGCAGTCACTTTAGCCACTAAACCACATCTCTGGCCCTGCTGATGGTGATTCCTGTAATATAATTTAAGTTATGTCAAATGATATTCTCTAGAAGAGTTCAAATTTATACCAAAGAAGGAAATCAATGGGTTTTGCATAGCACCTGGAAGCCTTGCAATGCTGGAAAGAATTATGTTACAAATTAGAATAAAACTCCATGTTGAAATCAAAAAATATTAAGGACACTCAGAGAAAAGATGCTGAGTTTGAAAGCATCTTTTATGGAAATAATTACTTAGGTAGAATTTCTATTGTGAAGTGACACCATGACCATGACAACTCTTTTGTTTTATTTTTTATTGATTTTTATTGAGCTGTATATTTTTCTCTGCTCCCCATGACAACTCTTATAAAGGAAAACATTTAATTTGGGTGGCTTTCAGAGGTTTAGTCCATTATGATCATGGTGAGAAGCAAGGCAGCACACAGGCACACATGCTGCTGGAGAAGGAACTTAGAATTCTTACATCTTGAGCCAAAAGCAACAGGAAACAGTCTGTCTCACTGAGTGTGGCTTGAACATATATAGGACCTCAAAGTCTGCCTCCACAGTGACACACTTCCTCCAACAAAGCCATATCTTCTAATCATCCCACTCTCTTCAGGGGCCATTTTCTTTCAAACCACAACAAGCATGATTTTTCAGATTGAAAATCTGGGAAAGGCACATGGCTAAAATGAGCACCGAATGCCTCAGAGTAGTTACTCAATAGGCAATTGTTGAATAAATTCATTAGTTGAACTCTATATCTAATAATATTGACAAGATGTTCTAGTGTCTACCACATTGGAAGAACTTAGTACTTAGAGATTTCCATCTTTGATGTATGTCTTGCATAATGATAAAGATAATACATCTAGCAAAAATGACTCATGAAAGAATATAAAAATTCATCTCCACAGTTTAAAATGAGAACACAATTCTCTAAGATGAAATTGAATAGAAATAATACTCAAGTCTTGGATACATCATTTGACTGCAAATTTTCTTGATGAGTCTTCAGTTGCAGGGTTCTATAAATTTATGTAAATATTCATAAAGAAATTGCATTTCATTCTAAATCCTTACCCAGACACATTGCTGTCTAGAGGTGACAGCATTGAAGGATCAATGAAGACGCTAGGACTGTAAGTGACCTCAGGTATCCTCTAGAAATTGTTTCTCATGCGTAGGAGGGGGTGAAAGTACAGGATGCAGGGGAGCTGGGAGGCTTACAGAAGATTGAAATGCTGTTGCTTCTTATAGCAAAGAGTCATCTGGAGAAAAGAAAGTAGTAGCAGGTAAATAAGCAGAGTCTATTCCCTAATGAGAGAAGTGCTCAGATGCAGGGGTCTCTGTGTGTATGTTGTTGAATTTGCTTTTCTGTAGGAGAGGTTGGATATATGCATGAATAGACAGGAATCTGTGTATGCATGTAAATAAGTGCATTTGTTTGCATCTGAGTATGTGTAAGTGAGAGTTGTGATAGACAGGCTACAGTAGCTTCCTGACATCCTGGCCTTGGGTTGCTAATTTCACTATATCTAATATAATAGACAGAAAGGAAAAGAAGAAAACAGAACAGGAAACGGGAGTGTTTCTGACTTTCAACTGTGCACTGCTGTTCTTCCTCTATGTCACTAAAGCATTCATTCTCCCCAGTCCCTTCTTAGGAAAATGGATGTGCTAGATTCAGCCCCGTCAAACAAGTTTAACCAAGTTTATTATAATTACATCCCAAAAAAAATTCAAGTTTTTTTTGTTGCTAATTGAAAAAATTTTTCGTACAGTATGTTCTGATCACACATTTCCCCCTCTTCAACTCCTTGTAGATCCTCTTTACCTCCCTACCTACGCAACTCTACAGACCCTTTCTCTCTTTATTTAAAAAACATATAGGCAAACAAGAAACCAACTAACTAACAACCAAAAAACCCACAAGAAACAAAATCCACAAACCCGCAAAATCGGAAACCACAATATACAAGCAAAAGACCGATAAGACAAAAAATTTTCCTAAACAAAGAAATTTGAGACAACATAGCTACAAAAGTACCACTGGCTTTGTTTTGTGTTGGTCATCTACTGATGGGCATGGGCCCTACTCTAAAGTTTGTTTAATATACCTAGTGAGAGTCTATTGGAGAAAACACTCTTTAAAAGCAGATCTCAATTGCAGATAGCTTTTCGGTTATGGTTGGGAGCCTGTGTTCCTTTCCCCATCTTAGCCCTGTAACTATGTCTAGCTCGAACCCGTATAGGCCCTGTACCTGCTTCTACAGGCTTTTTGAGTTCCTATGTATAGCAGTTCTGTCGTGTCTGGAGTATCCTGTTTCCTTGGAGTCATCCATCCCATCTAGCTCTTAGAATCTTTTCACTTGTTCCGTATAGTTTCGTGAACCTTAAGAGGAAGGATTTGATGAAGAACTCCCACTTAGCACTGAGTATTCCAAAATCTTTGTCTCTGTATGTTGCCCAGTTATGGGTGTCTGTATTGGTTCCCATCCACTGCAAGAGACAACATCTCTGACAATGGCGGAGTGAACCACTAAGCAGAATGCCACTATAAGTCATTTTATTGCTGTGTTTCTTTAGCAGAGCACTAGTATTTGGTGTTCCTCTAGGACCATGGCTTACAGTCCAAAGTTTGTGGCCTTAAATCTAATCAGACACTCATCGATTGTTCCCACAATGTTTGTGCTATGATTGCAGCAGTATATCTTGTAGGCAGATCACCATTTTAATTCATAGGGTTGGTTGCTGGGTTGTGATGGTTACCATTCTCCGTGGTGTGCTGAATACTTTCTAGTACTATAAACACTTTTCAGTAGAGGTGAAGGCTCTAGATAGGCAACAGATCAAATTTCTGTATTCAAGGAGATGAGTAAGTGCTGTCATCAGCAATAGGATGACATAAATCACCAGTTTGAGAAGAGCAACCAATAGCTGTGGCATTAGCCTGGGATGTTTGGGGCTTCTTATAGGGGCCTTTTGGTCAATGACTCAACAAGATGTAACTCATTCCTGGCACTGGAGGTTTATCTTTGTGGTAAAGATATCTAGTTGGGGCGATGTCTCCCCATTATTTACTTACTCTACTTAGATTTCTTTCTCATATAGATATATAAAGAAGACTTTCCCATAGTAGGTTTGCATATGGCCTCTCAAATAGCCCTTAGTTGTAGATGGAAGTTGGGCACCACTTAGTGCTAATTGCCCCTCCCATATTCCCTCACTCACTCCTTTCTTCCATCCCCCTTCCCAATTAATCCTCACACTATAGTCTTTTACCTCTCTGTAATTATATGTTCTATTTCCTCTTAGATTTTATCTTTTGACAACCCCAGTTTTCATTGGTTAACACTTTCTTTTGCTTTTTAAGGAGCTAAGGTTTGGAGTGCTGTGCCATTTCCCTGATGGCTGTGAGCCACTGAGAAGCTGCCTCAGGCAGGGAATTGGGTATAATAGGAGTCTTGAAATTAGCTAATCAACTCAAGACCCAAAATAATACCAAACCAGGGCTTTTAATATTGGATTTTATCTTATCTAAATTTCTACAGCTTCATTGATCTTTAGGCTCTCCCAAGCAACTCACATAGCTCTGTTTGACTTAAAACTCAGGATGTTTTTAATTTCCTTTGTTAATGTAGCTGCAATAGAAAACAGAAGGTTTGATAGTATGAAAAGTGAGATTAGGACCATGAGATTTGGTTTTATTTCAACTATGGTGTCAAATTTCAGATATTGCATAGTTATTGGGCAAACTGCTGTGTTAAAAACTGCTGTTAGACAGGTATACAGCTCTATCCAACAATTCCACCAATTGGGAGGGGGAAGCAGGAAGATCATGAATTTCAGGCCAGCTTGGGCTATATATGGAGGTCAAGCCTATCTTTGGCTATGTAGAGAGACCTTGCCTAAAAAATTCAACTTAAACCAACTTAAAACTGTTAGTAAATTTTGAGTAGTAAAATCTCATTTTTATGAATGATGCAAATATGTATCAGGAATGCAATTAAATTTATAGGCATATTTACCAATAATGGCTATATATTAGCCTAAGAATCCAACTCCTAAATCATTATAGAATTATAATTCTCTGATATAATGCAGTTACTGGGAAATTTGTCTAGAAATTTGTAGGAATGGATAATTTAAGTTATAAAACTAAACAATATGTAAACTGTTCAGGATCTGTAAGCTAACATGTTATCATGTGTTTCTTATCAATCTAACAAAATATTAATGTGATGGACTAATTTCTTTTCAAAAACAAGTTGCGGACAATAACCCCTCTTTTCACCTAATGTGTCATTTAACTTGATAGAAGTACCTACAGTTATGTCATATTCTTCTCCTTTTTCACCTCTACTTTTGCTTTTTGATTACCCATTGTAGCAATACAAGACCAAGTCAAGCTACAAGGCTTTTGCAGCAATCCCTACAAACACATTGCTCTTGGAACAGAAGGTCAGTGTTGGCTTTGAAACAGTGATTTTTATGTTTCTAGCATCTAGTATAGTTTTGTTCTATGTATCCAATTTCTAATGGGAAAATGCATGTTTTTACTAAAAGAAAAACTGCTCCTAGATTAGGATACTGGGACAAAAGCATCGTGGTCATGATGACTGACATCCTTTGCATCACATATGATCTCAGATGTCTTGTCCACTGTCAAGAAGACTTGGAGTTTTGATTTAGAATTCACTAGAA
The DNA here is from genome assembly GCF_000317375.1 of Microtus ochrogaster. Lineage (NCBI taxonomy): Eukaryota > Metazoa > Chordata > Mammalia > Rodentia > Cricetidae > Microtus > Microtus ochrogaster. The sequence continues at coordinate 62,481,176 of NC_022012.1, forward strand.
CTTCCTTCTTTGGAAATTTAAAATCTGTTATGTTTGGGCATTTTTTCCTCTGTTTGCATAAATCAAAGTCAAGGTGAAATGAGATATGTGCACAACTACCTGCCACAGTCATTGATTGGTCAAGATTTGATTAATATCAACTTCATTTATTATGTTATAAACTTACCCAGATATAATATTCAAGTGTCTACTGTAGCAACATAGACTCTACCACCAGCTAAAGCTCTTCATCCATTCCTGTTAACCACTTGTTCTATCTCTACACCCTACTGAGTAACAGGGAGATTAGAGATCACCCCTAGTGATTTAAAAAAAAAAACCGTAGCTTTCGTATGAATCTAGGTAGCTTTGCTTTGCTTTTAAACATCACCAATTATAAAATGACATAATGATATGTATATTTTAATACATTAATCACATATCACATATGTGCCAACAAAATTACATGAAGGATTCACATCAGAATCAAATTGTTAACCAAGTGTGAAAAATTATTGATGTCATATGTTATTTTATGGTGGTTTATTTAGGATATTTAGCAGTTATTGCATTAAGTCTATTTTCTTTTACAAGGTTAATGATAGTGCTTCAAATACTGTTGCCGCCATTTGTCAAATATTAATTGTTTGTCAGCCAGGTGATATTCTGATATAAACAGGTTTATGAATCTGCATTCTTAGTCTCTTAGCATGACCCAGAAAATGAAAACCTTTGTAAGACGTCTAAAAAATAGGAGCTATGAGCCAGGGGGTGCACACTTTTAATTCCAGCACTTGGGAGGCAAAGGCAGGTAGATCTCTATGAGTTTGAAGCAGACTGGTCCACAAAGTGAGTTCCAGTTCAGCCAGAGCTGTAATACAGAGAAACCCTGTTTTGAACCCCCCCCCCCCGCCCAACCCAAACAAAACACAACAAAAACAGCAGAAAACATCCCCAAACAAACCATACCAAAACAACAACAACAACAACAACAACAACAACAACAACAACAACAACAACTACAGTAGGAACTATGTGGGAAATGCTTAGCATCATAAGGTCAATATTAAGTAGGTGATATTTCCTATAGATTGTGTCTCTGTTAATAATTCCAAACCATCCACATGTGGTCAAAAGTTCCATATGTACAAATGCATAGATCTGCCTGGCCATCTGCTGGAGAAACATCTGAGAGTTGGTCTCTAGCTCCTTTCCTGACTTTCTACCTTTTATAGTTTAAGAAAAGTTAAAATAAGATTAAAGTCTTAGAAGTGCATGGGAGGCAATTCTTCTCAGTTGCATCTTATGTCACTGTCTGGGGCTGTCATTGTGAGTCATGGGGCAGTGTTTATAGGGATACAGAAACTCTGCCAGTTTCAGATTTTTAAAGAAATCTGAACACAAGTGTCTGCCATCAGAGATCTGGGAGACATTGTCCCTTGCAGTGAGGCGAAGAAGACATGCAGCTTGCTGTGTCCTTTAACTCTGACACACTCCCTTGGAGAAGGAGGGGCTGCCTTCTCCTGTGTTAGTAACATTCTGTGCAGAAAACCGATAGTTAATGCTTCCTGGTACTGTGTGAGACATGGCTCCAAGTCATGTTTATTTTAGAACCTCTGACTTTCTAGCTTTCTTATCTCTGAATGAACTATTTTATAGAGGATATAATATCTGTTGGATATTAAAGAAAAAAATTCATTAACTTCCAGCTTTATCAAAAACCTATATAACAAAGGCGTGTGGGGATATTGATACATATTCAATCAGTGCAGTTCATATGAGATAAATCTTGTGTTTTTTTTATTTTAAATATAAAATTATATAAGAAAATTAGTATTTTTAACTTGGTACAATAAGATGTACATGTTGTGACACATGATTTAAAATAATGCTTCTCTAAGGAGGAGTACTCAAGAGGCTGGGATTAAAGGCATGTACCTGGACAATGATTTTTTTCATTTTCAGATCATTTATAATTCTACATTTTGAAAAATTGACACCAGTGATCCCTAGGATTTATTTATACAATACCACCAATCTTCCTCCCTTTAGACAAAAGGGTCTCCCATGAACAACAACAAAACCTCCAGAGTACACCCTCTATAGTAGTCACTTGTCCCTTCTGATTTTCATGTGCAAGGGATCTAATATCTTGGAGACAAAAAGGACCTTAACAAAGAATAAAAAAATGAGATAGTTTTCTCTGAGTCTTTCTCCAATATTGTCATGCTCAGAGATGGAGCCCACCAGGTCATATATAAGCACCAAATAATTGCATTGCTGGAACAGGAGAAAAATGGAGCAGGGAAATTGTAACTTTACATACTTTTTAATTATTTTTTCTTATTGTGTGTTTTAAACCAGACAATTATTTTTAAATAATAATTAAATCCCCTTGCTTTTCTTTTCTATTTTTTCTCTTTTTCCTTCTCCTTTGTGACTTTCCTTCTTGTCAATGGAGACTTAACTCAGGGTCTCATGATTGTTAGACAGTGTCCGACCAAAGGACATCTTCCGTACAACAAACATTTCCTGTGAAGTTATGTTCATTTCCAACAACATCTAAGATGATAGTGCATTGCTTTTTTCAGTGTTGTAGTTAAGAAATAAATCTGTTAATTTATTTCTTTGAACCCAACTATTTAGACAGCCTAACTCATGACATTGAAGTCAAAGAATTTACTTCTTAATTGAGTGAGAAAATTAAGAATGTAACATTTAAAAACTCATTTATTTTGGTTGGGGTGAGGCTTACAAGATGCTTTTCCTCTTTGTGTTAGAACATTGACTGCCTTGAGCACATGCAGGACTTGTGCATGAAATCTCAGATGCTTTGAGTTCACGAGAGCAACAGCTCTGTCTCGTCCAGAAGACATTGTGTGCCATGGTCCTTCCTGACCTCTGGCTCTCACAATATTGCCTCTCCCTCCAATGCAATGATCCCTGATCCCCAGAGTTGTCTCACTTTGGCTAAGCACTTTGAAGATATTTATTCTCTTTGACCAGTTGTAAGGTTTTGTGTACACTTCTGTTCACTGCACAGCAAAATTTAGATAATGAGGACAATTAGGCACTGTGTACATTTAGCAGAATAATAATAGTAGGTATCGCAGGGCCATGATCTCCAAAACCATGAGTTCTTGGCCAAATTTACAGCAACGTGCGTCGGTTTCTTCCCATAGAGTGGGGCTTAAATCCAATCAGAAAGTCATTGGCTACCCTCATAACAGTCATGCCAATATTGCTCCCTTGGAGATATCATCTCATATCAGAAATTATGTTCTTATAGCTCCCAGAGTTAATAGCCATGTAAGACTGTTGATGATCTGCCTCTCTTGAAGCCTAGACACTACTGTCTAGTATTTTGAAAGCTATCTAACAGGGAAGAAACTTTCTTTTTAGTATCAACTTAATTTCGTAATGTCCTGTGACCAGCAGGGTAGTATCTTCAGCAACAGGGTCTTACCTTCAAGCTCTGGAGGATGGCCAAGAGCAATTGACATCGCCTGCATTGTTTGGGTGGTCTCTGGCACTCCTCTAACTAACAACCCTAGGGAAGGTATCCCATACCCTGGCACCTTTTTATTTAAACCTATAACTTCTGGGGTGAATATTATTCTCTGTACAGGATAATTTCAATTAAAAAATTTCAAATATATATATTTTATAATATATATTATATAATATATATACATACTTACATACACACACACACACACACACACACACACACATATATATATACAACTTACAGAATGGAATATTTTCAATCATGGAAGTTTGTCTCAATTTCTTGTCGTCACATAGAACACAGCTGGAAGGCTGATCTGGGAGAATCATTACAACATTGTTTGGGAGCTACACTGTGAGTTGCCTTGACAACAGAACACACATATATAACTCAAGTCTTACATGCTTCAGTAGCTAACCCTCTCTCAAGATAATTATATGCACAGTAGATTTTTATGCCTAGCATATTGTGTAATTAGCAAATAGAATTATTTTTGGAAAATAAAGTTATTTTAAAAACAAGATTTTCAGCAAATTAGAACTCAGCCATCTTTTGTAGTGAGATGCTAAGCTATCAGTAAATTATGGGATTAGTTTCAGCTCCATTACTTCTGGATGAAACCCATTTTCATTCAGTTTTGAAAGGACACATTTTGTTGGCAGGCAACATAAGGTTTCTTAACTTGTCTCATCAAAACTTAAATTTATACCCTATTCCATTTCTAGCATTTTCCCCATAAGCATTTATGAAAGAAGTGTTTTTAGCTCAATCTTCTACCATGATTAAATGGAAAAAGATAAGTGTGAGATACTATATTTTAATGAGGCAACTCCAACCTCTTTGGTTTAAGCACCTGTCAGTAATCACTTTCTCTCTGACAGACATTATCATGGGATACCATGATCTATAGAACAGGTTAAGAATGACATCTCTAGACAAGTGACTTTGTTATAGACATTAACTTTAGTCACAGTGTGTGCTATTGTCTATTTCAGAAAGTGTTTGAGATATTTCCAGTTTTTTAATCACTTAAGTCTGAGAGCAATAAGTAAAATTGTTGTAACATACTAATAATCAAAATTAATAAATCATCAATTTTTACTATGGAATTGCTTTAAGGAAATAAAAAGGGTAGACTTATCATATGATGTAAATTATATGCAGTTTATTGTGTTATAAGAGAATAATGTTTTCTACAGAAAGATACTTTTTTTCCTTGAAGGAAGCTCATATTGTCTATTCTTGACTTTCTAAGTATCTATAAGGATAGCATCTTTGTCTAGTGTTAGATACAATTTTCCCAATAAATGCTATTACTATGTTCCATTTTAAAGACACATTGAATTTATAAAAATTTGTTTCTTTGCCAGATTCCACAGCAGTTCAATTTTATATAAATGAAGTAAAATTATAGGAATAGTTGTTCAAATGTAAAGTTAAAATATTTTACCATAGCAAAAGGGTACAAAATAGTTATTCTGAAGATCACAATGGAAGCATGGATAAAAATAGAAAGGCAGAGATTTAGTTTGGCCCATTGTCAAATCAATTTACCTTACATTGTTTAATATTTTAAAGGATGGGTAGCAATTACAACCCGATTAATATAATTTTTTAGTCAATGTTTTTAAGAATTCTGTGGTTCAAAAAATAATCTGATTGTTAATTTAGGATGTGACCTGTACTACAGAGACATCTGTTGGTGGAGACCCAAAATAACCACACAGAAACTGCATTATTTGCAATATTGCTTGGTCAGTGACTCTAGTGTATTCCTAGCTAGCTCTTACATCTTGAATTAACCCATTTCTATTAATCTGTGGATCGCCATGTGGTTGTGGCCTACCGGTAAGGTTCTGTCCAGGATCTGGTGAATGTCTTTTGCCATAGCTACATGACTTCTCTTTTCCTCTGCCTACTCTCTCCTCCTCTATCTGCTTGGAATTCTCACCTTGCCCTATTCTGCCAAACCACTGGCTGAAACAGCTTTATTCTTTAACCAATAAAAGCAGCGCATAGACAAAAGGACTTCCCACACCTGACATCATTTGTTTTCCTGTTTTTGTTTGTTTGTTTTTCACACTGACGTGCATGACTTTATTTTTTATTTTTAATTAATTAATTTATTTTCAAATACTATCTTTTCTCATTTTACTCACCAATCCCAGATTTGGATATGGTGTAGGTGGAATAAAGTCAGGTGGACACAAGAGACTGTGTTGATGTGCAGGATGTGCATCCACATTCAAGTTTGGAGTTTGGGAATAGAGCTGGTTTTGTTGAGGGTGCATGGTGGGAAGGTTCAGGTAGACTCACCTGGCTAAACCCTGGAGAAGAATATGCAGGATCTGTCTGAGTGGAAAGGTGGATGCAGTGTGGGAGGGTCCTGTTAGCAGGAGGCAGGCTGAGAAGTCCTGGAGGAAGCTTAGAGATTGGTTGTTGTATAGGCAGTGTTGATAGGATTAGACTAAGGCACTTGATGTAGCACAAGGGCTGGATCTTGGAAGCTGGAGAAGGTGCATAGAGAAAGTATCAGGAGGATTCATTTGGCTAAACCTTGGGGAAGGATCTATAGAGTTCGGCTGGGTGGTAGGACAGAATAAGATCTATCTACTGTACTTTCATTCAATAGTCACAAAAAAACCTTCTGCTAGAAGGGATTATTTTAGATTTTGTGACCTTTATCAACTGGACAAGACAGTTGTGATAGTTTCTGTATTGAAAACTTGAGGATATGATGCTATCTTTATTACCGTCATAACTCACCAAAGAATTTGGCAATCAGCAAAGTCTCATAAAGTCCCCCAAAGCAGCACAACTAGGGTGTGTAATTGACCTTCAGCTCAGACTCCATCCAGTGTTTCTCAGGCTTGTTCTGATCCATTCCCAGCAATAAGAGCAAGCATGTTCACTGAAATACTGAGCAAGTGGTAATGAGTTTGGATTCTTTTCTGTAATACTTTTTTTGTTAGTTGCTAGAATATATTTATATTCTCATAAAATGAGAATGACATAATATTTTATTTTTATGAGAAAATATTAAAGGGAATTGCTAGCAATTTAACTTTGAGAAGAACTGAATAAGCCAAGGCTCACAAACAGCCCTATTCCTTGTGATGCTGAGAGAGGTGGAGGGATATTATAGGGAGAGGAGCACCGATTTAGGGAAGGGCCATTCTTCAGTGCTCTTATTGAAAGGAAAGTCAGGTGTGAATCCTCCTGCAAGGAAGCTTTGAGGTACTGAGTTTGAGACTAGTGGTAAGTTTGTAAAACCTAAAAATGCAAACAAGACAATAAAAAATAAAGCACAACTACCTTCTGTGTGGGCAGAACAGATCAAATCCACTAAATCTTCCAGAACTAAAGACACCAAGAGAGAGCTCCTCAGATTGAATAGTTCATAAACACATCACATGACAAAAATATACTTTTTTGGGGGGGGTTGGTTTTCCAAGACAGGGTTTCTTTATAGTTTTTGGAGCTGTCCTGTAACTAGCTCTTGTAGACCAGGCTGGCCTTGAACTCACAGAGATCCTTCTGCCTCTGCCTCTTGAGTGCTGAGATTAAAGGCCTGTGCCACCACTACCAGTCTGGGAATATACTTTTAATGGTCCCAGTTCTTTAAACTGTGGTTGTATATTTCCCATGCTCCTTTGGCTTTTGCTAATGGAGGCTTAAGTATGTTTAATAAAATATTGTATCAGGGAATAAAAATGATATTTTATGGCTATTAGGAGTGAGTCAAGATGATACATTTGACAAACTACTCATTATAGTCAATTAACAGAAATAAATTTTAGTAAAATTTTAGCACATTTTGGCCCCCAAGCCCTTCTATTTAACATAGAATGGGCAATGAGACGATTCAAAATCATAGGCTTTCTTGCCAATGTTCATTGTCTTTTATAGCTTTAGGAGATCATTTTGACATTCATTAGTTGTAGTTCAATATTTCAAGTAACATAAGAATTATGTTTGCCTGTAGTAATTTTTTATAGACCAAACTATTGACTTCATTTTGTTTGGGCTGAAAAGAGTTATTTCATGAGTGTTGATCACATGCTACAGCCTTTGATGGCAAAGGAGTTGAATAGTAATATGTAATGAACATTTGTTGGTTAAAACAGTTTAAATCTCTTCTCCATAGTATTTTACTGCGAAAACTGTGATAATATTCTTTATCTGATGCATTTATCTATTAATTCTATTTCTTCCTCAGTTTGTTCTTCAATCTAATCTAAATATCTTTATTGATCCACTGACCCCAATGGAACAAAAGGCCTAGTAGACTAGAGTACAATTGAAAAAATAAGGCACACATATGCATCAGAAGGTTCAAGATTAATGTTGGGAAGTCTGCTGTTGCTTTTATACTTTAATTAATTAAGGCTAAGTTTCTCAATCAAATTCAGAGGTCTCCAGTATTGCTAGAGAGTTTGCTTTGTGAGTTCTTTGTCTCCACCTCCTAAAACTGGAAATACAGGGGACCTCTAGGCTCCCCCTGCATTTCTGTGGGTTTTAGGGATCTAAATCTGGTTCTCATACATGAGTGGCAAGCATTTAACTGCTGAGCCATCATCTCATGATTCAGTTTTCTTTCATTTTTTTAAAAACTTGTGTCAATTTTATTGAAACCAATCAGATATTTTATGCCCTTCTCAGAAACAGAATATAATGGCAATTGCCGGGATCAATACAGATGTAGTTTCTAGGACACAATAAAGTTTGCAAGCTACACAGAGTACACAAGATTAATTTCTAAGACCATCAGTATTCTTAAGATATGCAAAATGTATTCCTAACCAGGAAATGAATAAATTTTGGACCGTTGTGATGTCAAGAAAAGACATTTGGGTCTTCACAATGAAGAAAAATTTCTATGCGAACTGAGATGTAGAGCAAGTCAATACCGCAAAATATAAAAGAGACAAAGTTCAAGGAGCACAAGTGATTCTTTGTGGCTAAAGAGTGACAGTAAGAAGTACATGGAAAATCATTGCTGGGAAGGGGAACAGAGCTATAAAACAGCTTTCCTGCTGTGCTTAGCCTTCTATGCAGAGTCTGGATAAAATTTCTTGTATCTCTTCTCTCTATGACTTACTATAATGAAGATCGTGTGTAGTCTAATACTCCAAATATATTCAATATTATATGTGGCTTGTCATCTGGTAAGTTGGGAGAACCTCCAGTGTCTAACTGTAACTTGCCTTTCCTTTACATACACATAGATGTGACCCATTAGCCAGATAACCCCTCTTCTCAAAAGACCAGGTGCTATTCCCACTTATGCCTTAGAAGAAGCTTTCAGTTCCATTGGGATTATTTCAATAATTGAATCACATGCCTCTGTGGAATCAGGTGACACAGCGTCCTCTTGATATTGCAGTCAGCAATGAAGGACTTCAGTGTAACTCTTCCTTTTATTTTATGGCATCCTTCTCTGGACTGTGGCTACCTGTGATCATGCACATTATATGTACAGCACTGTGGTGGTATCTGTCTAGTACGACATTGTGTACTCTGCTATTTTCCTAACTTAAAAGGGAGTTCTCTCTTACCTACAGGGTGACTAGCTGATGGGAAGCGCCATGTTGGGGAAATTAAACTGAGTTAACTTTTTATAAAAATCTCTGTTCCCGCCTCACTATTTCTCATGACTAATCATAATTTTAGGAAAAAAGAAAAAGAATAATTACTGTAAAGGCGACTCTTGCCATAATTAGTTTTCCAAATTTTGCTTGGCGATGCAGAGAAGCAAAGTTGGAAAACAAAAGTTTTCAGACAATCATTCCTATGGAAGGACTGCTGAGAGTGGGGGGAACAATCTTCTCCAAGGAAGAGCAAGCAACTAGTTATCCAATACCAAATGGTCAGCCCTGAAAACACAAAGACAAGTGACATGATACGACCGGGCAGGTTGTATTTAGAAGCAAATATGTATATACATATATGCATGTAACAACTTGAGTTTGAAACAGAACAAGGATGGGTGTTGGGAGGGTTTAAAGGAAGCAAGGGAAGATTCTAATTATACTAGAATCTCAAAATTTAAAAGTAAACTATTAAATTAAGAAATGATGAAACTTATCTTTCATCACTATTTGTCTGAACTCAGTATGTTCCATGCTCAAATCCTAATTCTACCAGATGTGGTACCTACTAGTGAAGATGAATAGTTTTAGATCTGTGTAATCCCTTAATCTGTTAAAAACAAACAAACAAACAAGCAAACAAGGTTCTGATGAATAGTGAGTCCTGTGGTTCTATGACTGATGAGAAACTTTGGAGTCAGGATATGAGAGCATCAGAATAACAGTGAAGATATAGGGACTGGGAAGTGAATGCAGATGAGGAGACAGGGTAGCTTTTTATCTAAATGTTCTACAATCCATTCCAGTAGAGAACTGTCTTTTTTGTCTGTTTATAAACCTACCATGACACATATAGGTGCAAGTGATCATTTTTTCTGTTGAAAGATACTGCCTAAAGAGATCAGACATTTGTTCTAATTACTTTGCTAATTATATTTTATAACCTTTTATAATTGCCTTCAAACTCATTCCACATATTTTTGAATGACTTTAATGATAATAAATTGTCAAGCTTTGAAAGTGGATTAGGACTAGATATCTTGAAAAATTCCCTGTAGCAAAAACTGTAGGAGTCAGTGATAAAAATTTGGAAGATGAATAGGTATAAAGGGGTAAAGGAGATTATGAAGTAGGGAATGTTAAAGGAGAAGAAAGGAAAAAGCAGAGAATTCTGAGAGACAGAAATAATACTAACAACTTTTTGAAAAAGTTATTTGAAAACTTCCTGCAGAGGCTTCTGTATACATCCATAAAAGAATTAAAATGGATCAAATCTCTTTTTATCAGGGCAACAGTACTGCTACAGACAGCATAGGCTAACAAAATATGAAAACAATAGAAGTTTTGGTCATTGAGGTTCCAAAGACCTCCAAACCTTAAGGGCTATTGCCTGTGCTGTTGATTACTCTCTAGTGCTTGAAGGTATGAAGATATGATCCTCTTGCTGAAGGCATCACACACTAGAGCATAAAGAAATTAAGCTTTTACTAATATAGGAGCTTCATTCCTGCTGGACAACTTTCATAGTTCTGAAAGGTGCTATGCATATCAATGGAAGTGAAAAGTAATCATCAGTCTTAGCCAACTGTGGACCTTGTGAGATACAATGATGATTGGCCAGATAAATTATGCTCATAGTGCAATAGTGGCACAAATGTCATAGGAGTAACCAACTACTTTCTAGTTGGATTTAATACTTGCTCCACAACATGTTACCCATATCTGATACTATTACTGGGTCAAGAACTTTAGGCTAGAGAAATCATAGACCATAGAAGAGAACTTATTACTGTTATTGGGCTAGATAGACATAATATTAAGTCAATTCCTAATGATTTATCAGTGTAAATTAATGGGTCTCTCAACCCTCATCAGAGAAATTTCTATTTTCAATAGATGGCCAAGGTGTAGAGAATAGGAGAATTCAGAATGTACAATCTTAAAAGGGACATATGCTCTTTCCTTCCTCCCTCCCTGCCTCCTGCCTCTGCTCCCTTCTGTCCTCCATCCCTCCCTCTCTCCCTCTCTCCCTCTCTCCCTCTCTCCCTC
>NC_022012.1:62492405-62523021 GCF_000317375.1 Microtus ochrogaster
CTCCCTCCCTCCCTCCCTCCCTTCCTTCCTTCCTTCCTTCCTTCCTTCCTTCCTTCCTTCCTTCCTTCCTTTTTTCCTTATAAGACTCAGACATCATTGTAAAAGAGGGTATGGAAGAATGTAGGAGCCAGAAGATGAATACAAAGAAGCATTATCTTCTGGAAATAGCAGTATATATGTACATATGACCTCATAGCAATAGTGACAGCTTGAGCAAAACCTGCAGAATCATAAGCAGACCAATTCCCTGCATAGAAAAGGGAGCTGTGCACAAAGTCCCACTGCTAGCTGATGAGCTGTTGATAATTATCAGCTGCTTTGAGAGAAAGGATCAATATTTTTTTCTGATGGTGTAGCTCCTAGTAAATTGACTATGACCATGCTCTAGTGGAAGGTCAAACATCCAAGTATATTTGGGCAGAGTAAATGCACATTGATAGAAAAAAAATGGCACAAAGTTGGTTGAGTATAGAAAAGGGATATTCATTGGAGGACGTAGAGTGAACACGATAAAAATCATTATAAAAAAATTAAAAAAAAATAAAAAAAATAAAAAAAAATTTAAAGAAATAATAAATTATATAGAAACAGGTTCACCTGTGTGAAATTGTCATCTTCCTAGGCAATTTTCAACTGAATACTGATATTTCCATATGCCTCAACCCAGAAAAAAAATTTTATAACAAAAATGTAAGAGGCATCTTCAAGCTGTCAAACACTGTTTATTTGGATTCTGATGTTGTGTTGAAGGTATTGAACTGACTCACCATAAAGACTGTCAAGCAGGCAAGAGCAGGGAAAGACTGGGCTGGGAAAGGCAGAAACAGAAAGTGAACCACTGCTATAAAGCTAAGAATTTTTAAATACTATATTCTCTAGTACAAGATGATGGATGATGTACTGATATTTTGTTTAAATTTTAACATATACAGTTTGCCTGAAGATCAGAGTGCAGAGCTAAGCCACTAGAGGCCAGGGAGCAGTGACATACACCTTTAACCCCAAGACTTGGGAGACAGAGGCAGAGGGACATCTGTTAGTCTAAAACCATCCTGGGCTACACAAGATCGAATCTGTCTAAAAGAGAAACAGATCTCACACAAAAGTGATCCCAGCACTTAGGATCCCATGCCTTTAATCCCAGCACCAGGGAGGTGGAGACAGGAGCCATATGATTGGGTAGAGAGAGGAATATAAGACAGAAGGAGACAGGAGCTCTGTGCAGTCTAAGGTTTGGTGGAGACAGTTGCAGTCTGAGGGTACAGTCTGAGGACAGGATTATCTCTTGGTCTTAACATCAAGAGAAATAAAAGGTCTCTCTAGTGACTGGCTGCTCTCCTCTCATCTCTCAGCTTTTACCCCCTGAGAGCTGATTCTGGGTTTTTATTATTAAGAACAATTAGAATTCGTGCTACATGATGAGAAAAAATTATTTGTAAAGAGAAATGACAATGATATTTGCTTAGGGCAGGAAAAATAGCCTTTAACCAGAAAGTGATTTTAAAGGGGGTTTAAAATTTGAATTCACAATATCTCCATGTTATGAAATCAGTGAGCTCAAAATATAAAATTCATTTGTCTCACTGCATCTGAAAATGGAGGGGTTAGCCTACGCTGGTGCAGATGTCTTATAGATTATAAATAGACTCAGGATGAAATATTAAAAAGATGCTTCTTGCTGTAGATATAGCTCAACTGATATAGTACTTGCCTAGCTTGCACAAAGCCCTGGCTTCCATCTCTAGCGGCAGATAAACTAGGCAACATGGTGGCCCGTGTCTCTAATCCTAGCACTTGGGGAGTAAAAGCAGAAAGATCAGGAGTTCAAAATCATCTTTGGCTACATAGCAAATCTGAAGTCTAGAAAAATACAGAGTCATCACACATCACAAAAAAAAAAAAACCCAAAGAGGATGGTGTGAAGATACTAGAATAGTAGGTAAGAATTACAGTTGAGTCAATACTCAGGAGAAGAAAATTATGTTTGGTTGGCTTCTAGGTTTTTATTTATTTTCTTTCAAGTCTGACCACTATTTACTCACTATGAAATAGTTTAAACGTAGCAAAAGCTGAAACCTTGTTGATAACAAAAATCAGAGAAAAGCACATGAAGTCACACAGAGACTGGAATTCAAGGGGAGAGGGCGATACTGGAAGCCTTCACAAAGGAGAGCCCCAAGTGCTGTTCCATAAACTCTGGGTATCCCTTATACCAAACATAGTACACAATAGCTAAGTAGAGGCTTTGGCTGCTACTCAGTATCAGGGAGACAGAGTTTAAAGCCACCAACTAAATGAATGGTTAATAGATGACTCAGGAAGCAAAAGTGGCTGCTACCAAGACCATCACCTTGTGTGAGAGTTAGCTCTCATTGCAACACCCATGGTAGGAGAGAATTAGTCCTCTGACTGCCACATATGCATCACGGCATACCCTAAACAAACAAATACAATGTTAACATGTTTAAAACTAAATGAAAATAGTATTTATGGAATCAAAGCAGAATTGTGAGTCCCTTTTACATATAACATTGCTGCTAGCTCATAATTTTTAGGCATTCAAAAACCCAGAATAATGCCATCCATATTCAAAAGGAAAACATAAATTCATAGCAAAAACTCCAAGGCTTTGCAGATGTTGCAATTAACTTACATGGATTCAAGCTGTTGTTAAGATGAATAATAAAGAAGCCACATTCAATCAGTTAAAATTTAAAAATTGAGTAAAAGCAAAATGGAAAATATAGAACAGATGTAAAAGAAAAATAAAACAGCCTCCGGCCTTTATCATTACTACACCTTATATTAGAGACACTGATTTCAGGGGAGAAACTGGACGATGTAAAATGTATATTCATGTTCTAGAATAGTTTACCAAATGATTTTATTAGTTTTTTTCCCTTAGAAATGATGAAACTTATATACAGGGCTTCTTTGTGAGGACATCACCACTGCATTGTATTCAATGAGAAACTTCATATGAGAACTGTTTCATTTATCACTAGGCACTAGATGAACCAGCCAAGACTGAAAGCAACTCCAAGGCCAGCGTGTCAGAACTTCCAGTGGAGGTAATGACTTCAGCTTGCCCTGCTTTAGTGTGCAATGCCCAAACTCAATGCTAACCCCGTTCCTGGTTTCAATTCTTCCAGTTGTATTTCCCTGCACAGCTCAGGCAGCAAACAGAAGAGCTCTGTGCTACCATTGATAAGGTCTTGAAGGACTCCTTGTCTATGGTAATGCTGTAGAGTAGAATGTGCTATTCAAGCCTTTGCTTTGCTTTTCTTCATTTCCTCCTGTCTTGCCATGATGCCTCATAGGCTTGTTCTTTCCTTTCCTTTTCTTCTTTTCTTTTCCAGCATTATTCTGACTCTCCTTCACGACTCTCACAGAAAATGCTGGGTTCCGAAACAATCAAAGTATGTATGTATTTATTACAGTTTGCTGTGCCATTCAATTTCCTGCATAGATGATTTCAAACTGCCATTCAAGGCTCAGTTGTGAGTTGAGAAACCAACACACTAGTTAGTAACCAGGCTACACACAGCAAAGTATAGCACTGACTTTTACTTCTGTTTGTTTACATGAGTGAACAATATATCAATCTGCACAGAATTGCCACGTAAAGTTATCTTTAGCTGTGGATCAATTTCAGATTGTGTGAATACCAATATTCCAGGATGCTGAAAGTTGGCATTTTGTAGATTTACATGTCAAGTTTGTAGCTTATGCTGATCTTGGTCTATAGCTTCAGTATTAATATAATTTACATACACTTAAAAGTGTAGAATTGGGATGTGAAGTTGAACAAAGTAACATTCTATTAGCTTTCATATGGGTGATAGCTTTTCAGTTTTTTCCTTATTAGCGATTGAATTGATTTCAATGTTCTGTGGCTTGAAGAAGCAGAACTTTGGAGGCACTGGTCTGTCAGAGTAGTTCTGTGTATTTGTTTCCTTCTCATAATGTAGTGATCTTCATTTGCTAGGACTAAGTATATAGTTCCTTACTTTTATTACCTTCCAATGCGTAATGTAGCTCTTTTCATCCCAATTTCAAAATTCATTTTGTTTGTCTTTTATGGGTACCAATATTTCTCTCTTTTTTTTGTTTTTTTTTTTTTCGAGACAGGGTTTCTCTGTGGTTTTGGAGCCTGTCCTGCAACTAGCTCTTGTAGACCAGGCTGTCTCAAACTCACAGAGATCCGCCTTCCTCTGCCTCCCGAGTGCTGGGATTAAAGGCGTGCGCCACCACCGCCTGGCTCCAATATTTCTCTTATCACTTTCAGCTTTGTTCTTTCTTTCAACGAGTACAAATGCTTTCTGCATGAACTGCGTACATGGGACATCATGTATCTGAAGCAAGTTTTGAGTGTATAGATATTCATGACTTAAAAGAGTGGTCCTAACTTTTACTTGAAACATTATAGACAAATATCATGAATAAATAATGGAATTACTTATTGTCTTTGCTGTTATGATATTAGAATTTCATAAGTAACCTGGACACCACTCCTTGTGGGATATTTGGAAATAATTTTTGCTATTAGGTGTGTGTGTGTGTGTAGCATTGGAAGTTTCCTTTTACTCAAGTATTTATTATGTGCCAAAAGAAAAGTCAAGTGGAAATTCTAAGGAGTTCACTACAGTTGTAGAAGAGATGGAATTTTACTGAGATCTGCATGTGGAATGGGGTTAGAAAGATCAGTGATATTATCTCCAGGCATGGTAATGTATGAATTTCCTGAGGCAACATAACTTGTTTCTGTGAAGATGTTGAAAAAGACAATGTATTTGAAGTTTAGTGATGCACAGTATAAAATTAGAGAATATGTTTGTCATGGTATGACATTTGGGTCTCAAGAAAAGTAGAAGGACATAAAATGATCATTCTGGCTGTGGGGAAGAGTCTTCTGAGGAGGTCAGGAGTACAGTTACTGATGGCAAACTGGAAAGGTGGGTTCAAAGGAGCCATAAATAAGCAAATATGTTTGGGGCTTGATAACAATTCAGATATGAGCAATAAAGGAAAGGAGCCATAAAGGAGCCCTGCATCACTACCCAGGGCAGATGACAGTGAAATAGATAAAGTATAGTGGTAGGCAGAGTGGTAATTTAGATAGTGTTTGATTTTGAATTGTTTGGAGTCATTGAGTCTGCAGCTAGTGGAAGAGATGGCCACACATACTGTGAGCCTGTACAGAATTTCAAGGAACAACACATTTCAAACTGGTAGAGATAGAGCCAGTCAAACATAGTGAAAAGGTTCTGTTAAGAGGAGAATCAGAATTCTACAGGAGTGGGATTGAACCAGTGACCTGGGCCAGAGTAGGCCTCGGACAGTGAACTCCATGAGAACAGGAGCAGATTCATACCAGGGTCATTGGCAGAAATGGGACCAGGCCAGCAACCTAGGCCAGAGGAGGCCTGAGGCAGTAAGCAAAACAGGAGCAAGACTGAACCAGCTACTTAGGTTAGAGTGGGCCTGAGAAAGTGAGCTCCACGGAATCAGAGCAGATCCAGTACAGAGACATTGGCAGACCAGGATTGAACCAGGAACTTGGGCCAGAGCAGACCTAAGACAGTGAACTCCACAGGGGAGTAACCATTGAGTGAGTGAGCCAGAGTCAGCTGTGGGTCTGAATGTGAATCTGGGACCTTCAAAGGAGTAGACCTAAGCCAGGACCCCTGTGGGTCTTATCATGAGTCTAGGACCTTCAAGGAACTAGGCCTGATCCAGGACCTCTTTGGGTCTGGGTGTGAATCTGGGACCTCTGAGGGATTAGGCTGAAACCAGAGATCTCTGCCATCCGAGGTGTGAGTCTGGGACCTCAGATGAGTAGACCTGAGCCAGGACCTCTGTGGGTCCAGGCATTTGGGATGTCAAAGGGAATAAGGGGAAACCAGAAACCTCTGTGGTTCCAAGCATGAGTCTGGGACCTCGGAGGGAGTAAGGCTGAGCCAGGTCCTCTGTGGGTCTGGGCACAGTCAAGCCTGCTAACTCTGAGGGAGTAGTTTGGAGCCAGAGTCCTTTACAGGACCAACCCCAAGCCAAGGACCTCTGCAGGAATGAATCCTGACCAGGGACCTTTACAAAGACAAGTATGAGCCAACAAGCTAGTCTAGAGAGGCGTGAGACAGAAAACTCTAAGGGAGTGGAGCAAAGCCCATGGCACTGAGCGACCTCCAGGAACACAGAGTGACCAACGGAGAAACTAAAACCGTGGCACTGAGTGTGCCATGAGGAACAACCATATGAGCCTTGGATTCACTGGCACCTAGAAGATTAATCAACATAATCACAGACAGCCCCAACCACACCTATTAGAGGAAAAGATTAGTAGAAAAGGTAAGAACACATGCAACACCACAAAGAACATCAGTAAAACCTAAAGACCTTACAACAGCAAGAGCTGAACCACTAAATATAGATGAAGCAGAAGAAAATGACCTAAAAATAACTTCAGAAGAATGTTTGAAACTTTTAATGAGGAAATGAGAAATTTCCTCAAAGAAATGGAAGAAAAGACAGACAAAAAATTGGAAGACATCAGTAAATCTCTTATAGAAAAACCAACAAAAAGCAATCAAACATATAAAAGAAACTATTCAAGACATGAAAATTAAAAGAGAGACAATAAAGAAAACACAAGCTGAAGGAATTATAAAAAATGATCAAAAACAACAAACGCAAGCATATACAGCAGATGCAAGAGCTGGAAGAGAAAATCTCAAACACTGAAGATACAGTAGAGAAATTAGTCTCATCAGTCAAAGAAAACATTAAATCTAACAAACACTTAACCTAAAATCTCCAGGAAATTTGGGACACCATGAAAAGGCCAAACCTAAGAATAATAGGTATAGAAGAAGGACAAGTTCAATTCAAAAGCACAGAAAATATATTTAACAAAAATCACAGAAGAAAACTTTCCCAACCTGATGAAAGATATGCCTATGAAGATACAAGAAGTTTGCAGAACACCAAACAAACTGGATCAAAAAAAAGTCCCCTCACCACATAATAATCAAAACACTAAACATACAGAATAAAGAAAGAATATTAAGAGCTGCATAGGCAAAAAGCCAAGTAACATATAAATGCAGACCTATCAAAATTACACCTGACTTTTCATTGGAGACAATGAAAAACCAGAAAGTTGTGGTAAGGATTATGCAGACATTAAGAGACCATGGATGCCAACCTAAATTACTATACCCAGGAAAACTTTCAATCACCATAGAAGGACAAAAGAAGATATTCCATGACAAAACCATATTTAAGCAATACCTAGCCACAAACCCAGTCCTATACAAAATACTAGAAGGAAAACTCCAACCCAAGGAAGTTGGCTACATCAACAAAAATACAGACAATTGATGGCCTCATAGCAGCCAACAAAGAAGGGAAAAACATGCAAATTAACATCACTAATAATGGAAACTAAATTAACAGGAGATATCAATAACTTTTCATTAATATCCCTTAATATAAATGGACTCAATTCACCTAAAAAGGCACAGGCTAACAGATTGGATACAAAAACAGAATCCATCCTTCTTCTGCATACAAGAAACATACCTCAACCTCAAAGACAGACATCATCTCAGAGTAAAGCATTGGGAAAAATATTCCAATCAAATGGACCTAAGAAGCAAGCAGGTATAGCTATTCTAATATCTAATGAAATAGACTTCAAACTAAAATTAATCAAAAGAGACAAAGAAGGACATTTCATATTATTCACAGGAAAAATCCATCAAGAGGAAATCTCAATACTGAACATCTATGCCCCAAATACAAGGGCACCCTCATATGTAAAAGAAACATTTCTAAAGCTTAAATCATACATTAAATCCCACACACTAATAGTGGAAGACTTCAACACTCCCCTCTCACCACTGGACAGGTCAGTCAGACAAAAAATAAAGAGAGAACTAAGGGAACTAACAGATGTTATGAATTAAATGGACTTAACAGACATCTATAGACTATTCCATCCACACAAAAAGAATATACGTTTTTCTCACCACCTCATAGAACTGTCTCAAAAATTGACCACATACTCAGTAACAAAACAAACCTCAACAAATACAAAAAAAATTGGAATAACCCCATGTATCTTAGCAGATCACCATGGTTTAAAACTAGAAGTCAACAGCAATACTAATTCCAGAAAGCCCATAAACATTTGGAAATTAAACTACGTTCACCTAAATCATCAATGGGTCAAGGAAAAAAATAAAGAGAAATTAAAGACTTCCTAAAATTCAATGAAAATGACCACACAACATACCCAAATTTATGGGACACAATGAAAGCAGTGTTAAGAGGAATGTTCATAACACTAAATGCCTACATAAAGAAGCTGGAAAAATCCCACATTAGTGAATTAACAGAACATTTGAAAACTTTAGAACAAAAAGAAGCAAACTCACTCAAGAGAACTAGACGGTACGAAATAATCAAATTGAGAGCTGAAATGAACAAAATAGAAAGAAAGAAAACAATACAAAGAATCAATGAGACAAAGAGTTGGTTCTTTGAGAAAATCAACAAAATAGACAAACCTTTATCCAAACTAACCAAAAAACAGAGAGAGAATATCCAAATTAACAAAATCAAAAATGAAAAGGGGGATATAACAACTGACATGGAGGAAATACAGAGAATCATCAGGTCATATTTCAAAAACCTGTACTCCACAAAACTGGAAAACTTAAAGGATATGGAAAACTTTCTGGATAAACATCACTTACCAAAATTAAATCAAGATTAGATAAGCAAATTAAACAGACCTATAACTGATGAAGAAACAGAAACAGTCATCAAAAGTCTCCCAACCAAAAAAAAAGCCCCAAACCAGATGGTTTCAGCTCATAATTCTACAATATTTTCAAACAAGAACTAATATCAATACTCCTCAGATTATCCACACAATAGAAACAGAAGGAGCATTGCCAAGCTCTTTTTTATGAGGCTACAATTACCGTGATACCCAAACCACAGAAAGACATTACTAAGAAAGAGAATTGCAGACCAATCTCACTCATGAACATTGATGCAATAATACTAAATAAAATACTGGCAAATCTAATCCAAGAACACATCAGAACCATCATCCACGATGATCAAGTTGGCTTCATTGCAGAGATGCAGGTATGGTTCAACATATGAAAATCTGTCAATGTAATCCACATATAAACAAACTGAAATACAAAAACCACATGATCATCTCATTATATGCCAAAAGAGCTTTAGATGAAATACAACATCCCTTCAAGATAAAGAGATGGAGAGAACAGAGATACAATGACCATACCTAAACATAATAAAGGCAATATACAGCAAGCCAACATCCAACATCAAACTAAATGGAGAGAAACTCCCAGCGATCCCACTGAAATCAGGAATAAGACAAAATTGTCCACTCTCTCCATAATTATTCAATATAGTTCTTGAGGTTTTAGCTAGAGCAATAAGACAACAAAAGGAGATCAAGAAGATATAAATCGGAAAAGAAGAAGTCAAACTCTCACTATTTGCTGATGATATGATAGTTTACATAAGTGATCCTAAAAATTATACCAAGGAACTTCTACAACTCATAAACACTTTCAGTAATGTAACAGGATACAAGATTAACTCGAAAACAATCAGTAGCTCTCCTGTACTCAGATGATAAAATGGCTGAGAAAGAAATCAGAGAAACATTACCCTTCACAATAGCCACACATAGCATAAAATATCTCAGAGTAATTCTAGCCAAACAAGTGAAAGACTTGTATGACAAGAACTTTAAATCTTTAAGAAAGAAATTGAAGAAGACACCAGAAAGTGGAAAGATCTACCATGTTCCTGGGTAGGGTAGAATCAACATAGTAAAAATGGCAATCCTACCAAAGGCAATCTACAGATTCAATGCAATGCCCATCAAAATCCCAGCAAAATTCTTCAGAGGCCTCAAAAGAATGGTACTCAACTTCATCTGGAAAACCAAAAACCCAGGATAACCAAAACAATCCTGTACAATAAAAAAACTTTGGAGGCATCACAATCCCTGACTTCAAACTTTACTACAGAGCTACAGTACTGAAAACAGCCTGGTATTGGCATAAAAACAGGAGGATTAGTGGAACTGAATCAAAGACTCGGATATTAATCCACACATTTTGGAACACCCGATTTTTGACAAAGAAACAAAAAATCTCAAATGGAAAAAAGAAATCATATTTAACAAATAGTGCTGGCATAACTGGATATCAACATGTAGAAGAATGAAATTAGATCCATGTCTATTGCCATGCACAAAAATCAGGTCCAAATGTGTCAAAGACGTCAACATAAAGCTAGCCCCACTGAACCTCATAGAAGAGAAAGTAGGAAGTATACTTGAATGCATTGGCACAGGAGACTACTTAATAAATGTAACCCCAGCAGCACAGACAGTGAGAGAAACAATTAATAAATGGGACCTCTTGAAACTGAAAAGCTTCTGTAAAGCAAAGGACATGGTCAACAAGACAAAACGGCAGCCTAAAGAATGGGAAATATCTTCACTAACCTCACATCAGACAGAGGTCTGATTTCCAAAATATCAAAGAACTCAAGAAATTGTTCATCAAAAGAACAAATAATCCAATAAAAAAATGCGGTACAGACCTAAACAGAGAACTTTTAACAGACGAATCTAAAATGACTGAAAGACACATAAGGAAATGTTCAAGATCCTTAGTCTTCAGAGAAATGCAAATCAAAACAACTCTGAGATTCCATCTTATAACTGTAAGAATGGCCAAGATCAAAAACACTGATGACAACTTATGCTGGAGAGGATGTTGGGTAAAGGGAACACTTCTGCATTGCTGGTGGGAATGCAAGCTGGTACAGACCCTTTGGATGTCAATATGGTGATTTCTCAGAAAATTAGGCAACAACCTTTCTCAAGACCCAGTAATACCACTTTTGGGTATATATCCAAAGGATGCTTAATTGTACCACAAGGACATGTGTTTAACTATGTTCATAGCAGCATTATTTGTCATAGCCAGAACCTGAAAACAACCTAAATGCCCCTCAACTGAAGAATGGATAAGGAAAATGTGGTACATTTACACAATGGAGTACTACACACCAGAAAAAAATAACGTCTTGAATTTTGCAGGCTAATGGATGGAGCTAAAAAACATCATTTTGAGTGAGGTAACCCAGACACAGAAAGACAATTATCATATGTACTCACTCATAAGTGGTTTTTAAATATAAAGCAAAGAAAACAAGCCCACAAATCACAATCCTAGAGAACCTAGACAACAATGAGGACCCTAAGAGCGACATACATAGATCTAATCTACATAAATTGTAGAAAAAGAGCAGATCTCCTGAGGAAATTGGGAGCATGGAGACCATGGGAGAGGGTTGATAGGGAGGGGAGAGGAAGGGAGGGGAGCAGAGAAAATGAAGAGCTCAATAAAAATCTATAAAAAATGAGGAGAATCAGAAAAGTGTGCTGTTATGAAAGCTGTCAGAGTATTTAATAGACTAAGATTACTTAATAGACCAAAAGGCAGGAAATAAGTAAGTGTTTAATAGACAAGGATTGTTTAAAAATCAAAAGTCAGGAAAAATAAGTCTAGAAGATATTTTATAAGATTTGATTTATATATTTTGAAAATATATTGCTGATGAATTATTGGTAAATTATTCTCAAAATAAAATTTTATGACTTTGTTAGAATGTAATTATTTTTGAACATAGAGATTTTCTTATGAAATAAAGTAACCTTGTATTTATAAGTTTTTAAAATGTGTATTCATATATATATATTTATTTTTTTATCTTTCATCTTTTTTTATACCTTTACCTAATTTTCTTCAGGCTCTCGCATTTTCATATATTGCTTTCTATTCTATGCATGAGTCTGTTTATTTGGGAATTTAAGCCACGTACAATTGTTATAATATTTGTTGTATCAGTACTGACTTCTGTTACTAGTAATTAATATTTTCAACTTAAAGCTTTTTGTCTTTATGGTATTTTGACTAATTTCTATTTTTGTTTTGGTAACTAGAAATTTATTCATTTAAAATTGAAAATTTTAAATTTGTATTACATTTTCTTACTTTTGTGGTTGGATGCACACATTGAGGAGAGTGATTGTTGTGTTTATGTAAAGCTCATAAATGCTTTTTTCAACATTATATAACACAGTATTTTTACTTTTTACTTGTTTTTAATCAAGCCAAATATGCAGATTCATACTATTTTCTCATAGATTTTGGAATTGTGTCTGAAATTTTATGTATATACCTTTTAATTTCTTTATTGAGATTTTTCATTTTCATACATTTAAATTCTCATCTTTATTGTTTTTTATAATTGTGTTGAAAATTGTTTCAACCTAATCTATTTGTCCATATTTTGTGAACTTCATCTATGATTAAAAACATCTTCATTTTGTTTTTTGAGCATAGTTCCTGGGTTGATAAAATGGCTCAGTGAGTAAAGACATTGTCCCCCAAGGCCCATAGCCTGAGTTCTACCTGCTGGGCTCATATGACAGAAGGAGAGAACTGGCTCCTGCAAGTTGTCCTTTGACTTCCATGTGCATGATAAGCACCTCCCCCACGCAATCAATATTGTAATTATAATTATAGTTGCACTAAATATAGGATGATGGGTCTTTTCTTTGATCTCTGTCTACCTAGATTTTCTTTCTCATACTTATAAAGTATTTTGGCATCATGAGATCCGTAACTGCTAGAGAGTGACAATTTTTAACTTGGCTCTGTCAACACTTTGAATATTGACTCTGTATATGACATCACTAATTTTCCTATAGATGTCTAGAATTGCCTTTCATCTTATGTATCTCTACTGTTGCTATTTCTGGCTTTTTATCTAGCATTCTTAGACTTCTCCCCTTAATTCTGTAGATAATTTTTCTTTAGGTGTGTCTGATACTTAGAATAGCAATAATAGCTCCCAGTGCTAGGATTTGTCAATGTTCTTAAGGTTTCCTCTTTATTTTCGGAGTAAGAGGAATGTAGATGCTCCCCATCCAAATGCTCTGCACAGTGGGGACTCCGAGCCTCATCCTGCTCCCCTGCACCTCTGATTTCCAGCTCTTTTCTAGTCATTGTTCTGGTTGTCATCACTGAGAAAGTGCTCAGCAGAGGAAAAAAGCTGTTAGGCTGTGTGACCATGTAATAAGCTGCTTCCTCTTCTGCAACCAGCACAAAGGAACATGGTGACACAGTTTACTCCCTAACTCTGCTCCTTTGCTTGCCTGATCCCTGATGTTGCAAACAAATTGTAAGACAGCAGAGATAAAATATCTAAATTCCAATAGTCAAAAACTAGAGAATAAAATAATACCTGCCATCATTTTGAAAAAAATAAAGAAATTTTGAAAAGAATAAAGAAAAGAATAAAGAAATGGGATAAAGAAAAACATTTGTTTGTTTTTGAGGCTTGGAATGGCAAAAATCATGCTGTTGTGCTAGTGTTGTGCTGTGCTTGTGTTAGATGAATGTGAGGTGCTGGTTATACAAAAGGATAGAGATGCTGCAGGGAAAAAAATCCATCTAGAATCAGATCTTGATTAAAAAGGAGTGTGTTATGGTCTAACTCCCTCCTACAGAATTAATAAGTAGAAGTAATCACTGATGTGGTATTGTAATGTCGGGCTTTTAAAATGTTATTAGATCTTGGGGATTAAATCTTAATTGACAGGATTATGAAAAAGACCAGAGAGAAATTTCTTACTCCTTTCTCATGTGAGGAAACAAGAATTTTCAATCTGTGAACGAGAAAACAGGACCTCACTACATCATGAGCTGACTTAAACCTGTTCACCCTCTAGAACTAAGAAATACCTGTTGTTTACAAGATCCCCAGTGTATTGCATTTTGTCTAAGACAGTCAGACATTATTCATTGATAAGAAAAAGGGAATGGCTTGCACTGTAATAGGACAGAAAATAGAAGACACAAGATCAGATGTAGGATAGTAATGCTGAGTCTGAGAAAAAGAATTTCCTGAATGATGTTCTTATTTCACAACACACACCTTTCAGTGGAGTAAATTTAAGATCTTAAATGAGATGTCATCCTGATGAATTGTTCCTGTTATTAGTATAAAGTGTCCATCTCGATCTCTTCTGATTGATTTTAGTTTGAAGTCAGTTTTGTTAGAAATTAGTATGGCCACACCTGCTTTTTTCTTAGGAACATTTGCTTGAAACACCTTTTCCCAACCCTTTACTCTGAGTAGATGTCTGTCTTTGTGGTTGAGATGTGTTTCTTGCAAACAGCAGAATGTTGGATCCTGTTTTCGTATCCAATCTCTTAGCCTGTGCCTTTTTATAGGTGAATTGAGACCATTAATATTAAGTGATATTAATTACCAGTGGTTGTTTTCTCTGGTTATTCTTATTGTTTTTGTAGTAGAGTTCATGTGTCTCCCTTCTTTGAGTTGTGCTGGTGAAGGGTCACTAGATGCTTGAGTTATTGTAGGCAGTGTTGGCAATGTTGGATTCTTTGGGTTGCGATTTTCCTTCTATTACTTTCTGTAGGGCTGGATTTGTGGCTATGAAAAAAATATCTTAAAGGAGCACCATATTCTTCCAGTTCCTTCTCTTAATTATTATTTCTCTGCTTTCTTATCTACCTTTCTTAACTGACCAATGTGAGAGATACACAGAGATCAGTTCCTATGTTTCTCATTCCTTTAGTACTGCCACCTAGCCACTTTAGGCTCAAATCTGTTCCTGGAAAACCTTGTTCTAACCTCAGAAAGTAGACCTAAGAGAACAAATATTGGGGGATCACCAACACATATGGAGTGGGCACAGGTGACGTTGATGGGCCTTTATTTAACATGAAATCAAATTCTGGTTGAGAGTTTCCACAAGAATCATTTTACATTTCAAATACCAGTGTGGAGGTAAGTGAATCAGAGTGACCAGATAGGGCTTCTATTCCTGTGTTACAAGTAATTTGTCACATAAAGAGAGGGTCTGAGAAAGCCTGGGATAAAACTGGACTCTCTGAACAAAGCGGACAATGAGGACTACTGAGAACTCAAGAACAATGGCAATGGGTTTCTGATCCTACTGCACATACTGGCTTTGTAAGAGCCTAGGCAGTTTGGATGCTCAACTTTCTAGACCTAGATGGAGGTGGGGGTTCCTTGGACTTCCCACAGGGTAGGGAACCCTGATCTCTCTTCGGGCTGAGGAGGGAGGGGGACTTGATTAGGGGAGGGGGAGGGAAATGGGAGGCGGTGGCGGGAAAGAGACGGAAATCTTTAATAAATAAATAGAAAATTAAAAATAAAAAAGACTATAAAATAGATGTAAGCTAGGAGATGTTAGAACTAGAATACAATTAGTGAGGGTAAATAATTGAGAAATCCCACTATAGCATAACTGATAGCAGAGGTATGAGACATATTAGACATGAAGGTATGGATGAAGAGGTAAAGTTTTGAGGAAGGGGCATTTGAAGCTGTAATTTCCGAGAGCTTTCCTGCTATTCTTGGAAGTAAAGTTGAGTTTGGTCTTCAAAGTAAATGAATGAAATGGGATGAATGCCTTTGAGTGTAGGGGGCTCAAAGAACAGACAGAAGCTAAATTTCTAGTGACTTTTGAGAAAACCAAAAACCTATAGAATAAATGTGATGAGGAACTGACTATAGGACTCGTGGTTAACATTAATAAATTAATAAATAAGAGGAAACTGACAGAGTTTTGACAAATGGTTTCTGTTAAGAGAATAATGAAGGGCTATTGATTTAATGAAGCAAATTTCAAAGATAAATGGAATTTTGAATAGATCTTTATGATTCATGGTTAGAAAGTCTCAGTAGAGAAAAAGATGCATCTTCTTAAATATTGACCACTTCATTATTCACTAATTATGGAGATACTTAATTATTTTTATTTTCACGCAGACTCCTTCAACTCACCCAAGAGCAGCTGGTCGAGAAACCAAATATGTAAGTGTCTTTCTTACTGTGCTTGCTACTTTTTCAATGGAGGCCTGTTCATATTCTAAAGGGAAGTCAGCTCTATAGTCATTATAATGGAATTTATTATTTTTTTCATAAATGGGAAGGGGTAAGATGTGATGATTGGTCCAGACATAGGAAATTAGATTGTGTCAGGTGTACAGCATCAAGTAACCTTATCAACCGAATTCCTTCTTAAATGAATTCTTGTTTAATCTGCTTAAGCTACACAAACCAGAACTGTACCACCTGCCTTTTGTACCTCCAGTTTCTAAAGCTTAGATGACATTTATTTTTATAAGTACTTCTTGAGTTTAAGAAATAGTCCACCCATGTGCTTGACACATTGAGGTTAGTCCGTATTCAAAGGAATCACCAGATTAAATAAATTATTAGTTTGTTGCTCTTCTGTGTTTAAATTATCAAGTAATTCAGTGTCTGTTTATGAGAAAAACTAAATCAGAGAGCTGGAGAGATGAAATTTCTTAGGGGATGAGAACACTGGCTTCTCTTGCAGAGGACCCAGGTGTGTTTTCCAGCACCCACATGGTAAGTCACAACTGGCTGTGACCCCAGGTCCAAAGGAATGGCTGTTTTGTAAAAAAATTTTGGCCTCTGTCAGGCAACAAGCACTCATGTGAGGCACATACATAAAGAAGAACACTACACCAACAAATATCTTCACATGCTCAGCACTCGATGAACACAGAGCATTACCCACGTCTCTCAATCATGTTGTAACTGTGGCCCGCATCTGCTTCTGCACAAACATTCTAGTATAAGTGAGACAGTTTCCCAGCAAGTATTGAACATTTAATCTGAAATAACCCATTAAACTACTCCCTTCTCCAGGACACACTGCTTTTTTCTAATCTGTGTTTTCATCATTATCAAGGACAAATGGCTATTAAATGTGTGTTGTGTGTCACTCCATCACCACGCTTCACACCTTTCTGCCTTCATTTGGATCTCTCTAAGGCAAACAATAAGCCCAGGGAATTATTAAATTTTATCATACTCAGGAAATGATAGTTATGGGATGTGTCAGGAACATGATTCAGAGCATTTCCTGGAAGTGATTTCTGTCAATTTCCATTACTATTGGAAGTCCTTTGGAGGAATGTCTGAAAGACTGGAGACATTGGTAAGCTAGACCCTACTGGGAACTGCTGCTTCTTGGGTCACTTACTTAGTTTTTTTTCTTTTTTATTGAGAAAAGGAAAAAAAAAACAAACAAGTTTCTGCCTCCTCCCAGCCTCCCACCTCCCTCCCCCTCCTCCCACCCTTCCCCCCCTCCTCCCACCCTTCTCCCCCTCCCTCTCGAGTCCAAAGAGCAGTCAGGGTGCCCTGCCCTGTGGTAAGTCTTAGGTCCTCCCCCCTCCGTCCATATCTTGGAAGGTGAACATCCAAACTGGCTAGGCGCCCACAAAGCCAGAAAATTAAGTAGGATCAAAACCCCTTGCCATTGTCCTTGGCTTCTCATCAGCCCTCATTGTTCGCCATGTTCAGAGAGTCCAGTTTCATCCCGTGCTTTTTCAGTCACAGTCCAGCTGGCCCTGGTGAGCTCCCAGTAGATCAGATCCACTGTCTCAGTGGGTGGGTGCACCCCTCGTGGTCCCGACTTCTTTGCTCAGGTTCTCCCTCCTTCTGCTCCTCACTGGGACCTTGAGAGCTCAGTCCAGTGCTCCAGTGTGGGTCTCTGTCTCTATCTCCATCCATCCCCAGGTGAAGGTTCATAGCCAAAAGGATAACTATATGTTTTTTTTTTTTTGGGTTCACCTTCTTACTTAGCTTCTTTAGGTTTGCCAATTGTAGACTCCGTGACCCGTATTTATGGCTAGAAACCAATTATGAGTGAGTACATCCCATGTTCATCTTTTTGGGTCTGGGTTACCTCACTCAGTATAGTGTTTTCTATTTCCATCCATTTGCATGCAAAATTCAAGAAGTCATTGTTTTTTACCGCAGCGTAGTACTCTAATGTGTATATTTTCCACACTTTCTTCATCCATTCTTCCATTGAAGGGCATCTAGGTTGTTTCCAGGTTCTGGCTATTACAAATAATACTGCTATGAACATAGTTGAACAAATGCTCTTGTTGTTTGATAGGGCATCTCTTGGGTATATTCCCAGGAGTGGTATTCCTGGGTCCAGGGGTAGGTTGATCCCGAATTTCCTGAGAAACCGAAACACTGCTTTCCAAAGTGGTTGCACCAGATTGCATTCCCACCAGCAATGGATGAGGGTACCCCTTCCTCCACAGCCTCTCCAGCAAAGGCTATCATTGGAGTTTTTTATTTTAGCCATTCTGACAGGTGTAAGATGATATCTCAAAGTTGTTTTGATTTGCATTTCCCTGATCGCTAGGGAGGTTGAGCATGACCTTAAGTGTCTTTTGGCCATTTGTACTTCTTCTGTTGAGAATTCTCTGTTCAGATCAGTGCCCCATTTTCTAATTGGGTTAATTAGCATTTTACTTAGTTTTATGATGCCTTCATTTTCACCCATAAGATAGGGGGTGATGGTAGCTTTCTCATGTGATGAATTTAAGGTTTAGATAGTCCTTATGTGGAAAACTCTGAAAGCAGTCTCAACACTCTGGAGTTATTAATACATCCTAGGCTCTCTCTTTCTTTGTCCTTCATTTTTGCATTTATCTACATCTCCCTTCTCTTGCACCTATCCGCTGTTAGAAGGCTAGACGCCTCATGATTTGGACGCCGTGATTCTTTAGTGGGCAAAAAGAAAAAGCACTCTTTAGAAATGTGTGTGTGTCTTAACTTGTATTTTTTTGCATGTGTATGTGCCTATATTACCTGCACTTGTGCGGGTATGGAGACCAGAGGCTGACATCATGCGTTTTCTCAATCACTTTCCATTTTATTTACCAAAGCAGGGATTCCCACTTACTTGAACTGGGAGTTTGACATTTTAGCTAATGTAAGTAGCTGGATGGGTCTAGGGTCACTAGTCCCTGTCACCCAAGTACTGAGGTTATAAGGGGCTCACCATGCCTGGTGAAGGTGTGGGTAAGGCCTGGGGTCTTAAGGTTTTCACAATGACTGTTTTACCCAGGCTCTTAGAAGGTTCTTTATTTTTAAACCTTATCAAAGGAGGTTATTTTTCCATCCCCATAGCTTAGGAGAACAGTTGAGTCATTTGAAGTTAACTGTGAATCATTGAGCAAATTCAGGATTAGATTAGAACAAATATAACTTTGATTCTGCTAAGATTATTGACCTTAATTAAAGTTTGTTTTTTGAGCAAGAAAATCTGCTTTTGACTTTCTCTTACAACATAACATTTAAATTGTGTGTGGCATCTCAAATATGTCCGTGTCTTAGGAAGATATATCTTTTGGAAGAGGACATCTTATAATGCCAGATATAACCAGGTGTTTGGTGTCAACTTACAGATAACTCACACTTACCAACACACAGCTATGGCTACTGTGATTGCTAAGAGACAGTTGATATGTTTACTCTGAGAAGAAAATAATGATTTTCAGCCGGAAGTTCTGTTCATCTCTAGGCTGTTCTCTTATGTCAACTATCTGTCTTAAATACAATATATTCTGACTTTTAAAATATTAATGAGGCCATAATTCATTTTTGAAATTCTAGTATAATGGATAAAACACATGATATTTTATCTAAGTACAAATTGAATACTTTTAAGCTATTAATTTCTCATTTTAATTTTTCCCATGTCCTGTGAGAGGAACTATGAGAAGTCTCTAGACCAACAGTTTAGTACTTCACTCTATTTGTGAAATTAGGCATTTTCACAGAAATATATGTGCCGAGACTCCAGGTTTTATTAACCCGAGGAGAGTTCTAGATTTGGTTCAAAAGCAGGGGCCATGCAGGGCACCAGTCCGTGTACCACAGAGCGGGCAGGATAAGGGAAAGATTAAAGTCAAGAAGAGAACTGTGTTGTACTGAAGTTATCCTGACCAAGTTAGTACCCAACACATCAAATCCCTAGTTTCATTTATAACCCAAGGATCATTAGTAATGGAAAACCTAGTTAGTGTTTCCTAACTCTGTTGTTCACTTTCCCACTTTTCTTCAGTGATTTGACAAATATTTATTGAACACCTACTATGTACAAGTCCATGAGGGGTCACTGGGTCCATGAGTGGATGCAATGGCAAGGTCCTCACTTCTGAGATGTAAACACCAATAGAGGACACAAGTGAGCTATCTACGTTCTTACAGAGATGGGAGAAATGGCCAGAAACTTGAATGACCTTGAAAGAGACAGACAGAGTGGGGACTTCCTACTGTATCAGCATGTTAGTATGCTCATGGGTTTTCAATTGTCCTGGGGTGGTTATAATAGGTTAATTAAATAATAAGGGGTTTATGAATAATTATTCTATGTGTGCCTCCTTCTTAAAAAGAGAGAAAGAAAATTGGTGGAGAACAAAAGGAGGAGAATGGAGAAAGGGAGAGAGGGGAGGAAAGAAGAAAGGAAGAAAGATAAAGGAATTGAGGGAAGGAAGGAGGGAGACCAGTAGACAATAATGTTCTTTCGGTCTTTATTAAATATCTAACTCTCGTTTACAGTTTGGATCAATGACACTTTCATTCATTTAGATTAATTAAACTTTTAATATTGCTTCTCCCAAGTATGCTTCAATTAAAGGCTATTTTAAAGTAATTTAGCTGAGATATTCCTAAGCACAAGAGAAACAAAATAGGGTTTACAACATATTAAAATATAGTGTTAGGTCTTTTGTATGATCAGATAGAACAGTTTATCAACAATATTTTATTAAACTTTTAAACAGATGCTAAATTCAGCAATAATAGCAAGCAACAAATAAACTTTCTTTAAACCATTCATGAGTCCCATGAGGTGAGTTTTGTTATTATAAAATTTCTGGTACCACCCATTCTTCTTCTAGTGTTGGAAACTGAACTCAGGCACTTGCAAATGGTAGGCCACTGCTCCACCACTGAGCTGTATCCCAGCCTTCATGCTGAGACAGTTGCTTTCCTCTGTGTGAAACACTAAATTTTATTTTAAAACACAATTTCTTTCATTTGGTCTCCTGGATTTGGAAGAAAAACTTTCTCAGCATTTGCCTTTATTTATTGTTATGAACTCTCACCTGCATAAATCTATTTCATTCGTGTAATTTAAAAATTACAGCATGCTGCTGGGCAGTGGTGGCGTACACCTTTAATCCCAGCAGTCGGGAGGTAGAAGCAGGTAGATCGCTGTAAGTTCAAGGCCAGCCCCATCTACAACAGCTAGTTCCAAGACAGGATCCAAAGCTATAGAAAATCTTGTCTGAACAAACCAAAATTAAAAACCAAGAAAAAGCCAATGAAAGCATAAATTCATAGTAAAATTTAATATTAGAAAATGGAATATTTGTGCTTCTAATGAATTTGTCTGAAACCCTTGGTTTTGGAGTAATATTCTATTTGATAGTAACTTATTTAATGAACTTTTCTAATTTCATGAATTACTTTTAAGTTCCATAAAAAATGGTACAGCCTTATTCAATATATGATAGTTTATAGGAAAAATCTCATTTTAATGAGCTCAAGGGACAGAAAATGTCATTACAGTGGAAGAATATTGATTCCTAAATATCACAATATATTGAAAAATGTGTCAAACCTTACTAAGAATATTTTCCACTTTATACACAGATATTCAAATAAAGGTCATCTTCTCTCATTTATGCAGCTCACATATTCTTGTTGCTATGCTTGGAGGTGTTGCTATGCTTGGAGTGACTCAGGTGCTGCTTAGGACCAGGCATAGATTTTAGGGGAAAGAGACTCAAATTCCCCTTTATATCCAGATCTACTTCCAGAGATGAGGGCAGAGGCTGATGAGTTACAGAAGAGCTGTACACAATGGAGATGGGAAATGCCACTCTACCAATGACTTTCATGTATTCCTCCAGTCCCATGAGCTTCTGCAGTCATTACTGGGTGAAAAGGGCTGAGGGAGGAGTGGAAGTTACCATCAGGCCATGCTCCACCAGGATGGAGAGGATAGAATAAGTCCTATGTCTTATATTCATGAGAAGACAGAATTTTATGCAATTTTAAAGTTTCTCCACTATGGGTTCTGAGGGGATGGAGCTCCAGACAGCAGCAAGGGGCCTGCTGGCACTTTATGATTTTGGTGTTGTGCCTTTGCAAAGTAAAATGGATTTCTTCAAAGCTGGCTAGCGTAGCTGGGGCCCTCAACAGTCATTTGTTTTTCAGGCAGTCACAGCTTCATTCTGTAGGCTTCACTGTTTCGGTTCTTATATTGTATGGATTCTAGTTGTAAGAAAGGAATGGTTGCATGTACTTCCATTTTCAACATGGAGAGGCTGAGGCAGGAAGGTCATGAGGTCAAGCCCACTTTGGGCTGTAATGAGACCCTATAAAAAACAAAGAAACAACACACCCCGAAATAAAACCAACCAACCAAAATATAACTAACAGAATTTCTTTGGTATTAAAAATGTAACTTTACTGAAAATGTGGCCTACCATTTTATAGAAATGTTACTTATCTTTAATTGACAAACACTTTTATATTCCTAGAAAATAGTGTGATGTCTCATCTGTGCATACATTATAAAAACCTTGATCAAATTAATTAACATACACACACACATATATATCTCTACCAAATCATAATTTTGTATGTGACAAGAATTTTAAAAATAGTCTTCAGTGGTTTTGGAGACCTTGCTATTTGTAACTACAACCCTAGACAGCACAGTTGATGACTCCCACACTCAGCCTGGAGGAAGTTTCACTGGAGACTGCCTTCAGCATCATCTTTTATCTTCCCTCTGCTGGATCCACCCCATCATCCCTAGCCTCCAGGCATGTCACTATGAAGTACAAAATATTATCAAGGAAAATGTGAAATACTAACGAGTTGTAAAGATATGATCCCCAGACAAAAAAGGTCAAATGCAGGAACCAGTCACAAAGACAATATTAACAGGTTCTCTAAAATTTTTGGAAGTGAGTTATTTCCATTCCTTACTCGAGAGATTTTTTGTTATGTTACTCTCTTAATATAAATATGTTTTGAGAAAAATCTCACTTGTTTTTAATTTTGGTGTCAGTAAACATAAATATCTTCCATATTTTTATGTTTAAATAAAATATGGATTGAGCAAACAGACGATATTACCTAACCTTGAAGAATCATTGGTATCAGGAGGCAGGGCTTGTACTATTAAGGCAAGAAGAACAACAGCACATACCCTACTCTGTGAGCTAAAATGCAGAGGATGTGTGCCACATTGCTCAAAAGAACCATTTCTTGATGTCATGCTTTTTCTATATTCTCACTAATATCCATCATATTTATATTTTCAGGCAAATCTTTTATCAACGTCCTCTACAGCATCTGAGAGTCAACTGGTATGTACTGTGTTCTAAGTTGTTTGCCTGCTTTGCACATTCTTATTTCTCAAGACAACTTCAGCTAAAGAAACTGAAGAGATAATGAGCTCGCTCACATGTGTAACAAAATTGACTGATGTTTTACCAAAGTTGCATGATGACTGCTTTTTTTCAACCAAACTCCTCCTAACTCTGAGCCGTGATTTTACAAAAGATTGAACCGAGTCAGAAGACAATGCAATTTGAATTTACAGAGGAGATCACTTCTTGATAAGAGGGATCAAAAAGTAGTTTGAGGAGATAAAAACAGATAATGTGGGGTGGCTTCTGGATGTGTGGAGATGAAGGAGACAGACTCCTTTGTACACTGAAGGAACAACCGGAATCTTCAATCATACACTACCTAGTTCCTCCAGGATACAATCAATGCTTGCTGACACGGTAGCCAGGGAAACAAATTACACTTAGAATGTAATTTGCATTTACAAATTGCAATTACATTATAAAGTCAACTTGTTCCCACTTTAGATCTGGAAATATTACATGTTTTTCATTTTTAAAATAATTCCTATTTGTTTCTTGAGAGCAGTGTTTGGAAGTCACGAGTGGTTTGCCCATGCTCATGTGGAAATTCACTCACCACAGCATACAAAAGATATAGTTTTAGATGTCAATTGATCAAATGCATGCCTGTGAATTTGTAGGCTACATACATGCTACTAAAAATTCAATTTTAAGGGAATACATAAAAATATACACACATTTAAGTATCAGACTAGTAAAATGAGGTATGGTACAAACAAGTTATAAATACAATAAAACCCACTTAAAAATCTATCAAAATATCCCATGTGGCTGTGTTTGTATTCTCTAAGAGAAATGAAAAATATTGCTTTGACTTAAGGAGGATGTCTTTGCAGGTAATTTAGACCAGTTTTTTAAAAGAGTCCAAAGCATTCTTAACTAAGTTTTAATCTGAGATCTCTTCTGAGGTATAGTTATGCTTAAAAAGATGTTACTATCAAGCAAATCACAAAAGTATTGACCTGACATAATCATTCAGTCAAATCACTTTGATTTCACCTCATGAATTTATTCTATATTTAAGATTGCCCCAAACATATTAAACCAGGAAAGAAATATATACATATAGTATCTTATTCTTCAGTGACATTATTTCTGATTATAATTTTTTCATTTCCATAAAATTTTACCATTATATTCCATGATCAACACTCTTCAGATTCAATTCAGAAAATGAGAGTATATAAGATCAATTTTGAAAAATAAAACCACTATATTCATATATATATATGAGTTAATATTTATATATGTTTAAAATACATATTTACTGATGATATTACAGGTGATTACATATATATCATGTATGTGTGTCTAGCATACAATATGTATTATAAAATAGTATACATTAGTGTTAAATTATATAAATAAATTCATCAATTTGAAGTAAAATAAGCAGTTACTGTGGCAATTATTTGACTCAACTATAGGCCAGAAATATTGTAAGCTTATTTAAGTGAAAATATCTGACAAATTATCATCCTGGCAGAAGTTTACTATCAATCTTAAGCATACAGATTTGACTTCTGAATGATAAAGTAATTTCAAGTTTTAAAACCTTTTCCACTTGGCTTATCTGCCTGCTTGTCATCATTACAAGTGTGCCTCTCCAAAGAGTCATTACTTCAGGTATTAAAATATTTGCATTCTGGGTTTGCGGTCTAGTCCAATGGTGAAGAACTCTAGCATCCACGATACTTATGTTCAATTCCTAGCACATCAAAATGCAAGCAGTGGTGTGAGTGAGTGAGTGAGTGAGTGTGTGTGTGTGTGTGTGTGTGTGTGAATGTTTGTGTGTTCACCTACACACAGTATGTATGCTGTTTCCATTGTTTTTTTCTAGGAGCCAAATGATGTAATATTGAATTTGAGGAACTATTTCGGCAACTCTTGCGACTCACTTAATAGCTTCTACTCTATAACAACCAACACAATAGATAACAACTCGAATGGAATCTCCCACTCTAAGTGGAAGTTGGAAGAAGTACTGTACCAGTCTGAAGGGAATTTTATGAGACTCACATAACACTACAACCTGTTTTCGATATGGTCTTGTAGAAAATGGAGACACTTTGATTGCACTCCAAACCCCTAGATTATGAAAAGATGTGAGAAGTCATTTTATAGGCAGTGAAGTGGAGGCTGCAAAAGTTTAATTAGATCATCTAAGATCATAGCATTAATGTTTGTCCTTGTTCCGTGTGGTTTTCAAAAGGAATCATTGTTATTGATTTTTAATAGTTCAGGAGGCTTATGACACCTCTGTTGAGTAAATTGGGAAATGGACCTCTGGAGAACTGTCTGAGATTTTACATTGTCTGTTAAACACGATGACTTAATGAAGATGTGCCGACAGAGTGAGGGCAGATTGCTCAGGGTTATCTGGGACGCTGGACAGTGCTTCCCATAGCATATCAAAAGGAGCAAGGAAGAAACGGGAGCATTGGCTCTCAAGTTGAAGCTTTCCTAATTCTGGAACAAACCACCTCGGTATTAACAAAGATGGGTGTGTCCTCTTTTGTCTGCTTGGGAAACAGTTTGGTTGGACAAGATGGGTAAGATCTGTTTGTTTGTTTATTATTTATTTTTATTTTATGGGGGGAGCCTGGGTTAGATGACAGCAGGCTCTTTTGCTCTTGGAATTCCATGTCCTTGCAAACCATTCAGTGCTGTTCAGGATGGGCTGCTGAATCTGCAGAGCAGACCCATAAGAGGTTTAGAAAATAAACTACATGGCCCGGTAGAAGTAAAAGCAAATGCAGCTTACTGGAGCAGAATAAAAAAGAGCCTTAAGCCGGCAGTTGCTTTGTCTCTGGTTCCGAGTGCCAGCTGTTGTACCTTGCTTTACTGGGCATGACTCAGCTTTCTGAGGGCCCTTAAGTCCCTGTTGTTTAGAAAAGCTTTTGTGTAGAAGTGATTCTTCTTTAAGCTCAAAGACAGTTTCTCCTTGACCAGCTTTCCTTGACCCAGCATCCTTAGGAGCTCCAACATTCATCATGTACACCTCCTGAGCCGTGACTCATGTTATTATCTTCTTTTCCATCAAAATACTTCAATCTGTGTTGCGTCTATTCCACAAAACAGTTCTTGAGCCACGGGATGTGCTTTATAATTATTGAAGCCCCGTCTTTAGTTTGTTACAGCTGTTATGGTAGTTGTCTCGCTTATTTACAGTTGGCGTTCTATATAAATTCAAAATTCTTTTATTTTCTTTTTCTTTACAAAAGTCTGTCATGCTTCCCATCCCATTGGACCCCCATATGCGCCTTGCGCCATCTCAGTGGTCTCATAGGGTACCAATGAACTGCTTTTCATTATCGGAGGTTTTATCATATACTAGAAGATTTTGAGATCTGAGATATTTATTTGAGGGGAAAATGAGCATGAGTGTCAGAGTCAAGTACATAATATTGCTGAGGGGCAGTAGTCAGTTACCAGTCACCGACTGACCGAGTGAATCATTTCATAGATGAATTAGATAATGCTTCTTTTATCTACAATTGTATATAATTTTGGATTTTATAAGATTTTTTTTTTTTTGCTACAAAGTTTCTAAGGGAAAAAAATCAACTTCTGGGGTGAGAGGACAGATGCAAACAGAAGCAAGTAACAATCAGGTCACTTTAAAACGGCGTTGACTCATCAAATCAGCTGAAGTTCGAGCAGCTTCATAGAGTTCCCGTGTGCTCCTCCTCTCTTCCTTCTTCCTGTGTGTAGATCTCATGATTCAAAAACACGAGATAACAGACTTGAAAACTGGGTTCCTTTTGTGGCTCTTGTTTTCCATCATATCTCCTTCTAACTTACTACTGTAGCTACAGGCAACCCATTATCCCATTTGCTGAAGTTACTAATTTGGGAAAGATGTTGCTCTAAGAAGCCATCATTTTAAAACGTCGGCAACAAATTTGCTAGGTCATTGCTGGCAGTAAATCTCCAGAGGCAGTACCAACTTGCTGTCATACAATTATGATGATAAGTTTCCAAGGCTGAAAAAAAATCCAATTTTATGTGCCCTAGGAACAGTGTTCAAGCAAAAAATGACATGCGATAGATTGTAAACACGAGTAAATAGCAGCCTTAGACTAATGACCCTCAGCACCCACCCACCCAGAGTCATGATAGTGAGCTCCCATAACTCTGTTCTTCACACCTGAGACTTCTTGCAGAAGTATAGCAGTAGTTACGATACGATCTCAGTTCTACCCCACTCCTCATTTGTGTTTTTCAGAAATGGTGAGATCATCATGGTTTTTTTCTTTTCCTTTTTTTTTAATGGATGCATGTATGTGTGCCATAACCTGAATGACTTTGACTTTGGGACTGACCTGCCTGGGGTGACAGGAAATTAAGAAATGACAGGTACACATAAGGAAAACCTGGGACTAAAGGGGCCATACACTGTGACAGAGGCTCCCAAGTAGCAGCCTGGAACCCCCCTGCATTTATTTACTCTCTCCAGCATGAAGGAGGAAGGGGTAGGTTGCTAATCCGGGTAAGAGGCCCTGAGAGGAGCAGTCCCAGCTGCAAGCAACCTGAAGGAGGAAGTTGCAGTTGATATTTTCTGCATGTTGTTAGCATCCATACTTGGACTATGGGAAGGCCTTGCCATTCCTCTGAGCCTGACCTGAAGAAGGCCTTTCCATTCTTCTGAGCCTGACCTGGGGAAGGCCTTGCCATAATTTTGAGGTATTAGGGTTCTTGACATGGTTTATGCTCATGTCAATAATACACATTCACTCAGGACTTTTTCCACTCCTGACATATGAGTAAGGTAGTACATGTATGTGGGGTGGTGCATATATAGGTGTCTGTGTGTGCATACTGAGGCCAATGGAACACCATGGATGTATTCTCAGGAATGCCACCAATCTCCTTTGAGACAAGGTTTCTCTCTGGCCTGGAGTTTACCATGTGGGCTAGACTGGCTGAATATCATGCTCCAGGGATCCTCCTGTCTCCACACCCTTTGGCTTGAATGCCAAGTCTGTAGGCCACCATGATGACAATTTTATGTGGGTTCTGGGCAATCAAAGTCAGGTCTTCAGAGATCTTTGGCCTCATAGAGCAAGACAACAAACACATGCGCAGATGGCAGATGGCAGCAAATGTTACAGGGTGGTAGAGATGAACATTTTATCTGTATGATCAGGAAACACCTCTCCGATAAGGTGCTGTTTGAAAACACAATGGAAATGAGACCCACTTATAGGACAGAGTAAGTGAAAACTCCTGGAGGAGGGTCACAGTGGGCGAGTTACGGTGAGTCACAGTCAGGGAGCCTGAGCAAGTGTGCAGGCATGAAGAGGGTAGCAGTGGAGGACAAGGTGGAAAGGGAGAAGCTAGTTAAAGACAGGGAAGATCAGGAATTGCAAGCCCTTTGCAATGAAAAGGGCGAGGGGACCTTTGAAAGATCAGTTGATGCGGTTTGATCTGGAAGTGAGTGGCATCTTTTGGAAGTTCAGTGGCACAATGTGAGTTACGCTACCATTACTCCGTGGATTGCTTGACTTGGTTGTGCGTCCTGAGTTAAGAGTTGTGTGGTATCCATTGCCATCGACTCTGCAGTTTTTGGAAAGGTATCATTTGACAGAGTCGGTCCTAATAGCCTCAGGTTCCCAAAGAGCTGTTTTCTTTTGGAGGCACTTCAGAATATTTCCATCTAGAGTAAGTCATTTCCCAGTCAGTGATTCGCACTGACTCTCCACCTGGAGACCCTTTGTTCTTTCTGTGTTCTGGGCATTAACTGTGTGAAAAGGCCCTTTCAATTTTTCCACTTATACTAGACACAAATTTACAGGATACCATTTTTTTTTAACATGACTGGAGCGATATGTGTCTTTTTGTCAAGTCTGATTATTCTGTAGATTCCACCAGTGAGAAGAGGCCCTCTGTGGATGGGTTTGTTGTTGGATGGTGACGGTCTTACAGTAACTCATTCTTTATGGACTCTTCTACTGTGCTCCATCGAATTTCTTCATATTTGTTTGCACAGAGACTTAGCAAATTAGATTTGCACAAATTAAGGAAATCCTTCAAGAGAACTCCTACTTGATGCACAAGGATAACAGATTACTTTGAGCACAGAGAAAACAGAGATGAGAAATTTATAAAAAACAGCCTGCTCTTCTTCCCTGGGAGACAAAAGATCCTGATAAGCAAATGTGTCTGGAGTGTTGAAGCCAGTCCCAACAGAGCAGCTCATTTGATGGATCCTCTGGCCTAATGCCTTGTAGTTTTTACTTTGCACACAAATCATCTAGGGATCTTTTAAAGTGCAGATACTAATTCCTATGTTAAGGATGACTTAACATGATCATTTGACATAAAGAAATGACATATCAGGAAGAACAGAAAGGAAGTCACTGTGGAAGTACCTCCTGTGTGCCCACGTTAGCTCTTCATGCATCATGTATATTAAAGGCTATTCTGAGGTGTACATTGAAAATACATTTGGATGATGGATTTGAGTACATTGAAATAAGGCTGATGTGCTAATATGTGGTGTCATTCCTGAAGAGACAGGGTCATTATGAATAGAATGTGGGATTATCCACTGTGAAAAGACACAGTTAAGGATTAGAATAATAACACATCAGGTGGTTTGATATATCAAATGACTTTTCCAAGATCATAATACTCTAGTACCTGCATTTCAGAATTGTATGTCTTGATCCCCTCATCCTGCTATCATGCTTTGGGAAGCAGGAGGCACGGGGCCACCTTCAACTTGATTGCTGTGTACCATGTTTAGAGTTTTAAACTGACCAATAGTGACAGAGTTTGGAAGCAATGATAAAGGTCAGATGATGGGGAACATGAACACTATCAAAGACAATCTCTGCCTGTTTATTCCTTCCTTCTAGTTTGCACTTATGGCCATGAAATACGGGCAATTATGCCAAACTATGATATAGAAGCAAAATTAAAAACAAAGAAAGAGGCAATGCCTAATTTAAGAAAAAGCAATCTGTGAAAACCAAATTAGCAATGAATTAGCAATGAAGAATTGGACGACTCAGATACTTCAGGTTGACAAAGTCTGAGATTCAGTTTCTTTCTTTCTCTCTTTCTTTCTTTCTCTCTCTCTCTCTCTCTCTCTCTCTCTGTCTCTCTTTTTCCCTCCCTCCCTCCCTCCCTCC
>NC_022012.1:62523121-62527348 GCF_000317375.1 Microtus ochrogaster
CCTCCCTCCCTCCCTTCCTTCCTTCCTTCCTTCCTTCCTTCCTTCCTTCCTTCCTTCCTTCCTTCCTTCCTTTTTTCTCCTAGACAGAGTTTCTCTGTAGCTTTGGAGCCTGTCCTGGAACTAACTCTTGTAGACCAGGCTGGCCTTGAACTCACAGAGATCCACGTGCCTCTGCCTTCCACAGAAATACACAGAAAGTAAGGAGTAGAAACCCTGTCAGAGAAGCAACGGGAGGCATTGGTAACAGACTCTGATATCAAACTTACTGCATTTAAGATTTCACACCTCGCAAATTTCCTTCCTTTTTTAATTTTATATTATTTTAACATTTGTGTTATATATATTTGTGTGTGTGTGTCTCTGTGTGTGTGGTGTGAGTGTGTGTGTGCACATTACAGAGAACAGAGGGCAGCTAATGGGATTCAGGTGTTAACTTCTACCATGTGGGTCTTGGAATTGAGTTCAGATTGTTTGGCTAAATAGCAACCTCCTTGACTCTCTGAACCATCTCCCTGGCCCCAGAACAGTCTCTTTTCTGATCTCGTCCTTGAAGGTGGTCACAAGTCAGATGGACTCTATACCAATATAACTCAAAACATATAGCAGTACATGAAAAGAGACAGCCATGTTTCTCTGGCTCAGAGATCCAGATCCTCTACCATACAAAATTCTACTAAGTAGTGGTCTCTTCTCTACATGCTGACACCTGGCTTAAACTCCTAAAGTTTCATGCTGGTTTGGATACCTGTGAGGTTGTTTTGATTTCCT
The DNA here is from genome assembly GCF_000317375.1 of Microtus ochrogaster. Classification (NCBI taxonomy): domain Eukaryota; kingdom Metazoa; phylum Chordata; class Mammalia; order Rodentia; family Cricetidae; genus Microtus; species Microtus ochrogaster. Next base: position 62,523,890 of record NC_022012.1, read on the forward strand.
ATATTGATTTCATGAAGAAAGTACAGGAATAGGAGAAGGAAAAAGGAGAAATTAGCAGGGCATCTCTTGGAAAACAAGGACATATGTACAACACAGGGTCATGACCCCAACACCAGGCAGTAGAGTTAAAGACTGCCTGAGTGGTGTTTTTATGCTGTTCACTTGAGGAATACTGTTCACATGCTTGTTAAATAACTGGGTACTACTGGCTCATTTTTTTTTTTTGTATCTGGAGATAAATTAGTTTCTTAAGTCAGAGCTATTTCTCAGCCTGGAGAAGGAAAACACTTTCTCAACCTGTATTTCCCCACTTGACGTATACATGGAAAACAAACTAGGGAAATAGCAACTGAAAAAAGTATTAGAGTGTGACATTTATTCAAGACTCAAAATACATCAAGCACCTTATGGAGTAGAGAGATGGATGTAGTCTCTTTAGGCTTAACTTTATAGAGTAGAGAGATAGATGTAGTCTCTCAAGGCTTAACTTATGAGCACCAGCTTTGACTAGGTCGGTCTCATTTACTGTTTTCTAGGAGGAATGAGGTTGAGAAGAATAATTGTAATCGTAGAGAAAAGCTCAAACAAAGACTGGCACAATTTCTTTTTATTGAATTTTTACTTGGCATGGTTTCAAAACATATCAATCATTTTGAGTTATTTGACAATGTGACAAGATGTTACACTCTATGGTCATTTAGAAATTGCCCCAGGTGAAAGAAACCCCCTCTCATATTGTCATGGAGTACCATTTCATGAGTTCCCTGTGACTGATGTTAGTTAAGGCTATTCTGATACAAACTACATCAGATGAAGTCTAGTGTACAAGGAGAGAACAATCCTAGGGAGCTAAGGGACCGGAAGCCTAGCTGGGCACATGAATGCTTTGGCATTCACTCCCAAGGCTCTTCTCTCTGGGGTTCAGCTTCAGAAAGTGTCTTCATTTCAGTAAACCTGCATTTTAAGTTAAATTAGGGAATGGTGTAGTTCCTGCGTTGACACAAAATTATTGCAGATAAGACAGCTCTCTCTATCACATTCTATTTCTAGACCTAGTTCAGCCATGTATAATATGAGTGTGGCTTAGACACAATATGGGTGGACATTCCAGGGTCCTCTATATCTTTACTGTCTATTGTAGAATGGGAACTCAAAAAATATTTTTCAAACAAAAGGTAGAGGAACACGTTTGGTGTGGTTTTGCAATTTTAAATCATGATAGAAGATCTTTATGACTTAGTTGCTATCATAATCAGTGAACTAATTGATTATAATTTGTTAACAATTGTATTGATTTTTCAGTTTGGTTATACTGTTAAAACAATATATTTTCTAGGCTGTCTTATCCATTATTTTAAATCACTTCAAATTTCAAAAGAAAAAAATTTGTGAGAGCATTTGGGTAGCAACAATAATTATACTTACTCATTTTTAATAGTGTTTCTCTCCCCCTTTATTTTAAAAACATGTCTCCTTCATGTAGACTAAGCCTGGAGTAATTCGCCCAGTACCTGTAAAATCTAAACTGTTACTGAGAAAGGAGGAAGAAGTCTATGAACCCAATCCCTTCAGTAAATACCTTGAAGACAACAGTGACCTGTTTTCTGAGCAGGTGAGTATACGCAAAAGACGGCATTTCCTATTACATATAATAAATGCCTGTATAAATTAACAATAGCATATGGGCAAGAAAATATGTTGAATAGATTCTATCACTGGTAATAGAAAAGATCATTTTGTATACAAATAGAAATTCTCTATAATTCAGTTATTCATTATTATTTTGAAACGTCTCAAAGCTTTTCCTAAAAGAAAACACTGTCTACCCCATGAAGGTGCTATGTGGGAATCTGCAGCATTTATCTCAAGACCGTATGAGCATGTTGTGAATAGCCACATGCCACTGAGTTCTTCTTTTGGAGGCAGCTTATTTTTGAGATTATATGATAGTTTAGATTTGTTAGAGTTGACAAAAATATCATTGTCCAGATTCTTATTAACAGTAAATTTGAGGGGTGATGCAATTCTTCTAGCTCGAGGGTGCTAATTACTTTATAGGGCAAAAATCATGTCTCTGCTGTCTGTAGAGAGTGCATGCTCTATGTGCATTTTGTGTCCTGAATGCTGGGAAAGGGAGAAAAAAAAAACGGCCAGTGGCAACTTTCTACAATCAAAGGAAAATATGGCAATGTGTATATATACACATACTATAAAACATCAGGGCCTAGAGAGATGGTTCAGGAGTTAAGAGTACTCATTGTTGATGCTGAGGGCCCTGGATCAGTTTCCAGCACCCACATGGTGACTCACAACTGTTTGTAAGTGTATTTGTCGGCATCTGATGCTTCCTTATGGCTTCCTTCAGTACTGCATGCACATGGTGTTCCAATAGTACCAAGTCAAACTCTTCTGTACTTAAAACAAAAGTAAGTTAAATCTTTAAAATCTATATAAACTTCATTTTCTCACCAAAGACAAATTGTACATCTCTATTTGTCTTATTCAATGCAGCAAATGGGCATGGGCTCTACATTTTTTTAGTCTTGAATGTTAAGTAGATAAGCAACATAAAATGAAAAATGCTGGATACAACAGTACATATAAATTAATCTCATTTCATAATTTATAATGAGTAAATTAATAAAAGAACATAGGTATAATATCCTCTTTAAACATTGAATTTAAAAGTGATAGCTAGCAATATTTTTTAAAAATTTATTTCATTTGATTAATTTATTTTACATACCAACCACAGTTTCCCGCCTTCCTTTCCTCTCATTCCCTCCCCCCACCTCTTCTCTACCCCTCCCCATCCACTCCTCCTCTGTTTTGCTTCAGATTGGGTAAGGTGACCCATGGGAGTCAACAAAGTATGGTATATTAAGTGGAGGCAGGAATAAGATCCTCCCCTTTATATCAAGACTGGGCAAGGCATCCCACCATAGGAAATAAAGGTTCCAAAGACCCAGTTCATTCATTAGGAACAGGTTCTGGTCCCACTGCTAGGGACGCTACAAAAGACAGACCTACAGAACTGCCACCCACAAGCTAGCAATATTTTTAAAATGTAAATTATGTTTGTATTTGTAAGACGTAAGTAATGTTTCATGGGCTATGTGTAAGCTCCTTGGCCCTGGAAAGATGTTTTCCCTCCAGCTTCCATTTCTTAGTTGTAATGGATCCAAGATTTAGGTTACTTTAAATGATTGATTTGCCTTGAATGGATCTTAAATCTTTATGTAACTGAGTCCTCATAGTTTCTCATGGATGACCCATGGTTTATTTCCGGAATGAGATGGAGACGGTGAACTCTTTCTCTGTTCCAGCCCCCTGAGAGGCTGAGATGGCAGGATCTCCTGATGCATGAGTTCAAGTCCAGAGGACAGCTCAGTGAGATCTCATCTCAGAAACGAGAGGAAAATTAATATTAAAACATTTTCCAAGGCCGGGCGATGGTGG
>NC_022012.1:62527448-62547418 GCF_000317375.1 Microtus ochrogaster
CTACAGAGCTAGTTCCAGGATAGGCTCCAAAGCCACAGAGAAACCCTGTCTCGAAAAATAAAAAAAAAAAATTCCAGTTTATTTCTGGTCACTTTGTGGAACTGTTCTGGTCTTATGAGTTTGAATCTTTAAGGGGGTTTAGAGACAGACAGCCTATGTCCATTTTGGGGAGAAAGTTTATTGGTATGGAATTTATCATGGTTAGTTCTATACATTACAGAATTAGAAATTCCTGTTAGCAAACCAAATTTAATGTCAATAAAACATGTATAAAATACATACTGTTTGTACAACACTAATTTTTTTTAAAGATTAATGTGACATTTAGGGTTAGGAATTCATTGTATAAAGGTTTTTAGAATATAACGTAGTATTTATGTAGGAACGAACTACAGATGTTAAAATAAATTTCACATATTATTATCCATGCAATTATATTCCTCAGAATTTGATTAACTGCTATAAAATAAAGATTTTTACTTTTTATCTAATCTTGAAGCTTAATTTTCCCCAAGAAAGCTCCTTTGTAGCATATCAGGTTAATTTGTCTGTAATCATCCCCTCATTGTCTTGTGGAATGATGAATTCCATGCATAGTGCAGGAGATTCTTGTCATTGAAAAGAATTGATGTTTTTCCTTTTTCACCACTCTTTTGTGATTATGCAAGTCTAAAGCTTAATTTTTGTTATAACTTACATCTGTGCATTTCCAGATAATTGTATGAAAATATCTGGATTTTTTTCAAATATTTGTGGACTGCAGGCATAATTGTGTTTACACTTTCTTTCATTAATTAATTCTCTCATATATCCTTGTTTGAGGGTAGGATATCTTACTTAACAGGATACTACAGGATGTTAAGAACTAAAAGAAATCTAGGATTCTATTTACGTGTGAATTCCAAAGCTCTCTTGGCCTCATTTGCCGGCTGTGTGGAACCCCGAAGCCACTGCACAGCCAGGAAACGCACATTTGCTCAATTGCTTTCTAGATGTTGAGCACGATGTATAAATCCTTTGTGTCCAGAATCTACAATGAAACAGATTGCAAAGTTAGCTCACAGATGTGCGTAGTTAAGTCCACTTAAAAAATTGGTATCAAGGGCTCATGGTGCTGGCATTGCTCTTTCACCAGAACTTCATCAGAAGACGTTCATGTTCAGCTCCGCTCACTTCTGTTCTCTCTCAATCTGCCATAGAACAAATCGAATGTTTCCAAACTTGGTTAATCTCATTCGCCCATGTAATAGAAAATTCCTTAGGCAGAGAGCCAGCCAAATTGAAGCAGCTCACATTCACTAATCTCTCTCGTACCGGGGGCAGTTCCACATGACAGGAGATGTTGGATGGGATGGTTAAGTTCATAAATTTTCCTTAGCAGGTTCACTGCCATAAAATATGATTTCAAAACGCTGTTACAAAGTGTCAGATGCTAAAGATGATGGGCCTAAGCAGAGATGTATTTATTGTAGCTCAAATGATACAGCTGGGCAGCCTATTGAACAGATTAGGAGCTGAAAAATTGTCTGGAAATAGCTTCTCACAACTAAAAGCAAAGTTTGAGACTATAGCAAAATCTAGCAATTGAGACTTTTTAATTTAATGGTTTTTACATCAAAATGCCCTAGGGCAGACAGTATCATTCTGCATTAAATGGATAAAACAAAACATAACAATCAAAATTCTTTTGAATGAAGCTTATGCTTTTCTGAAATGAACTCCAAATCTATTAGTGTATCAACTTATGGTCCTTTTGAATCTTCACATTCTACCCTAAATATATGGATTTACAGGGACTTACAATGATGACCATGTATTTTGAAAAGTACTCCCATTGATAACTAAAGGCAGAATTAGAAATAATGACTGGCATTGATTGGTCTAGTGAGCATGCTGCAGGTGCAGAGATCTGAGAGAAAATGGTGTTAAGCTTGTTTTGATGATTTGTGAGCATGCAAAATAAACAATGACTTGCTGATCATGGAGCCAATCTACTTAGGTAATGGTGTTTTCTCCACCAAATATTTTCATTTTAATATTAAAGACTAAATTAATTTTTACAAAGAAATATATGAAATATTTTTCTTCTTTATATTAATAATGCAATCCCTGACATTAGATATGTTATTCCCCCGGTGAAGTCTTGGAGAGCCAAACTTGAAGGTCTGGACTGAAACAAAGTAAGACTCCTATTGTTTGACTTAACTTAGCCAAAGACACCTTCTTTTTCTTTATGAGAAAGGGTGTTTCCTAGCACATAAGCCCTTTCCATCTCGTTTTCCTTCTGATATGTTTCAGTGGAGAAGAGGATGTGTTTTGGTTAAAATTAATGTTTTGAACAGTGGTTTTCAACCTATCGTCCACAACCCCTTTGGGGTTGAATGATCTGTTCACAGGGGTCTCATATAAGATACATGATTGTAATTCATCACAGTAGCAAAATTATAGTTATGAAGTAGTAATGAAAGTAATTTATGGTGGTGGGTCACCACAACATGAGGAACATGCACGAAAGGGTCACAGCATGAGGAAGGTTGAGAACTACTGCTCTAGAGACTTCTCTTCCGTAGCATCCACAGAAACATACAAAGATCACTGCGAGGAAAGCTCCTCTTTGTATTCATCTCATTTCTTTTCTGCCCCTGATATTTTTAAACATTCAGCTTGTCTCCCTTCCCTCCCAATTTCCCTCTGTTTGATATTCCAATTTGATGATGATGTGAGCAACTTTCAGGTTTTCTATTTAATTATCCATCAAGTTATATATTAACTGTGGCCTCCATCTGCCCTTCCTGGCTCCACCCAGGTGAAATAACAGGCAAATATCTTTGTCACGGATAAGGTGAACAATGCCTCCTTTTATACAGAATGACAGAAATTACCACTTTTTCAAAAGTTATTCTCAATCAGGGTGGTTCAGTCTCTTCTGTCATAAATAATAGTTAAAGTATGATGACATTTTGACTCATATTTTCAGGTAAGATGTTTACATGAACTGTTTTAGGTATAGAAATGACTAAACAACTTAGACTGTTCAAGAAGTGAAAAACAGAATCTTTATGTAGTGTTACCTTCATTTCTAAAGGTTAATCCATAAGGTTTGGCTTTTCTCAAACAGTGCTATCTTTGTTGAGTGTTTCTCCCTCCATCTCCTCCCTCTATTCCTCTCTTCTTTACACTCTTTACATATATATATACATATATATTATATATACAATTTATCATGTAATAGATAACATAAGAAACCAATTTTCTCACTTGTATTTATTAAAACATGTCCCTTTGAGATAATAATATTTCTCCTCCAGGATATAATCAGATATGCTCACTTATATTTAAGCTTTCATTACTCTTTTTGGGGGGTTAAATTTCTCTTGACCTTGTCTTCACATCAAAACTGTAAAATCATAACCAAAGCATTGTAATTTTTGTTTCCAGCATTAATGTTGCTAAGAGAGACTTCTTCTTTTTTTTGTCCCATTTTATCTGATATAGGTAGGGGTAAGAATCTTTAAGCAATTTTGTTTTTTGTTTTTAAGTAAATTTAAGAAGTCTGGCTTGCTTACTTCTGTTGCAACAGTAGAAGGCCTTAGTAAGGAGTAATTGGTGGGGCTGTAGTGCCTGATAAACCCTCATTCACCAGGGGAAGACTATCTTTGTGAAAACTTTACATAGATGTGTCCTAAAACTTGTGTTACCCACCTTTACTCAAGGGTTTGGCCATTGCCATATTTAGAATCTCTCATAGAAAGTGCAATCCAGTTTGAAAATAAGAGCCTTGTTAAAATAGATTTTCTAAATTCCATTTTGAGTTTGTTCCTAAAAGAATTAAACAATAAAACTTCAGAACAGAAGACAGTTGTATGAAATGGATGCTATTCACAGGTTAGAGCGTTAGAGAATTTGTTTGGTCTTGTGGGAGGATGCATTCTTCCCTGTCTCTTCACAGGAATCTCTAGGTCACCTCGAACTGAGAGTCAAGGCAGCCTGTGTCTAGCACTGCAGAAATTGTGATGATATGCCTTTGGTACAGTTATGTCTCCTGGTTTAAGACAGGATACTGCCTATGCTTATCTCCATCTTTGTCTGCACAGTTTCTGACTCCAGTTTCTCTGGGAGGTTTGTCAGATGACCATTAAAAGTGTGGGTAGTGCCAGAAGATCAGGGAGCTTGCTGTGAAGTTGTGTCTCCTAGTGATGTCAGAAGCTACGCTCACCATGTTTACCAGCATGACTTGAGTTCAAGATGCAGAACACATTTTAAAAAGCCATGTGTATTAGTAGGGACTTGCAATCCCATCAGGGACCATGGGGACAGACATGCTTCCTGGGACTCCCTGGTTGGCTTGGTAGAATGTGGACCAATCTCAGGACATTTTTTATTTTTGCCTCAGTCTCATTCATTGCTGTAGGTCTGTTTGTTTACATCCTTCTTAATTAATATTGGTAGGGCACATATGTCTTAGAATTTACCCATTTCATCTAGCTTTTCTAGATTTTTATAATACAGTGTTCAAAATACTCCCTGTTGATTCTCTGTATCACATTGCAATTCACATTACTCTTATTTTATTTCTAATCATGTCAGATCACTTTTGGTTGTGGTTAATTTTTGCTAGTAGTTTGTGAATACTGTTAATTTTTCCAAAGAATCAACTATTTGACTGAATCTATATTTTAATTTATTATTTTGATTTAATATAAGTAGATTACTTACTCCCCATTTTCTTTCCCTCCCCTTCCATTTCCACATCACCCAAATTCACAGCCTCTTTAGCCATTGTTTTTTTCACATACATCTAAGTGGATAAACATATAAATGCAACCTGAGTTGTTCAATGTTGCCTGTTTCTAGAACTAACCAATTGATATTGAATAAATAATCAGAGGACTCAACCTTGGAGGAAGACCAATTCTCCTTCTAAAGGTGCATTATTGGTACTTCTTTCTTTGCAGTAACCAAAAGTTGTCTTTATTGTTCTTTAAACTCTATTTCATTAATTTCTGCTCTGATCAAGAATGCTTTTTTCATTCTTAACGTATTTATGTAGTTTCTGTAATTTATTTTGACATTGATTTTTAACTTTATTGAATTATGGTCTCATAAAATACATGAATTTTTTCCCAACTCATTTGTGTTTGGTAAGATTTGATTTGTGGTGTAGAATTGCACTTTGATACTCTGATCTATCATGTTTCTCCAACAGAATTTTCATATTCAATGTTCTAGATATTTGAAACCCAAATACTTTGTATCTCAAATATTACCTCTGCCGTGGTCCTCAAAATGTACCTTGAAACAAACAAACTAATGACTATCTTTTGCATGCAAGTATGTCCTATTATTGCCACCTAAGCATTAAGTTGAAGTTCATTTTTAGCTTTCTTGAGTAATAGGAAGGACAAACATGAACAAAAGTGTTCAAGCACATGAGCCACCATCTTCCTAACCCTCCCCACCATGTACTGCTGGACACCATTGTTCTGCTATCACTTTCTGTGAGTTTGACTTTTTTGTATTTTATGTGTAAGATATGCAGTATTTATCCTCTTGTGACTGATTTTCTTGTGATTGAAATAATGTTTTTTTTTTCTTCATCCATGTTGTTGAGAATGGCAGAATTTCCTTTGTTATGAATGCTTACTATTTTATTGCCTCAGTTCACATATTCTTTATCTATTCCTCATTGACAGCTCCTAAGCTGCTACCATATCTTGGTTGTTATGAAGAAAGTTTCCATAAGTCAATGAAATGACTGTGGCCCATGGGTTCTGGATGCTTTGGAGGGATACAGTTTTAAAATGTCTGTTTGAAAGTCATTGTAATTGTGGAAGAAGGAGATTGACTTCTGAGTGTATCTCCTTTCCATTTTGAGGGACCACAGCAGCTTTCTAAATAAGTTACCTTCTCATTTTCTCAATCTAAAAAATCCTCTAAATATGTGAATAGTATAAGATGTGAAATAAACCATAGAAATAGAAAAGCAAGAGACTCAGTATATAACCCTCTTTTGCCAATGCCATAAGGAACTGTCTATTTTCTCCTTCTGTTGTTGAGTGTCTGTATCAACAATCTTCATACTGATCCATTTGCTTTGTGAAACTGTCAGACCCCACACACTTTAAATACTGTGACCCAAAGTCTATCTTGAAAGTTAGGTTGCACATCTATATATGTATATATAATTAGAAATAGCTAAACATATGCTAAATTTTTCTTGATTCACAAGTTCGTGTATTTTTTGGTTCCCATCAGTTTTCAAAATAGATGTGTTAGTTTAAATATGTCTGCTTTTAAAATGCACACAACTTCATCAAAACTGAGGTTTATCACTCCCACATCAATGAACCAGAACTTGTGCCTCACATTTATAGTTAGGAAGCCTTATTTGCTAGACAGATCTTCATAACCTGTGGCCAGGCGGAATCTCTTAGTATTGTGTATATAGTATTGTGAGTTCCGCGATAGTATCTGTAAAGTAGCAAATTCATTCTGGATAAAGGATTCATTCTTCCAGAAGATACTATAACTATCCTTGACTTTAACTGGCCACTGCCTTAAATTAGAAGAGAAGACAGATTTTATGATTTTGAACAGTTGCTAATATAATTTACTGCTCCAATAAAGAGCTGGCAGATGTCTAGAGCATGGAGTTTGGGCTCCAGGACTCCACCACTGCTCTGGGTCACACACTTGGCCTGTGTTCTGTAGATAATGTTCAACATGAGGGGTCAGCATCATTGCAGAGACAGGGATTTTCATGATCACTTCCAACCTACAGTGAAGGGAGTGACTTTTAAAATGCTAGGAACAGAACAAACGAGTCTGAGATCTGCAGTCTTTAATGAGAAGTACTCAAAGTGCCTTAAAATGCCCCTTTATTGCTATGGAAGTGGCTTTTGAAGTTAAGAGTTTAATGGTTGAGGAGAAGGTAACCTTTTCCTAGAATAGCCAGTGCCCCAGACAAGACTGTGACATTAATTTTCTGATGTCTCTGTCAATTAGGCTGAGCCAAATCAATTTGCTTACCACATATTTGTCTCCTAATTTTTCTTTAATGAATAGGATATTATTGCTCCGTACTCCCATGTCTTCTTGAAGTTTTGCTGTGTACCGTATATCAAAACCGATGAAAATAATTTGCTCCTTTTCAATAATCAAACTTAAATAAGGCTTAAAGTTTGGTGAATTTTTAAAAAGTAATTTTGTACTGAAGAGAGCAATTATGAGGAGAGCAAGAAGTGGTTTGAAACATTTTACCAGAAATAGCTACACTGCCTATTTTACTAACAAGAACACATATGAATTTTGTCCTTTAGAAAGTAGAGCTTGAAGATTCATATGCTGAATAGTGAGGTGGAGGGGAATGACAATCCCTTCAGACCATTTAGAAAACCGATTTCCATAGCGACAAACTGAGTACAAGATAATTCATTAGGATAAGACAGGATGTGGATGAAACCTGAGAGGTTATTAATGTGCTCTGATAATAAACTGAAAAAGGAGTCTGAAACCATGGCCTAGGGTCAAAATCTGGTCCACCAGCATCTTTATACACAAGTTTATTGGAAGATGACTGTTCCCGTTTACCTGCGTTTTGTCAAGGCTGCTTTCATGCTATTGTGGCAATGTCAAGTCTTGGAATACCTAGGTGTGCAGAGCCTACAACATCCATGCACTGATCCCTTACAGTGTGCAGCTCCCACTTAAAGTAGGGAGGTCTGTGCTTTGTTCATTATCCTCTGTAGACTAAGTGCTAAATGGTTGGAACTCAAAAGGGTATTCAAAGTGAAGCCTCATGAGATACCAGGGCTGTCTGGGTGGGCACAGTATATTTTTTCTTAATCCTGTTGCGTCTAATTATATTTCATAAGAGTTACTCCTGTATTTGCCATTTTAGTATTTTAACTAAAATAATTCTGACAAAATAGATTCCCTTTTTTATGGTCAAGCAAACTTTGCAATAATCTAGGTGAAATTAATTACTACTGATACAAGCATAAATAACAAGAAATACTATGTGCATTATAACCATCGATATAAATTTAAAATATTGAATTTGACAAGTAGACTAGTCTTTTAACTATATCAATCATTTGAAATATAGACATTTAGCTACATCCTCTGTGAGTACATCTAACCCTAAGTGTATAATTTTGTCTTGCATTTTAACCAATAATACAGCTTCACAATAAGATACTTACAGAGTCAGAAACTCAGGGCATGAAGGGCCTATGAAGTTGTCAGTATTGTTTGAAGACAGCATAACTCAAGATGTATAACATTTCAAAGAATTATTGAGGTAAATAAAGTTCTCTTTACAGGAAAAACATAAAAATGTGGACAACCAAACTTAGGAAGGGATAAGTCTATTCTTCTTGTCATAATAAATATACTATAGAAATGTGAAATGATTAGTGGAAATCTCTTGTAATCAAACATTAAGAAAACACATAGGAATAAACCTTAGAGATTTGTGGGAACATGAGTAACGAGGAATTTGTAATGAGGAATTTAACGATACTGAGTTTTATTATGTGTCTACATCAGAATCTACACTATAAACTATTTTCATATTATCACATAAAAATCTCTAAATCTGAAGCACACAAAAAGTGACATTCTTGAGCCTTAAGGGAAAACTAGCAAAAAGCACAGGCTAAAGTAAACAGCCTTATTAATAAAGGCACTGCTTATTGAAAAACATGGATGATGTTGAGAATATATTTTTTATCCTTTTTTATTAGATTTTTAAAACATACCGATCCAAGTTCCCACTCCCTCCAACCTCCCATTGCCTTTGCACACCTCCCACCCAACCCCATCCAGTCCTCAGAGAGTGTAAGGCACATTGCTTTGTGGAAAGTCCAAGGAAGATTGCAGTAAGAAGGTGCAGTTATATTAAGAACCACAGATAAGAACGATGATATAGAAGAATTAGACCAAAGAGATGGTGTAATGGGTATGGTACTGACGCCCAAGCATGAGGTCTTGAGTTCAGATCCCCAGATGTAAGGTAGCTGTGACAGCATGGCCTGTAACCCCAAAACTGGGGCAAAGGGGCAGAGGGGAGACAGGTGACTCTTGTGGACTTGCTGCTCATCCAGTCTAGCCAATAGGATGATGATGATAAAAGATAAGATGGAGATCCAATTGAGGAAGACATCATAAAGTCTACCTCTGACCTCTGTTCGCACTTGCACACACACCTTCAGAATGGGCCATATTTCCTTAAGTAAGTCAATATTTTTTCCTAATGCTAAAGGAAAAAACTCAAAAGGAAAATATAACCAGAGTATCTAAATGCTAAATTTAATATCCATATATAAAATTTTGATCACATGAAAATATATTACTGACAAAACTTTTTAAATCATTTTTCAGCTTATGACAGAGAAAATGGAAAACACAAACACTGATCTTCTGACTTGCATCTAATAAGTAGATTTTGAATTCTGTAATCTCACAACCAATGCCAAGCAAGACAAAAAGCTATTCTTTAATATTGTAAATCTTTATGATAGGACAAATAGAACCTTCTACTAATTGTTAAAATCGAAATGAGACATGCATATTTGTCAGACCACAAAAGTTTACGCATTAACAAACTGAGAATCCCCACTGAGTTTCCTGACATCTGTGTGTGTATATACACACACATAACACACATACATATATATGTATATATATAAAATATTTGCTTTGCAATGAATTTTTAACTAAGGAGGAAATTCAAAATAAAATGTCTATTTTTCTTCTTTATACCCACTTTTATTGATTTCTAAATAACAAATAAAATTCATATATATTTTAGGTATAAAATTTGATGTTTTGATATTTTTATAGATTTTAAGTTAGTCTCAATCATAGTAGCATATCTATTACTCCACATAGAACCCTTAATACTTGTTATTATTGCCATTTTGGGAAGAATGCTTTGGATTCATCTCTCAGCATTTTCAAATATAGTACAGGGTTGCCAGTTATAGAATTGTTGTATAATTTAGACCTCCCTAACTCATTTAATTTGCTTAAGTGAGGCTATATGCCCTCTGGCCAGCATCTTACATGTATCTAACTGCTGATTCCAGCCAGCCTACATTGTAGCAGCACACCAGAACTTCTTGTTCCTCTCCAACTGTAGCTTAGTGCCCACCAATCAACATTTCTCATTACACATCCTGCCTTCTCCCCATCCTTTGTTAACTGACATTCTACTCTTTGTTTCTATGAAGTCAACTCTTCCAGAGTGCACAATATATTATTTATATAACTCAGTGCCTGTTAGTATTTGGCTTTTTCACTGAACAAAACAACAATAAAAATCTCTTGTCTGAAGTTTCTGTCCTGTCCAGTCCTGCAGCCATTCAGTCCCAAAGAAATCACACTGAGGTCTACATTAATTATAAAATGATTGGCCTATTTACCCAGGCTTTTTTTTTAATCTTATAACTTATATTAGCCCATAATTCTTGTCTGTGTTAGCCATGTGGCTTGGTGCTTTTTTCAGAGAGGCAGTCACATCTTGCTTGCTCTGTGTATGAATGACAACTGCAGACCTACTCTTCCCAGAATTCTCCTGTTCTCATTGCCCCACCTTTACTTCCTGCCTGGTTGTCCTGCCTATACTTCCTGCCTGGCTACTGGCCAACCAGTGTTGATTTAAAATACAAGTGACAGGGTACAGACCATTGTCCCACAGCAAAAATTTGTGTCACAAATGACAGGACTCCGTTCTTAAAGGATAGATAGTGTTTCATGCTGTGTACATATTATATTTTCTTCATCTATGTATTTCATCTATGTATCAGTTGATGGTTATATATCCAAAAAGTCATTGCATAAGCCTAAATACGTTTCATTATAATTTTTCAGAATATTTATTTGAATTAATTTTTGTAGATGATATAAGGGTCCAATTTCATTCTTCTACATGTGTCCATCCTGTTTATACTTTGACATCTTTATGAAAGGTCATGATGGATTTAACTTTGGGCTCTCTACTCCATTTTGTTGGCCTGGGCGTCTCCTCTACACTGTTATCACAGTATTTGATTATTAAAGCTTTGTGATTTATTGTGAAACCAGACAATATGTCCTTCGGCATCCTAAAAGTGATGTTAGAGACTGTATCTGGGTTCATAAAATAGAGAAATGTTATTTACATTGTCTTTTTAGATTGTTCTATGTTTTGATGTTTTAAATAATTATTGGTTACTTTATAATAATACCAAGGCATGTTCTTAAATAATAAAATAGAATACAATTAAAAAAACAGTTTAATGTCTATCTAAGAAAGCATACTGAAATATTAGTACTTAAAACTGTTATTTATTAGACTGCTCTAGAAGTTGTTAAAATAGTCTTTGAGAAAAAAATGTATAATTGTCAATATGCTTAATGAAGAAAAGAAAGAGAATAAAAGATAATTGATTATTCACTTTGGAAAATCTAACAATACCAAAGCAAAAACCACAGAGACGTTTAAAGAAAACATTGTTTAGAAAAATGATCATTATCTGCTGCATATATAAAGCAAGAGAATGGTGTTAAAATTGAGACTAGATAGCTAAAAAGGAGAAAACTGTATAAATAACAAACAAGAAATTTACTTTTTGAAAGTTATATGAAATAGCAAGCTGTTTTTAGGAGAGTAATAAAATGGGAGAAAATATAAAATACAAAATTAAAAGTGAGTGTGGAAATAGCTAACAGAACAGAGGTCACTAGAAGTTCAATACTCTTCACCTTTTACAGTGGCAAATTCAAAGGAAATAATTTGAGAAAGATATGTAAAATTTCAGAGCTATATTTCCTGGAGTAGTCCACCAAACCAGTTACCAAAAGAGAAACAAGGAAAGTGGTGTAAGTTGCTAAGTTGCTCTCAAGAGCACAGATGACAGTGCTGTAGACAGTTGTGGGTGATCTTCATCTAAGAATGTCCACTTAAGTATTTCATGTAGCCAGCAAAGCTTGTCATCATCACCCAACAGGGAGTTCACAGAAAGGAAACAGTCCACTTTCAGCTATGAGCAGCCATGTAAACATCTCACTTTCACCCACACAGAATCCAGTAGTCCCTTAAGCTACAACCCAGCAGGTAGGATTGATTCGAGATATGCAAGGAAGGAATAGAGTTTCTCTCTGTAGACTTTAAAGGGTCACTTTCATCAAACAGAACCTCTCAGGTGACTCAAAAGAGGATGGAGACTTGAACACCATCTCTAAATTTGCTCCCCATCAATATTTTTTTTCTTAAAATTTACTCTGTGGATGTGTTTTTATAACAGTGCTCACAAATTCAGGAAAACGATTAGGACACAAGACAGCAGAATGTTAGAGGCTTAACAGCATTTTGATGCGGTGAAACTGATATGAGAGGTAGAAACTAAATCCTGAGCTGGCTCCTTAGATATACAAGCCTTCTTCCATCCCTGCCTTAGAGCTCTCAACAGGCTAAAGATTTAGATGTGCCTGATGATAACCTCCCAGAGGAGATAAAAGAACAGCCGATAAAATAAGAAATAATAAAACCAGTTATTTCATATCTACCCCTAAGCCCCTGTTTCTCAGTGGCTGGCATTCTCCCTTCCTTTTAGCTTAGAGAAAATTGGGTTTCAGACTGAAGAGACACCTGGCACAACACAAGGCATTTGGGCTTTCCAGGAAATGGCACAGCCCGAAGCCTTGTGCCTCATGTTGATACCCTTTCCTTTTTTCTCCTACTGCATCTCAGAATACTATAGCCCAGCCTGTTTTATCTGCTGGTAATTGTTCTTTTGACCTTCAGCCTGGTGGTTTGGAAAGTTTCCAATGAGCGATCTGACCAGCCCAAAGAAGAAAACCCAGAAATTATTGAGATTTCCATATTCTTAAGACTATCATATTTTGGACAGTGAACTCAAATGTCAGTGTGTGAACTCAGTATCTCTAAGAAGCTCTGTGCCAGACTCAAATGACATTAGCAACCATTAAATATTCATATACGTGGATAAAACCTTCAATGCAAAATACAGCACAGCAAAATTAGCTAAAGCACTTAAACATAAATTAAACAAAATGAACACTAATATTTCCAGAAGCTAATGAAACAAAGAGCTTTGAAAAATTAGAACAAAGAACTGTTTAGAGAATGGAGCAAAGTCTTGGCAATTAAATGGAGAATAAATCACATGATACAGTGTCACAGTCAAGCAGTCCTGGTTTGATTTGGTAACACAAGTCTCAGAGCTTGAAGAAATGTCTCAGGTGTTAAAATTTCTCATCTGTCAATCATCTTTTCATCTCCATCTACCTCCTGGATTGCCAAGGACCCAAGTTAGCTTGGCCAATACTCAACCTTCTCTAGGGTGTCCATAGTGATCAAACCATGCTTTTTCGTTTTGTTTGACTATTTAGACAAGATGTAGACAACATTTGATCTCCTAGAAGTGTGAAGATAGACCCATTCCTTAGTTAGAGATTGGCCAGATGGAGAAAGCGTGCAGGCTAGTGTTTTCTATCAAACTACAAAAAGCTTGACCCTATTTGATTTCCGAACCTGCTGGCCACATGACTTCTCACCAATCTCGACAACTCCTGACATTCAGAGAACTGGTACTTCACCTTCCAGGAAATCTAATAGTCTGTAGACAACAGACAACTCAGCCACCCTTTTCCAGGCTTTCTCAACTATCAAAAACGGCATTACCTTGTTCTTTTACAGCTAGGTTTGCCATTGCTAAACAATTTTCCATTAATTGCTTTTGATACTAAATAATGCAATTGGTTGTTAATAAAGTAGTAACTATGTGACTGAGAAATCAGATAAAATTAGAATATATTTCAACCAAATTACAGAACACTAATATGTGTTTCATATAAGTTGCTTACTAGCATGAGTAGTTTGAGAAGTATTGACCAAACACACCAAACAACAAAATGAATGGAAATGTGTACTAACTGGGAAAAGGAGCTAAATTCATTACTCTTGGGTGAGTCAACATTTTAGGTAGTATTCCTGGATATTCTCAATGAATCAACTGATAGTCACAGAAATTAAATTAATAGTAATGTTCCTCCTATAACTAGCATTTTTCATTTACTGTTTTAAAGGTCTATCAGAGAATTAAAAATATATTGATTAAAATGAAGTAAATGAATATAAAATATTAATATTACTTTGCTATAATTTGGGTTTATCTGTTTATCAAATGTCATTTTAATACAAATGTATTAGTTTATACTAAATTTCTTCCAAGAACAAAAATACTTGTTTATTGCTTATGCAGCATAGAAGTATTATAGTACATCATTGAAGTTACAAGAATATCATCTTTCTATAAATTAAATGTTAATATAAGTATCTACCTTAGCATCCCCTTGCTTGATTCTGAGGTCAGAAAAATAAGAAAGTAGGTTGCTTGTCATGCAGTAATGTCCTAGAGCTTTTATTGTTGGATAATCAATTTATCTTCTGGCATGTAAGATTTCAGAAATAAAAAATATTGCTATGTATCTATAAATATTAGCCTTTTGTTTATGCAGATTGGTGTGGGAGGTCCTTCTGCTATGTGTTGCTTTTATTTATTAATTAATAAAAAACTGCTTGGCACCGGTGCAAGGCAGAAATTAGGTAGGCAGGAGAAGATAGGCAGAATGCTTGGGGAAAGGAGGCAGAGTCAGGGAGATGCCATGGAGCCATGGCCAGATCAGACGTGCTAAAATTTTGTGGGTAAGTCACTGCCACTTGGTGATACACAGATTAATGGAGATGGGTTAAATTAATATGTAAGAGGTAGCCAATAAGAAGCTAGAGCTAATGGGTCAAGCAGTATTTTCATTAACACAGTTTCTGTGTGGTTTATTTTGGTTCTGGATGGCCAGATAAACAAGCGGCTCCCCTAAAACAGCTGTTTTATTCTTCAATATGGTGAACATCTAGTTCTTTAAAGAGTCAGAGTACAAATAATCATAGATTAAAAGGAGTAAAGAAAAATAAACCATGTAAAAATTAATAATTCACAGAGAGTCTGGATTATGTATATTATTTGTTATTTTTGATTTTTTTTCCTGTGAATGAGCTAAGCACAGAGAGAAATTTTATTGTATGGGCTGATAAGCTAAATCAGCATGTTTATTATAAAAGTATCATGACTTCCAAATTTGGGTCTAAAGATATGTTGCTTTGGAAAAGAAGTTCTTCCCTTGTTTCCACAGAAGATGAGAACCTGTGGATTGCTTCCAGACTGGTGTGGTTTGATGGAATAAGAACCCCTAAAAGGTCACCTTTAATGCCCTTCAAAAATTACTTTGCTCAATAAACAGCAGGAAGAAGTTTGGAGAGAACTGTGTCCACATTCCCAAATATTGTCTATAAATGTTTGTTTAAATTTAAAGCGGACATGCTATAGAGTTGATACTTTGTATTGGTATGGATCTTGACTAATTGACATAAATTTAAGGTCAATTTTATTAAATGTATATTTCTGCAGTTGATTAAGTTTGTGCAGCTCATTTAAAAATGTTATATATAATTAAGAAATATAAGTTAATAGATACCCGTCTATAATAGGCAAGCTTATAGTCATGTTAGTTAGATTTTCTAAATGTACAAAAATGTATTTCAGATAGGTAGGTATTTTTCAAACCTTTCAAAGACTACAGAATATGGCATTTAAAATGTTTTTAATAACTTAGAACTTTTCATGACAATGAGATATATCTGCTCCTGGTAGCACCAATTACTTCAAGAGGAAGATGAGCACTGAAGAGGCTCTTTATGGAGTTTGTTAGTCATTTGGATAGGAAACTGTTTCTGCTTGGATTACTTAACTGGACATGCAGGGCCCATAGAGAAATGACTGCTGAATTTTCCTAAAGGTGAGATGGTCCTTCAGGGTTCCTGCTACATGAAGGAGTCTGCCAGATGTTCTGCAGGACACAGAAGAAACTGACTGACAAATATAGGTGGAATTGTCTTTGCTGCTTCATGGAAAAGTCTTCTGGATACTATGGGCCTGAAGGCTGAAGTTGGGTGCCCCAATGGTACAGAAGAACTTTGGTTGGCTGTTCAGATAGTGAGATGTCTCTGTCAATTCTAGAGTTTTGGAAGTTGCTTACAATGTACTTTCTATTTACTTAGGTAATATTATATCCTTCTGGACTCTTTGATGGAGTTGAAGAATAGACAAACAATATAGTTTTTCTTAGTTATGATAAAAGATAAAGTAGATAAAAATATTGTAACTGTAATTCTTGTTTGATACCTGTTTTGTTATATGTAATTTTATTATGTTAAAGTTAAAATCTTCCTTTTTATTTAAACATAAATGGGGAGGTAATGTGGGAGTCCCTCTGTGTGCTGTGATTACCATTAATGAATAAAGAAACTGCTTTGGACCTATAACAAGGCAGAACTTAGGTAAGCAGGGAGAATGAGGCAGAATGCTGGGGGAAAGGAGACAGAGTCAGAGAAATGCCATGGAGCTGTGGCCAGAGTCAGACGTGCCAAAACTTTGCTGGTAAGCCACTGCCATGTGGTGATACACAGATTAATGGAGATGGGTTAAATTAATATGTAAGAGTTAGTTAATAAGAAGCTAGAGCTAATGGGCCAAGCAGCGATTTAATTAATACAGTTTCCATGTGATTATTTCAGGTCTAAGCTATCTGGGCAACTGGGAACCAGCAAGCAGGCCTTCCTCCAACAACAGATATTTATCATATACACATGTTGGCTCTTTCTAACTTTTTTTGATTCCTTGTTCCTTTGCCACAATTCATGTTCTTATTTACTTGCTCACTCCTTCAAGGTCTTCCATTCATCCCTTTTCTGTGTTAATAATAGTCCATGTTAATAGTACGTCAATAGTAATGCCTTCTCTACAACCAGCTCTCTTGTTTGTGGAACTGTCAGACTAAGACAACAGGGCCCTAGAACTGGAGACGCTCTTTATTCCTTTCAGACTCATCTCTGACTGAGCCTTTATTTCTGCTCAGCTCAGCTGGACAAATGAATACACCCCAAGCTTCTGTGCCTCAGCTCATAAATTAATTCCTTCCTGTTGCTTCGGTAAATTCTAGACCAAATCTGCTGCATTCCTGAGTTAATAACTTCAACTACTGTCTCCTCTTCCCTGGGCCCAAGCAGCCCCCTGAGGATAGGTTCTGCTCTTTCCTGTCCATTTCTCCTCTCAGTACCTTCAGGAATAACAAACAGCATCTTCAGGAGATATGTTGCAAGCCCTTATTTTGCTTGCAGGAAAGACTGGAGGTGGGGTGGCAAAGATTATTTAAAGAGACAACGTATTTACTATGATGACAAGTATTGTGTGAGGAAGGCCTTATAAGGAGTATTTTTTCTACTCATTAGTAGTTCTAGCAAACATCTCTCATAGGTAAGTCATGGTACACCTGACTTCATACACTAATCTCTCCTGTGCCTTTTCTCCCTAGGATGCAGCCATCTCTCACAGGCCTGTCTCTCTCCATCCTTTATATCAGTCTAAACTCTACCCTCCTGTTAAGTCCCTGCTGCATCCACAGACCTTGTCTCATGCTGACTGTCTTACCCCAGGACCCTTCAGTCATTTGTCCTCCTTCTCAGTGAGGGATGAACAGGAGAAGTCCCCCACTCTCCTTAGTCAGGACACACACAATAAGGTGAGAATATTTTGCCCAAATGAGAATTGTTCTTTGCTATGAAATGTTGGTGTGTTTAACTTCTAAGACTTATATATAATGAGAAAGTCTGGACAAGCACTTTGGATGCTTATGTTTTTAACATTTAAGTGTATTAGAACTCTGAAAATATGGATTGAGTTGTATTACTTTAAGTAGATAACAACTACTTACTGGGAGAAGTAACAGACATGTATTCTCTTTTTAAATCTATCCCTGCTCTATGTTCCTCATTATTTCATGGTCTAACCCCAGTGTAGACATGTAAAGTAAGTTTCTAGAACTTTATATGGTAGCTAGATTAGTTTATGTTCTAGTCTTACTTCAATAACTTTAAAAGATTAATTAATTACAGTGACTTGTTGAGGAGGCACAGCTGCAGACAGTGAGCAAAGAAATATGATTACTTCAGGTGTCTGCAAAATAAAGTTTTATTATATAATGTGCCCATTTGCCTAATAATTTCTAGTATATATATATATATATATATATATATATATATATATATCACCAAGGGTTCAGTACCTGGATATATGTGTATATATGCTAGTCTACAATATTTATTATAATATATTTATGATTGGCATTGGAGAACATTCATGTGGCCTGCTAGAAGTACACAGACCCAATGTGTGAACTTTGAGTAAGTACCTGCTCCCTTTCAAATGTTTTAAATAATATAGTTTCTGAATGATTATTTTGGGAGTCTGGGTAGCTGGGAAATAAACAAGCGGCCTATTCCAACAAATACTGTAGCTACTCTCTGCTTATAAATGATCGTGCATGATAGATTATGGTCATATTTTATATTTCAGTTATATTAAACAGCTTCATCTTTTGATACCTTTGTGGTGCTAACTGCAACTATCCAGCAATATGAGATCTAGTATTATATTCCTAGTTTAGCTTTGCTTGTCAAGGCTATGAAAAACAACACACAAGAATCACAACCATTCAAGTTTTGCAGACTTGCCCATAGTAGCCAGTTTATACTGGAAGGGTCATTTGACTCCATGAGATTGGTATCAGCAAGGGCCATATAAGTGATGACCTATTTCAGAAGAGAAATTGAAAGGTAAAGGCTGTGTATGAATGAGAAAATCTTCACGAATAGATTTTGTCTTTCTGAGTCTAAGAATCCTTTATATAGAGCAAAAAACCATTCATATCCAAAATACTAAAAACATCATCTTTTAGTAAGAGTATTTTTCAAGGAAGATTTAATTGATTAGTCATATATTCCTATTTCTCATATTAAAATATATCAATTACTAAATTGTATAGATATGTTTAGAAATATGTCATAGTTGTGCGTTAATATTTCAGTATTACCAGCATTTCTTGTTGACCTGAAAAATCTCCTTCCCTGGAGTTGTAAAACACAATCTGCCATGCAAGTGAACTTTCTCCTAACGTGCTAATATTACTCCCCAGTTTGACCTTACAACTTTACCTACAACCAGATCTTTCCACTATTCTTCTGAAGAACTCTCTGGGAATGTTTGCTGAATGTGAAGATTGTTCAGTCTTCATGGTTTGTCATCTAGTAGGACTTCAGCATTCAGCAGGCTGTCATTCTTTTGTTGAAGCTGCAGTGTACCCTTCTAAAATTTCACCAGACTCTTTATATCTTAAACTTTGACCCTGGTTCCTTTCCTCCATTCTTACTTTTTAATCAGAAGTCCAAAATGAGGTCACACTACATCTTATGATAAAGTTCACACGTTCTGATTTCATCTTGTTCTGAGTTGCCTTATTCATCTTCCTTTACTTTTTTTTTGTCTTTGGTAAAAGGAAATCCATCCCTTTTGGTTCTTTCCATTAACCTGAAAAACTATAAACTAGTGGGTAAGGGAATATTGCTTCTGCTTAGGCTATCTGAATTTATTTCTTGATTCCACCCCTTCCAGATATCCTCATATTTAGTGAGTAATTCATCTTCTGCATGCTTGTTTTCACAACTTTTAAAATGAGGATTATAATAGTAACCAGTTATTAGAGCCTATAAGAGCAGGATTAAAGCATGTTGACATATAACAAAAGACCCAAAACACAAGAATCATGCAGAGGCAAGATGTCATATGACAGATCTTTGAATTGATATTTCCTCTGCCCTCTTGTGTTTTCTTTAATCTTTTCTTCACTGGGTGTTTTCTTGTTACACAAAGGAAGCTTAGACAAACAAACAAACACACAACACAACAACAGGAAACTTCTCTATACAGTCTCTTCACAATACTGTAAATCTAGCCCTTCCTTCCTTCCTTCCTTCCTTCCTTCCTTCCTTCCTTCCTTCCTTCCTTCCTTCC
>NC_022012.1:62547518-62560442 GCF_000317375.1 Microtus ochrogaster
CTTCCTTCCTTCCTTCCTTCCTTCCTTCCTTCCTTCCTTCCTTCCTTCCTTCCTCGCTCCCTTCCTCTCTTTCTCCCTATCTCCGCTTCTCTTTCCTTTTTGTTTTTTTGTTCTCATAATGGGCAGTAGTCACTCTCTCCATGACTGACTCATTCTTGAAAACATTCTAATTTTGCTCCTCCCACTGAACTGAAATTACTCTAACAAAGTTGGTTGTTAGGTTAAGTTGGTCGTGAGTGAAAGTTCTCCAGACCTCTGTCTCTTTTCACCTCTGTAGTGATTGGTTGCTTTTCTTCTTTGTCGAGTATCTCTTGTTTGCTTGTTACCTCTTCTTTATCTTCTCCATGACTGGCGATTGAACCAAGGATTTATCTATACTGGGATTTTTTTTTTTTTTACCACTTAGCTACACCTCAAGTCAATATTTTACTTTATTTTGAGAGAGTGTCTTGCTAAGTTGCTCAGTCTAGGCATTAACCTCTGGTCCTCCTATTTTCTGCCTGCTGAGTAGCTGGGAGTGTAATCTATGGGTCTGATGTACTCTATACCTGGTTAGGCTGTTGCACTTCAGATATCTGACCACTCACAGATTTTTAGTAATTATCCCAGTGTTGGTGGGTATGAAACCCACATTTCCAGTTCTTACTTCTGCATTGATAACAAGTTTTTTTTACCCCTAGCTGCTTGCTCATCACCTCCCCTCATGTGGTAGTTTGAATGAGAATGTCTCCTGTACATGCAGATACTTGAATATGTGGTCCCAGTTTGTGGCACTGTTTGGTTTAGGAGGTGTGTCCTTGCTGCATGAATTATGCTACAGTGAGCTTTGGGAATTCAAAGACTCCTATTATCTCCAGTGTACTCTGCTTCCTGCATGTGGTTTAAGATATGAGCTCTCAGTCTGCTGCTCCTCTTGCACTTCCTGTCTGGTACCCTTCTTTCCAACTATGAAGGTGATGGCCTCTTATCCCCCTGGAACTATAAACCCAAATAAACTCTTCCTTCCATAAGTTGTCCTGATCATGGTTTTTATATTGTTTATTTAATTAATTGCATCAATAGAAATATAGCTTGAAAAACAAATTGGCATTTCACCCTCATTCATTTTATTGGAAACTAGCTTGCATTGATTCCTTATTTCTGTCATTAATATCATAATTCTGAAGTCCTAGGACTGAAAGTTGGGTCCATCTATTATAATTCTTTTCCCTTTTACTTTGTCCTGGTAGCTGGTAAATTCCTAGGTTGAACGGGATCCTCTGGCTGTGCAGTATTATTTCTCACTGTTCTGTATTGCCAGGCTACTTTATTTAAAATCTAGGTATACTGTCAGCACCCCTTACATCCAGTTCCACACAGATTCCTCCCTTAGAAAATTATCTATTTTCTCCCTGATGGGTATAAACATTTGTATATTTTGAATCAGAAAAATCATGCCCCCTTTTTAGAGACGTTTCTTCATGCAGCATTTAAAGTTATCCTTTTCCTTTTCAATCTCTGCAATCCTTGTCTATGTCAAGCACTTCATGTGCCATTATAGGTGGATGTGTTTCTTGTCTGAGCTTTGCTTGTTCCTCTACAACATGACACACTTTGACATGATGTTTTCCACCTTACTAGGCATTGCAGCAAATGTGTGTTCATAATGAAAAGTCTCAAAATGACCCCTTTTCCTCACTGAAAATCTAAAATGCTAGATTAACCTAAATTACTTTTGTTTTAGGCAAATACTAAATCTGAATCAACTTATGGTCTACCAATATGTTTAGAATAATCTTAGTAAACTGAAGAGAATTTCTTTGTTAAAACTTGCATCTGATCGCCAGCTCTTGGGATTCCTTAGTAAGAAAATACTGGTAGACAGAGAAGCAGGGGGGTGAATATTTGATCTTCTCTTGCTGTATGTAGATTCTGAAATCTTTTGAGGGAAGGTTTCCCCATTTCTTTAGGGCATCTAACCAAAAGCGGATGGCACCTTGCCATGTCCTACATTCATTTTCGTGGCATACCCTCACAGGATTTCAGTTAGCTACTTCTCTGCCTCTTTTAGAGCACTTTGTTTTCTGTATACAGCAGCAGGCAACTCTAAGACTGTCTCAGCCATCATCTTAGTTGCACCACACGTCCTTCATTCCTCTGTAACTCTGCTTTTGCTACCAGAATCCACAAGTATCTGTACCTGTGATCGCACTTAGCTAAACTTTATTTGTACTTGAAGATGAAAAGGAATGTTATTTTGTCTGTACATGACATTTGTGTTGGAGTGAGTGCTGTGCATGAAAGTGGAAGTCAGAGGACAACTTACGGTTTTGTTTCTCCCCTTCATTCTTTACGCACGTTTCAGGGATCAGACTCGGGTGTCCAAGCTTTAAAACAGCAGGTGCCTTTACTCACAGGTCGGCCCATCAACCCCTAAACTTAATTACAAGCAGCCTCAAATGCTATCTGCACTTCATTTGATTTTCTAGTTGTTTGTGGGCATGCCCTAAAGAGGAAAATTCATGTAATTAATGCATCTTCTTATAACTGATCTTCAGTTAAGTTAGAATCACCTCTAGGCTTGTCTGAGTATATTAGAGATGGTTATCTGAGTGTAACAGAAATCTAATTGATCTTATAAATTAAAACTCAGAATCAAATATTAGGGGGTGAAAGCTGAAAGATGAGAAAATCAGAGCAACCAGCAACTAATACTTACCTCTCCCTCACACCGGATGGGGAAAGATGCTGTCTCCACGAATCCTCAGAATGAATGCATTGTGCTTCTGTCTCCTCCTGCCTTATATTTTTCTCTCCGCCCAGCCATATCACTCCTGTCTTCACCTCCCTAATACTCGTATTAAAGGTGTGTGATCCCAAGTACAGGTATCAAAGGTGTGAGCTTTGTTTCTCTTTTAGACTGAATCAATCTTGTGTAGCCCAGAGTGATCTTGAATTTACAGAGAGCTTTCTGCCTCTGTCTCCCCGGTGCTGAAATTAGAGGTGTGTGGCTAACCAGTATGACTAGCTCTGTACTCTGATCTTCAGGCAAGCTTTATTTGTTACAGGACAAACAAAATATCACCACATTGGAAGATGGAGGACCCACCCTTAAAATGGGCAGCATGGGTAGTACCATCCCATAGGCTGGAGTCTAGGACTAAATAAAAAGGGAAAGGGAGTATCAGCCAAACTGCAGCAGTCTCTTTCCCTGCTTCCTGGTCTGAATCATAGACTGAGCTTTTCCTACTGTGACTTCCTTGCAATGATGCATACTGTTCTCAATGGGGACCCAAAATGAACTTTTGTCCCCATAAATGTGACTTGTCAGATATTTGGTCATAGCAATCTGAAAAGTCACTGGTGCACATGAGCTCCCAGTTGGTGAGCAAGGCAGTTCTCTGCTTCTTCTCACATACTGTGCTGGGGTGTTTTTTTCTGCTGATCTGCCTGGTGTGGTTTATTGTATACCGTTCCTATAATTCATGATTTTATTATTTAGGATGGGCCCTAAATCTAGTGTTGGGGGTCTTACATAAATAGGCAAAATAGCTGAGTTAGACTTTTCTTTGTCATGAACTACAATGCTGTTGGCTGGGAATTTATTGTCAATGGATCAGTAATATATAAATTTTAAGAAACATGAACACATATAACACAAGTTATTTATTGATTAGTTGATACATAGGTGAATAGCAATAACTGGTTGTCTATTTGTTTAGATTCCACAGAGAAGAGAATTCACATATGGGGAATTATTTTGGGAATGAATTCCAAACAGGTTGTGGAAATGGGAAACTGACATTAAGAAGGCATCCGGTGAAGGTTATATTGGCAAACAAGCTGTCATTGTGGAGGAACCCTAAAGAAAAACAAACAAAAAACGGGGAAGGGCACATCGCTTGGAACAATGCCTACTGAGAGATGGGAGCAGAAATATTGAGAATAAGTTGAGGCTGTACCAGGAAAGAGGAATTGGGATGAAGAACAACACTAATTCCTAGAGAGAGTGACCGGCAGGCAAGGAAAGGCCCAGGTGAACAGCATGAGCTCATGTTAAAGAAGGAGAAGATGCCGTGTGTAGACATGGATGTATCTTTTCTCACCTGTTCTTATACTTTATTTATTTTCTTTTTCCAAGACAGGATGTCTCTGTAGTTTTGGAACTTGTACTGGAACTAGCTCTAGTAGACCAGGCTGGGCTCGAACTCACAGGGATCCACCTATCTCTGCCTCCTGAGTATTGGGATTAAAGGCATGCACCACCACTGCCTGGCTACTTTGTAACTACTTTTGAAGTCTGAAATAAAATGAAATGAAATTTATGCCCTAGCAATGCTGAAGCATGCATGGGAAATTTGTGTATGGCGGTTTTGTTGAACTTGTCCACATTGGGTTTCATGGCCTAAGTTGATGAGGACAACTGATCAGGATTTTCCCTCAAGGGGGCACCAGATCTCATTACAGATGGTTGTGAGCCACCGTGTGGTTGCTGGGAATTGAACTCAGGACCTTTGGAAGAGCAGGTAGTGTTCTTAAGCGCTGAGCTGTTGAAGTCTAGGCTTCCTCATATCAAAACTCTGGCTATCAAAACTCAAGAGTGGGTTTGAGGACATGGCTCAGTGGTAGAATCTACAAAATCACCTCCAAATCTCAGGAACCAAAAGAATTCTCATGCTCATTTCCTTTGTTTTAGGTGTTTTATTCATACTATTGGTCCTGCTAAATAATGAGGGGGACAGGGGATAGATGTGTCTGGGCATGCGATGTAAAGCTATATCTCATCTGTGGTGATTTCCTCCAGTTTTGTTTCTCTTTTGCAATGGACTTTAATATTTTTACCTTTCAGGGCAGGAAGATGTCATGTGTAGCATCTGGGCTTCTGTCTTGATTGAGGCTTATTGTGGTAGGTCCTCTACTATTCTCCATGCCAGAAAATTCAGGCCATGAAGAAGATGACACTTAGTAGGACCATTCATATGATTCCATGGCCTCTTCCCTGCTCTTCTCGGCCTTCAGTTGAAAACATGCAGGAAGTGGTTTAGCAGACAATTTAGCATCCTGTATAATTCTTACTGTTTTCTCTCTCCATCTTCTGCCTTATCTCTCCTGCTTTCTATTCCCATAATCTCATAATATGTCTATCTAACTTTATTAGTCAGCCTGAAATTCTAATTCTTCTGGCCTACTTTAAGCACCTCACATCCATCACTCAGTTGTCTGCACTCTTTTTTTTCATATTCCAATTATTTTATCTTCCTTTTATTTTGTGCAGCGAAGGCAGCGTGGACAGAAAGTTATACCTCAGTTCTTTCTTTCAGTTCCTGCAACTGTTTCTTTCAGTTCCTACAACTGTTGATAGCAACAAACCAGAAAGATGTAGCCCCTGTGTGAAGCCCCTGCTGGGTGAGAACTAAATGTATACAGCCTGCATGGGGCTCCTGATCTGCCCACAGGGCGGCAGTTAGGATTTCCTCAGCAGTAAGGTGCCATTACTGGGAAAACTTGAATGGTTTACAAGCAAGAATAGGATCAACAGCTATGAAGCCACAGGAGAAAATCCACAGGAGAAAATCCACAGGAGAAAATCCACAGGCACTCTTGCAAGTATCTTCTCTTCCTGTTTTCAAAACTACATCTTACTTTTGTGCCTTGGTAACGACCATGCAACCATTTTATTTCACTTTCATTTCTAACAATACATCACCATTCCTTACAACATGCTCAATTTTGTTTTATTGAGTTTGCTCATATCCCACCAAAGACATACAGATGAAGAGATTTCTTTGTATACATGTATTCCCCTTAAGCAAACTGCTATTGTAATCTATTATATGTACATTCTCGATGTACCAGCTAGCTCTAGTTTTCCTACCACTTTAGATTTAAATATCTCCTCTATTGTCTCTGGAGTAGCCTGCTTGGAAACAACAACCATGGAAACCCAAAGGAAGAAACAAAGACTGAGTATCACAACTTTCACCTCAGGACCAGTCCACACTCACGTTATTCCTGTTTGGAGTCCTTCACACCCTTGACCATAACCACCCACACGTCTTTAGCCCCTCCTTTCCCCAAGATGAAGGCTGTAGGATTCCTCAAATAGCTGGGAAAATACAGTTACTGTGTTGATAATTTGTATTTTAATCAGTTTGGTGCTTTAAAAAACATTCAGGGCAGGGAACCGGGTCTGCTCTTTGGGCTGATGAGAGAGGGGAAGTTGATTGGGGGAGGAGGAGGGATATGGGAGGCGGTGGTGGGGAAGAGACAGAAATCTTTAATAAATAAATAAATAATAATAAAAAAAACATTGACATGGGCATTTATTTTGAGGCAGTTTATATTTAGAAATGTTTGATCTGTTCTGTAACAAACCATTTCTCTCAGTAAATACCAATTTTAATAATGATAATGTCAATTACTTCAGAGTCCCCTTTTGTTATCAAGTGTTCTGGTTTGATTAGTAATGGCAATTACTCTGAGTGAAATGCGGGCTAAAACTCAAGTGCAATGCCTGCTTAAGATATATGTTGCTGAATTTCTTTTGGTGAATCATTAAATTATTTTATATCTACATTTGAAAAAGTGATTCAACCCCTTGGTGGAAAATAAAATCTTCTGATTGTTACCAGGATCAAGTGAAATTTTACTTGCACACTCCAATGTTAGTATTGAATTTAATTCACATTTCCAGAAATTACTTATTAATATGAATTTGGTGCTGGAATGAAAGAAAATCCATCAGTTTAACTGAGAAGACGTCCTTTCCCTTAGTGCAGGATATTTCCTTCCAATACACCATTAATTCACACGTGTTTCTTGTCATTTGTTCACCCCCTTTTTTTTGCCCTCAGAAGCCCCCCCTAAGTACTTGAATTTTATGTTTTCCTTGTTGACATTTGGTTGTTCTCTCTCTCTCTCTCTCTCTCTCTCTCTCTCTCTCCACACACACACACACACACACACATGCACGCACACACACATACACAGACACACAGAGACATACAAATCCATTCTTACCACAAAGGAAATAAAGATGGCTTATTATGAGGCCTAATTGGAGTGACTCTGGCCTGGAATCATAATTTAAGCTGCTCCAGATTTGATGAAAGCTGTTTCATGAAATTTTTATAGTAACAGAACACAGAAAGCCATAAATGAAGCCATTTTAAGAAACATGTTGGTGGAACTCTCAGAGAAGCAGGTTACAGTCAGGTGGAGAAATCCACTAAATGCTTCAGAGACTGTTGACAGCAGTCTTAGCACTTTAATTGGTGGAGAAAAGAGTTTTGCTAATACTGTCTAAAATTTATATCTATTTACTACAATGCTTACCGAGGTGGGCAAGAAATAGCTCTTTAGAGGCTACAGACAGCCTGAGATAGATAGTAACTGGGCTCTAGACCTGCAACATTCCAACCCCTTCACAGTCACAAGCTTTAACCAGCCCTTCAGCCTTTGCAGCTACGGCATATTTCCAGGAATTCTTCTTCACAATATAATTCAACCCACACAAATGCCATTAGCTATATCAGTCTTTAAACTATAATTTCTCTCTTCTGGTTTATAATTTCAGAATATTTGGTTTGGTTTTGATCCCTAAATGGAGACAACTGCATCAGAAATATTGGTAAACTAGAAAACCACAAGTTCCCAACCCACATAGAATTTTTGCAAGTGGATTATAATATGAATATTACATGTGCATTATACAAAGTATGAGTTAAATGGAGCACCTCTGAAAGGAGATTTCTTCTGATATTTTAACAAAAAATATTGATGAACAGAAGGGGAGACTGGCTGGAAACCCCTATAGTAATCCAAATCATTACCTACTTGTGTTTCAAAGGCTTTGGACAGCTTTGAAACCACTTGTCTCTTTAAGGTCAAATGTACATATTTAGATTTAGAGACACAAAGCACAGTTAAGAGTCAAGCAGAACATTGAGATAAACTTTGCTTCAAGATAATAAAATGAATGTCAAGGGAAACAATTAGGTTCAAAATCATGAAAACCTTGTCTAAATCATAATCCAATTCTCTTCCCAAACAAGGAGTATAGGTGGTATTTATTTTATACTGAAATCTAGGTGCCTTGTAATCTAAAAGTAGACAAAACATAATTATTTATTTGTGTCACAAAGATTTATGGAATCTCCAGTAGGCAAAAGCCCTGGCTGACCAGTGCTTCCCATTCCAGGAGGAGCAAGCAGAAACAGGCAAGTATAGCTTAACTAGGAATTTGTTTTCTATGTAGGAAAAAAACAAACACAAAACAAAAAAAAAACAAAGTAAGAAATTAAATGAGAAAAACAAATGAGGACAATCACCATGCAGATGCTCTGGCATCTGTGAGGGCTCAAACTCTTCTGATGAATCAGGGCTGACTAAGGAAGGGTGTGACCCGGGATGGGACATGAGATGAGAACAAATCAATGGCCTGACCCTTGCTGGGTGGGAGGGAGCAGCGAGAGGGGAGAAGACAGCAACTCTGAAAACTGAAATGGTTCACCTGAGAAGATGAACCTTAGTGCAGCATAGGTCTGGGTCTGGTGTGGAAGGAGCAGGTTTTGACGAATCCTGGGAGCGGGGATCAAGAAGTCAGATTCCTAGATGGACTTCCACATTTGTCTGCTGCTTGAACGGGAGGAGAGTCTGGGGAGAGCATACCAAGC
Source organism: Microtus ochrogaster (assembly GCF_000317375.1). Taxonomy (NCBI): domain Eukaryota; kingdom Metazoa; phylum Chordata; class Mammalia; order Rodentia; family Cricetidae; genus Microtus; species Microtus ochrogaster. The sequence continues at coordinate 62,556,173 of NC_022012.1, forward strand.
ATGTGGTTTGGTGAAGTTCTCCACCAGAAAGCAGAGGCATTTCAGTATTGTACATGTCTCAGTGGTAGATTGGCATGAATTGAAGAGGCTCTGAAATGTGATAAAAAAGCTAGTATTAGAAAAAAACCAATTTACTCTACAGACTGGTATTTTATCTAAATTTCAAAGCAATTGTGAGGTGGGTTTCATTTTCTCTATACTTGAAAAAATAGGAACAGAAAGCATGGACACTTTGCATAATATTCAACAAGATAACAAAATCTAGTGCTGGACTAGTTGCTCTTCAGAGATTCTCTGACAAACCTTGTCAGTCAAACAGCTTCACTATCTCACGTTGCTATGACCTGCAGATCATAAGCTTCCATCTGCTTCAGCAAGGCACTTTGTTGTATTTTATTTTTACATCCCAACCAAAGTTTCCCCTCCCTCCCCTCTTCTTAGTCCTTCCCCCCAACTCTGCATTCACCTATCCTCTGCTCTTTCTCTTCAGATACAGGCAGACCTCTCATGGATATCAGCCAATGTTGGTTTACAAGTTGTAGTGAGACTATGAACCTCTTCTATTAAGGCTGGATGAGGCAATCCAATAGGAAGAAAGGGTCCCAAAAGCAGGCAACAGATTCAGAGACATCCCCTGCTCTCACTGTTAGGAATCTCACATGAAGATCAAGTTACACAACTGTAGCATACACACAGAGGGACTAGGTCAGTCTCATGCGGGTTCAGTTTTTGTGAGCTTCTATGAGTTCAGGTTAGTTCTTTGGGTTTTCTTGTGGTGCCTTTGACACCACTGGGCCCCACAATCCTTCTTCCCCTTCTTCTGCAGGATCCCCCGAGCCCTGCCTAAAGAGTGGCTGTGTGGTTCTGTCTCTGTTTCTATTAGTTGTTGGGTGAACCCTCTCTGATGACAGTTAGGCTAGGCACCAATCTATGTTTATAAAGGAATATCATGAGGAGTCATTACATTGTCAGCCCCTTTTTTCCATTCGTGTATGGCTCCATCCTAAGTTTCTGGGGTATCCTGCCTCTGGCTCCTAACTCTCAGAGCAGGGGATTCCCTTTCTGGGTATGGATTTCCAGCTGTGCCGGTCATTAATTGGCCACTCCCACAATTTCTGCATCATCTTTACCCCAGCACATCTTTTAGGCACGGCAAATTGTAGGTCAAAGGATTTGTGCCTGGGTTGATGTCCCAGACCCTCCACTGAAATCTTACTTGGCTACAGGAGATGGTTCATTCAGACTCCGTATCCCCTATTGCTAGGAGTCTTAGCTGGGTCACTCTCATAGATTCCTGGGAGTTTGCACTGCTCTAGGTTTCTAGCTTATCCCTGAGATACCCCCAGATGCCAGTTGTCTCTCCCAGCAGTCTCTCCCTCCGTCTTCTCTCATCTGATCTCTCTCATTTCCATCCCCATTCCCCCTTCGAGGCCCCTCCCCCTCATCCACTGGCAATGCCCATTCTATTTTCCCTTCAAAATGCTGTTTAATGTCTCTAGGTCTGTGGGTTGTAGAAGGATTTTTCTTTACTTTAAGGCTAATATTTACTTGTGATTGAATACATATGGAAAAACCAGCATAGTTTGAAATATTCCTATGCAGTAAGAGAACTGGAGGTATCACTAATTCCCGATTTACAGGTGTACTACAGAGAAATAATAGTAAAATTTGAGTGGTATTGGCATAAAAATAGACAGACTGAGCAATGGAATCAAATCAAAGACCCAGTACTAATCCACACACCTATGGACACCTGATTTTTGAAAAAAGAAGCCAGAAATATACAATGGAAAAAAGAAAGCATCTTCAAAAAAATGGAGCTGGCATAACTGATGTCAACATGTAGAAGAATGCAAATAGAACTATATCTATTACCCTGCACAAAAGTCAATCCCAAGTGGATCAAAGACCTCAATATAAAATCAGATATATTGAACCTGATAAAAGAGAAAGTGAAGAATCATCTTGAATGCATTGGCATAGGAGACAACTTCTTGAACAGAACACAAATGTTCAGGTACTAAGGTCAGCAATTAACAAATGGGACCTCATGAAACTGAAAAGCTTCTGTAAGGCAAAGGACATCATCATCAATATGGTGGACAAACAGGCAACCCACAGAAGGGGAAAATATTTTTACCTATGAGAGAGGGCTAATATTCAAAATACATACAGAACTCAAAAAAACTAGACATCAACAAAAACTAGACATCAACAAATAATCCAGTCTAAAAAATGAGGTATAGATCTAAACAGAGAATTCTCAGAAGAGGAATCTCAAATGGCTGAGAGGCACATAAGGAAATGTTCAACATCCTCAGCCACTAGGGAAATGCAAATCAAAAGAGCACTGAGATTCTGTCAGAAAGGCTAAGGTCAAAACACAAGCTAAAGTTCATGCTGGAGAGGATGTGGAGCAAGGAGAACACTCCTCCACTGCTGGTGGGAGTGCAAACTTGTATAGCCACTTTGGAAATCCATACAGTTTCTCAGAAAATTGGCAACTGATCTATTTCAAGACCCAGCTATACTTCTCCTGGTCATAAACCCAAAGGACACTCTTCCATGTCACAAGGACACTTGTACAACTATGTTCACAGCCCATTTACTTGTAATAGCCTAGATATCCCTCAACTGAAGAATGGATAAGGCAAATGTGGTACATTTACACAATGGGCTATTATTCAGCTATTAAAATGAGTGACATCAGGAAATTTGCTAGCAAATGGATGGAAGTAGAAAAGACCTTCCTGAAAAACAATGCACCTTTTAACATAGGACCAGAAATCAATGGAGACCACCTTCCTGCCTTCAACAACAGAGAACTATGGGAGCAGATAACATAGAGTGGGAATTTTCATTCATTGTTCACAACTTCTTTGGGAGTTAAACTACCCTTTCCCAAGGGTTGCCTAAGACCATCAGAAAACTGATATTTGTAATACTAATACAATTCACAACAGTAGCAAAATTACAGTTATGAAGTAGCAATGAGAATAATTTTATGGTTTGGGGCCACCACAACTTGAGGAACTGTATTAAAGGGTCACAGCTTCAGGTAGGTTGAGCACCACTGCTGTAGAGTGACACCCAGAGTTATGGCATGAGCTCTGGACAGGGTCTGGGGTTGTCATCAACCCCAAAATACTTCCTACGTGCTGTCTCCAGACCCCAACCTCCAGTCTTCTTTGGGTAAGAGAATGTATCAGGGGAGGAAGAGGTGGGAGGATTCTTGAGCTCAGGACTTTAAGAACAACTTACACAAGAAGACTGAAAGAAAAAAAAGAAAGAAATTCGCGAAACAAAAATAATATACTTTGGCAGTCACTTTATTGAAAAAGGTCATTTTGTAAGTTGGAGGCAAAACTGCCTCTAACTACCTCATTAATCATGCTTGCTTCACTTTTCCTGTATACACAAGTAGAGACCTGTCTGAGTGAATACACCAAGGTAATTTGTTTTTGATCAACATAGAGATAAATGGCCTTGCTCTCAATTTGAAAACTTTTCTGACAATTTTTGGAGATAATGGGAATTGGATGACTATTAGGATGCTTCAGAAAATAAAAATCTTTCTGGTGGGTGGAATAGGATATTTTATCAAATTCAAAATGGGTTTTTAATGTTCAGAAGTTTTCAGGAAAGAGGAGCAGAGGCAGTGTTTCAGAATGGATGGACTCTTTCAATGCGCTCATTAAGAACACTCTGTTCAACTGGCTAAATCAGATGAATTGGACTTTTAACATTAAAAAATGAATGTCAATGAGCAGGTATTTTAACAGATGCACTTGTGCAATTGAAGTTCTTACGTTAGACTTTTTGCCAGAGGGCAGAGTATGTCAACATAGTATAAAACCCTTCGTAACAGCTTGCCATGTGAAATGGGAGTGGCTGTTGTCATCCTGAAAATGTTCTTAATTTAATTACAAAATAATTGACTTTTACATTTCTTCTGGGAAGCTGAGAATAATTTATTCTTTAATTTATATTTCTCTTTTTTGTTTAATTTTTGTGACAAAAACATCTGTCACCGAGATCGTTTGTTGTGTGGCATTAGGCATGTAGGATCTATCTAAAATATTTCACTGTGGCATTTATTTTTGCTTTTATTCTTTTTAATTAAAAATAGTTTTTCTATACAATATATTCTGATTACAGTTTTATTTCATTCAGCTACTCTCAGATCCTTCCCTCTTGTCTATCACCCAAATCCTAACCCTTTCTTTCTTTCTCTCTCTCTCTCTCTCTTTCTCTCTCTCTCTCTCTCTCT
>NC_022012.1:62560542-62604449 GCF_000317375.1 Microtus ochrogaster
TCTCTCTCTCTCTCTCTCTCTCTCTCTCTCTCTCTCTCTCTCATTAGAATAATGGTTGTTTTGCAATAACTAGAAAAAAAGGTATCTAAAATACTAAAACAAAACAAACAAACAAACCAGAGTAGGACATAACACCAAACAATGAACAACAACACAGAAAAAAAAAGAGGCAAAGATAAAGCTCAAAAAACATATATAGATGCAGGGGACACACAATTCACACACAGAGAGACATCCCATAATTATGCAAGAACAGAAACCATACTATATATAAAACGAACTTGTAAATAAAGTTCTGTTCAAGAATTATGAGAGAATGGACTTTCAAAAATGTCACTGAGTTTGTTTTGTGTTGGTCATTTGCTGCTGGGCATGAGGCTTGGCCTTGAGAGTGGTTTGTGTACTCCGTGAGACTCTATAGGAGAAAACTAATTTCTCATTTGTGAGCAGTTATCAATTGGAGATAGCTTCTGGCTTGTGGATGGGGGCTGTGTCCACTTCCCTTTCAGTGATGGGACCCCGTCTCTCCATGACTTGTACAGGCTCTGCATGCTGCCGCAGTCTCTCTGTGTTAATATGTGTATTGTCCTGCATATTTAGAAGGTCTTGTTTCCTTGATGTTATCCATTCCCTCTGCCTTTTACATTCTTTTTGTGTCTTTTTCCACAAAGTTTCCTAAACCCTGAGGGGCGGGTTTTGATGGAAACGTCCTATTTAGGGCTGAGTGTTTTAAAGTCAGTCAGTCTCCTCTCTCTCTCTCTCTCTCTCTCTCTCTCTCTCTCTCTCTCTCTCTCTCTCCATATTGTCCACTTGTGGGTCTCTGCATTTGTTTCCACCTACTGCAGGAAGAAGCTTCTCTGATGATGGCTGACCAAGATACTGGTATAGCGGAATGTCATTAGGAGTCATTTTATTGCTATGCTTCTTTAGCAGAATGTTTTTTGGTTTTCCCCTAGGTCCCTGGCTTCTCTAGTCTCAAGTGTTTGGCCATCTAAGCAATGTCATAGATGGGTTCCATCTCATGTAGTAGACCTTTAATCCTATCAAATATTGGTTGGTTAATCTCACAAGTTTTGTGCTACTATTGCAGTAACACATCTTTTTTTCTACACACACACACACACACACACACACACACACACACACACACACACTTCACTTATTCATTTTATATCCCAGCTGCAGCCTTCCCTGCATTCTCCCCTCCCACCTTCTCTTTCCTATTCTTCCCCACCTCAATCTTCTCCTCTTCCATCTCCATCCAGGAAAGGGAAGACCTCCTATGTGTACCAATAAAACATGGCATATCAAGTTGCAGTAAGACTAAGCATCTTAATACAATCCCATGTATTAAGGTTGAGCAAAGTAACCCAGTATGTTAAGTAGGGTCCAAAAAGTCAGTAAAAGAGTTGGAGACAACCACTGTTCCCACTGTTAGGAGTCACATAAGAAGACCAATGATTCAAATGTAATATATATGCAGAGTGCCTAGGCCAGTCTCTTATAGGCAGGTTGCCCTTGTAGATCAAAGGTTTTATATCTGGATTGGGGTTTACCTTTCTTCTTTGGTAGCAAACAAAAACATATAAAAAATATCATCTCCCAGGATCAAGTAGACTTTATTCTGGAGATGAAGAGATAGTTCAATAAACATAAATCAATAAGCCTACTTAGTCATGGTGGATGATCTTTTTGATGTTTTCTTGGATTTGATTTGTAAACATATTTTTTGAAAAATTTTGCATCGATATTCACCAAAAGCATTGTTCTATAATTCTCTTTCTTTTTTGTTGGGTCTTTGTAGTTTGAGTATTAGAGTAACTATGGCCTCATAAAATGAGTTGGGAAAGGTGTGTTCTGTTTTTATTTTGTGAAATAATTTGTTGAGTATTATCATTAACTCTGTATAAGTCTGGTAGAATTCTGCTCTAACACTGTCTGGCCATGAACTTTTTTTTGTTTTAGTTAAGAGACTTCATTACTGCTTTTATCTTACTAAGGTTTATAGATATGTTTAAATTGCTTATCTGATCGCTATTTAACTCTGCTAAGTGGTATGTATTGAGAAAATTTTTTATTTCTTTTAGATTTTCCAACTTGGTGCAGTACAGGTTTTTAAAGTACATCTGTATGATTCTCTGATTTCCTTGGTGTCTGCTATGATCCTCCTTCTCATTTCTAATTATGTTAATTTTGATATTTTTTCTGCCTTTTAGTTATTTTGGATAAGTTTTCTTCAATCATACTGATTTTTCTTAAAGAACTCTTTGTTTCAATGATTATTTGTATTTTTTGTTTGTTCATTCTTATTTTATTGATTTCAGCCTTGAGTGTGATTATTTTTTGCCATCTAATATTTTGGGGTGGGATTTCTTCTTTTGTTTTAGAACTTTCAGCTGCGTTGTTTAGTTACTAGTATAAGATCTCTCCAATTTTTTTTGTAGGCATTTAGTGCTGTGAACTTTCTTCTTAGCACTGCCTTCATTGTATCCCATAAGCTTAAATATGTTGTGTATTCATTTTTATTCAATTCTAGAGAATTCTTTCTTTTAGAAAATTTCTTTTTGAAAGAATTTAGAAATTTCTTTCTTAATTTCTGTCTTGACCCATTTCTTTTTTCATTCAGTAGTAAGTTGTTCTGTTTCCGTGAGTTTGTAAGCTTTCTGTTGCTTCTGTTGTTGAAATCCAATTTTAATCTCAATGGTCAGTAGGGAGGCAGGATGTTATTTCAGTTCTCTTGTATCTACTGAGACTTGTTTTGTGTCCAAGTATGTGGTCAACTTTGGAGAAAGTTCCATGAGTTTCTGAGAAGAAGGTATATTCTTCTGAGTTTGGATGAAATGTTTTATAAAAATATCCTATAGGTCTATTTGGTCTGCAATATCAACTAACTCCAGCTTTTTCTTGTTTAGTGTTCGGATGACCTGGATGACCTATCTATTAGCAAGAGGGTGGTATTGTGTGAGGGTCAGTGTTATTTTAGTTGTAGAAGTGTTTCTTTTATGAGTTTGGGTGCCCTCAAGTTTGGTACATAGATGTTCAAAATTGCAACATCTTTTTGGTGGATTTTTCCTTTGAGTATATAGTATCCCTCCCTGTCTCTTCTGATTAGTTTTAAATTGACATTTATTTTGTCATATTTTTGATAAAATTTTCTTTTATATTAAAAAATGCTATTTGGAAATAGATACTCAGTTGGAGGCAGGCAGGAGAGCATTTTTAGTGAGGTAAAGTCGACTTGAGAAAGATGAGGCTTTAAAACTCTCATAGATAACACACCATCCCTCCCTAGAATCCATTGCCTGTATTTGTTCTGTGTGGGTGTGGAGCCATAGGCATATGGGAGCAGTTGTACCTCACTCAGAGGAGGAAATGATGGGAGGTGGAGCTTGCACTTTACAGCATTCACCCAGACATAATTATTACGGCCACTAAGATCAGGTTCTTGATTGGAGCCTAGGATAGGGTGCAGTGTTTTATTAGGATATTGAATAAATGTTCTTCATAAATGCATACTATGAGCAAGAAAAAAAAATCCTAAATGGAGGGGGCAGAGAGAAAGAACAAATGTACTTTCATGAAAAGGCCAGCTTTGGCCTAACTCATAAACCGACAGATCTAGGACATAAAAAGAAACTTGATAGGAGCCCCCTTCAGGCAAGCCATTTGGTGGCATCAGTTTAGGTGAGCAGTTTCTCAATTCAGTGAGACCTGGATGGAGGCATTTCACCTCAGCCAGTCAACTGTCTTTGCATTATATGTATATATACTGTATATATACATCTCTTGCCCTTACTTCCTATATTTCTTTTAATATCCTTCTGCATTTCCTTTTTAAAGAATAATACAAAGAAGTTATAAAGGAGCTTCCTTTTGGCAAATATTCTGTGTTTTTGTACACTTTCTGTCTTATGGTCCATATCTGAATGAAAATTGAACAGATGTTAAAATTCTGTGTGATCCCATAGACAAATGTAGTATTATAAACATTTCTGGTTTTGATACAGTACCTTATATACCCCAGGATGGCCTCAAACTTATTATGTGGCCAAGGATTTCTGACTTAATTTTTGCCTTTCCTTCTTTAGCATAGAGTTATTAGCATGGATCATTGGGCTTGCTACAGCAAACACTTTACCAGCCGAGCTAGTGTCCCCAGCCCATAATATTTCTATTCTAACTTTATGGATCTTACTCTTTGAGACTGATTAAATCTAATGCTAACATGAAATTTTCCTGTATGATGTTTGTAAGCAGTAAACACCCTACTTAACTTACGGTTTGAGTTTGAATAAAAGCTCACATGGTTGTTTGTGATTTGAGAGAAAGCATAGAAATAGAAGAAGACAGATTTTTCAAGTGGGAAATCTTATATCTTTCAAATTTGATTAAAGGTCAAAGTGCAGTTGTCCGGTGGCAAAATACACTTAAGGAAAGGTCTGTAGTGACAAGGGATTCCTGACAGTTCAAAGGTGTATTATCTTTAGTAAGGTGTTGGCTAGAGTTTACATAAGTTTGAAGCAATGCATGGAGGTATATGAATGAAGGAGTGGGTGTCTAACGCCAAGCCAGGGCTGGTTATTTGTATTCACATTATCCTTAGCTTACCTTTCTATTACCCAATCATATACACTGTTTCTCTCCAGCACTGCCCCATTCATCCTCAATGCTGCTGCTAGAGAGGAGGCCTTAGCAGACAGCCAGGTAAAACCTGATATGGGTCAATGAAGAGTGATGGGAGATGGCCTGAATCTATCATTTCATATGATTCTTCCTAAATAAGACTATTGCAAATACCCATGACACCTCACTGTACAGGTGTTGACAAGGTGCCAGGCTCTGGGACTGATTTCCTGCAGTTTTCAGGGAATTTGCTGTCAGTTGAGAAAATCTACATTGAGAGTGAGGAGAGAATCCAGGACTGGAAAGTATTTCTGTAATGGAGACTTTTAATATAGGTCCATTAACTTTATATTATAGGTCATCCTGGAATAAAACAGTAATATTTGTATGATACAGAAGATAAGGAATAGAGAGAAGTCAGCTTAACAATATTTACTTTGTGAAGAAATAGATACTCGGTTTATGATTGTGGTAGAGCACTGGGGTATAAAAAAGATTGAAAATAATATTTTATGTGTAATATTAAGTGACTAATTGTGCCTTTAAAGGAAAGACAAGAAGAGCGGCAAATATACTTCCTAGTCAATTCCAATACAATTTCTGGAATCCATTTTTAACCCTAGGATGATGTTGGCATATAGATTTTCTTTTGCTCCATTTTTATTATTGCCTGGAAATTCCACTCTAAGATAAAGAGAATAGTGCAGGTCATCCCCTGAGGAAGTGGTTTTCTGCCTGAGAAGGAAACAACTCCAGGTAAAACATGAGTAAACCAAAGGAAATGGAATTTATTTTTACACAGACTGAGCATAGTGTGGACAGAAGCATTCCATTATGATATAAGCTGTCCCTTAGAGAACAGAGTATTGTCTTTGGAGGAAGACAATGACCTGAGTTTTACCTCATAGCATGGAGCAGAAGGGCAAAGAATAAAACAACTCTGTGTGGAGTGTTTTCATATCTACTGCAGAGACCAGAACAGAAAACTTACTTGTTTTCTTACTGTATTTCAAGAATTGAGATTGGAAAATGATAAAACTAATTATCAGAACTCATCAGTGAGAACTCTGTGGGCACATAAAACAATGAAAATTTATTAAAATGATATGTGTCAACATGTCATCAACTGAACAGATAACACCCATGGAGTACCCAGCGGAATTCTATAAAATTTGATAGTGTTTATAAAAGACCCAAACAAGGAGACAGTGGGAGAACTAAAAACAGATACGAAGACCTCAGGTCATGTTCTCAGAGGAATTCCTTGTCTCTATCTTATGACTGGAACTTTTAGCTCAGCTGTGGCCCAGAACTGGAAACTTCAAAAATGAGAGCTGGAGACTGTGTCCTTTATCAACTTATAGGATATTGCTGAAGAATCATGGGAACAATAACTTGGCCAGATGAAAAAGAGACTTGAGAACATCTGCTTAGGGTCTAGTTTTTTTTATTGGCATATATTAATTTTACAAAGTAATAGCCTTCACAATAACTTTTCTATATATGCACATGATACACTTTAATTATCACCCCCTACTGCCTTCTCTTAAACCAGTTCTCTCTCTCTATTCCTACTATAGTTCCATTAGGGTCAGTATTTTATTTTGGTTGACAAATTATTTATAGTAGCTATTATTATTTTGGTAGTGATGGATAACAAACTCAAGGTCTCACAAATATTAAATGAGCTACCTGCAGCCTGGGATAGACTTTAAGGATGAGGAAACCGAGGCACAAAGAGAGGTCATATAGGGTATCAGTGGATAGACACCTTTTTAAACCTTTGGGTACCACCACAAGTTCATTTCTTTCAAATGCAAGAAATAGTTAAGCTACTTATGTTTCCTATCTTGACTTTTATGATTCTGCTAAATCAAATGAATGTTTAGGACATGTAGCTGGCTCTCTTTTCGAAGCAGTGGCATTTTCCTGAAGTACACAGAAGCCAGTCTTTCACCGTAGACATATGATGAACTGATTTTCATAAAGACAAACTCAGAGCACTGGTATGTTGTCGTATCACCCCCCAGGCCTGGAATCATGACTCATAATTGTTTGGATGCTAGGATATGGCAGGGCCTATCGTCTAGCAGCCTGGAGTCTGTTGGGGAAATGACACAAACTCCAATTTTACAGAGCTCGCTCGTTTAGCAAATTGAAGAGCTTACTCATCGACTATGAAGTGGGCTTGATGCTTGCAAATATCCGAGCAGCCATTCTCCTGTCATTTTCTCAATCATGCGTGTTATGCATCCCACTGAATTTCCTCCCTGGTTTCCAATCATCCTAATTACGATTTCTTCTTAGTGAGTGGATCCCTGTGCACATTTCCTGTTCCTGGCTTCTAGCAGGTGACTTGGCTCATTGAGGAGTTTTCCCTCATATCCTTCTAGAGTGGCTCAGGTCTATTAGTAATAAACTCTGACAATACTCAGAAAATTATTTCCTAATACATTATCCAATTTTCTATTACCATTGTAGTAATAATTAATATTTAATCATATAATATAATGAACATAAACAAAAACATATTAGTATATTAATTACATCATATTATAATGTATTATTGTATTATTAATTTTATAATTATAGATTAACTAGGTAATTGTTACATAATTAATCATTAATATACTAGCATAGGAATTTAATAAAAATAATATAATAATATCATAGAATAATTATATTACTTATGTAGAATAATAAAATTCACATTTATTTCTCCCACTAGACTGTAATCCCCAGGGTCAGGATAATGTTCACTGCTGTGATCACAACATCTACCCATCTGGTTGGCATGTTAGTAGGTATAAAATCTGAAAGATCCATGGCAAATAGTTTTATTATACGACTGTCTTGTAAGTTAATTGATTGGGACATTTGAGTGCAGTCAAATGGAGGTGTGACTGCGCAGTGCATGGAGCATACTTTTCATAGGAGGTTGCTGTTCATGGACTTGTCACTTGAAAGGCAGGAGCAGCGGCTGTCAGAAATGTGGTCTTCATTCTCTTGCCTCTTCCTGTGCATATATGAGAAATTTATAGAATGTTCTATGCACCATGAATGTTTGAAATCATAGACTAAAGCCCCAGATTCTTTGATTGGCCAGGCAAATCTCTAAAGACAGAGACACAATCAAATTTATGAGTTTGAGTATGATGGCAGATAGCCCCTGACCTCTGACCCTCTCATTGTAGGATTGTCCTACCTGTGTTGCCATGGGAGTCTTTAGTGATTTCTAACAGGGGCAGGCTGCTTTGCAGACCGAGAAAATACAAACCTCGTGGCTAGACCTTTTAACAGTTCTAGAGAAACCAGCAATAAGGAGCTTTAGGGAGCATCTGTGGAGTTCACCAGTGACAAATGACGTCTCCTTACAGCACAGAAATAATTAAGAGTCCAGTGGAACTCACCTGCCGTTCTCTCTGCCGTGCTCCTTATGTGAGGCCGCATGTGAGACATTTGAGAACACAGTGAACTAATCCCAGGAATTCACAAGTTTGGAACTTTTTGGTTTTAGAAACAAGAAATTTTTCTCTCTACAATGTGATTTATTTTTTTAAATTTATTTTTACATATCAATTTGTTCTCTGTGCTGGGTGAGCTGTCTGTCAGGCACAAGCAGCTTACAGATGAATGGCACGTAATTCAGGACTCTCGGGGACTTGCGGTCTCATTTCAACAGCCGTGTACTAAGGAAACAGACTCTGTGGTTCTTGCTGCAATAGAGTTTCACAGCTACTTTCTAGAGATATTATTATGAAGGTCACACTCTGCCTTGAGCTACTAAGTGTCGAGAAAGAGAAGGTGCAGGTTTCTCTAGATGCATGGTATGGAGAGGGTTTGTAAGAGATTGGGGATGCACTTGGAAAAGCAATCTTAAAAAGGAAATTATGAACACACTGTCTTCCCTTGATGAATTCAAGGTGTTAAAACTTCCTGCAAAAAAATCCTCTTTAGGGTCTCTGGCAGTCAAAAGACTCTTCCACCTCCAGACAGGAGCTATTCCACAAACATCACGGGGCTGAAATCCACATCGTCTGGACAGACTTACTACAGTTTGCAAAAAATCTTCCTCTGAATTGTTGCATTCTCATTTCTCCACATGGCCTAAGAAGAATTCATCACTTTGTTTTTTCCGTGTAAGGTCATTTGGCCTCGGGAGAAGCAGCAGCACGCTTGCGAAAGCCCAAAGGAGGTCAACACTTTATAAGATTTTTGATAGTTTGCTGGCAGTTGATCAAGTGTAGTGAAAGCAAATGAATATGCTATTTAAATACGGCAGCAGTGAGTGTGCAAAGGTCAAATTCAGCTGCTATCCTGAACCCAAGACTGAAGTTTCCACCTCAGATGGAAATACGTGAGTCTCATCTCACCTGCACGTTCTGCTTCAAACCCTGTCCTATGCTCAATAATGCTGAGGTGGGAACAGTAATTTATCAGCTATATTTTTGTTTTTGAGGCAAGATAGTAAATTATTTTTTTTAGAACATTACAACTACATGTGAAGCTTGGGTTGCCCTCTGTTTTTCCATGTACATTTTTTCCCTGTGTAGCAATGATGTATTTCTTTTTAACTTGTTCCTGTTCTGACTCCTGCAAGAGTTTTCTGCTGTGTTTTATAACTCTCATCACTCGACATCTCTGTTCTTCATGCTTTCCCAGATCTCTACACTCAGCAGAGGTTTTATCATTTACCATTTTCCTTTCTGATATTACCCAGATAACCTGCCCTAGTCAGCACATATGTTTGCTGCTTCTGTGAATCCTAGAAAGTAGGAGAGAAAAACACATTGCCTCAACCGTAATCCTTTGACTTTTCCTAGATAACATGTTCATCTGAAATTCCTTCTTCCTTTCCTCCACCCCCCTTTCTCCCTGCTGCCCCACTTCTAATGGATTTCTAAATATCTTCAGGCAGCTTTGATGCTTGCATCAACAGTGACAGTGGGTTCTGTTGAAGCTGGACTTTCCTACCGTGCGCCCCTTGCTTGCTCACAGTACCCAAAGGGCTTCTTATGACCCTCACATTTCTTCCAATTGCCCTGTTTCTAGACTCTGTCCCTCAGACTCCAGCCATTGTTCTCCATTTCTACTCTGGCTCTTCTATACATTACTCTGGTCTTGGTGCTTTCACTTACCTGTGAAACAGGGTTAGACACGCGCTACCGAAATGAAGAGATTGCTGTTGGGCTTGTGCTTCTAATCCTAGTACTCCAGAGGCAGAAATGACAGAATCAGAGTTGGATGAACGCACGGCCTACGACATGAAGAGATTTCCTAAATCCAAAACAGAACAGAACAAAACAAAACATCAAAATACTTTGGTGTAGGAGTTCCTTCTGTTTGTGTGTTGCTTTCATTGGATAATGAATAAAGAAACTGCCTTGGCCTGGTTGATAGGACAGAACTTAGGTAGGTGGAGTAGACAGAACTGAATGCTGGGAAGAAGGGCAGAGTGGCAGATGCCACGGATCTCCTGCCTGAGATGGATGCTGGTTAGAATCTTGCTAGTAAGCCACAGTCATGTAGCGATACACAGATTAAAAGAAATGGGTTAAATTAAGATGTAAAAATTAGCCAATAAGAAGTTAGAATTAATGGGCCAGGTAGTATTTAAATGAATATAGTTTCTGTGTGATTATTTCGGGTGTAAGCTAACTGGGTGGCCAGGACGACAAGCAGCCTGCTCCTCCTGTTACAATACTTAATGAACAAACACATAAAAGTGACTTAGTACAAGTATAAAATGATTCGATATGACTAACTCGTGAACTTTATAAGATGCCAGCAGACTTCAGCTGTCTTGAAGAAAGTGGAAGAACAAATCTACTGTGCTGAAAGTTCATTCTCAGGCCAAATGAAGTAATTTAGGGCTTAATAATTATTTATGATCAGTTAGTTACTGTTCCCTTTTGTTCATTAGGGAATCACTACGCAGGTTTTGAAAATTGAAGTGATAATGTATTTGATCTAAGTTAATGAGGGCCTCTGCTGCAAAGAAGGGAAGGAATATAAATGTAGGTACCACCTACTGCCTCGGTTGCTTCCTTTGCCTTTTTCATCTCAACAAAATGCATTTTAGGGAATTCTGAAATCTAAAGTTTTCAGGTTGATTCTTCTTGTAAGTATTAGTAAATTAGAAGAATAATAAAGTGTGCGATTTCGAAACTGTGGAAAGCCGTATAAACGCTGCATCACCTCGCTTAGGCATACTCGAGAGTCTACTGTGTCCAGGACCTATTACTCAGGCTGGAAGTTTGAGCAGTACACGGGGACTGACCCTGAGCCAAGCTAGTGTCCGGGAGACCATGTGACTATGTGGCAGCAGACGTTTTCCGCTGCTTCCCAGACTGTGACTTAGAGCTGGGGCTGACTCCATTCTCTTCAAGATGTTGCACCGTGGAAAACTCCTGATGCCGGGATGCACAGAGGATCTGTAGCTGGGATGGAGTGAAGACCTGGAATTCTGTGGAGATAGAATTTTCAATAAAAGCAGGCTCAGTTTCTTAAAGCTGCTGGAACTGAGAGGGGCCTGAGAAAGTGCCAGGGTGGCAGAGGGCGGCGGAGGCGGGGAACATACCTCCTGAGCCTGTTCAGAAGCTTGGGCCAAAGCTCCCCGGGACTGCCTCACTCACGGGCCTCTCTGAACTTTCTTTGAAGAACTGGGAGGGAGTTGCTGTCCCACCGTTAGTTCCAAGCAGGACTGTGTTGAAAGTGAAGGTGTGCAGGCGTTTTTGTCACCCTGATGTGCCTCTAACAGAAAGGAATGTGCCTGACAAATGATTTCAGAACCTTAAATTTGGAGCAATAAAGGCGACACAAAAGAGGATGAACGAAGCTGCAAGAGGTAGTTTATGCCTCTAATTCCACACTTGGGAGGCTGAGGGAGATGGGTTGCTATGAGATCAAAGCTAGCCTGAGTTGCAGAGTGAGTTCTAGGCTAGCCTGGACGATGAAGTGAGACTGTCTTAAACAAAAGAGGAGTGGTGGAAAGTTGGACTTCAGTACAAGTTCTCTGTGTCACAGTCTGGCCTTTAGTGGCATGTTGAGGACTTTCCATCCACCTTAGTGGGTTTAAGGGTCTGCACAGTGCTCAGAAAATCTATGCAATAAAAATAAACACTCCCACACATGGGAAGAAGTCCCTTCTTGTTAAATGTTACTCTGTGGCATTGCATTATAATAATGTTAATCTGGTGGAATTACATGATTTATGAAGTTTCTGTGTTTTGATATTATTGAAGTTCCCAACATTGTTTAATATTTTACTATCCAAGGAAATATATACTGTCTTGAGACATATGTATATTTACTGTGAGTCTAACATGAGCTGTTGTTTTTGCTTTTGAATGACATTTATCAGGGACTAGCATATGAGGTCTGAAACATCAATTTCACTTAGCTTCTTTTCTAGGAAAAATAAGTAACCAATGACAGTGTTTGCTGTATTGCTGAGGCTTATTAGAGTTGATGTGTGACAGAAAAATAAGTAAGATGTGGTCTTATGCAGAGTACACATCATCTGCCCAAATACTTCCTGTACATTTGAACTGACAGTTAAGTCTCAGTGCTTACAGTTGGCAAAATCTACTACTGTTTGCAGTGAACTATTAGATGTCATTATCTAAGTATCTGTTGGAATGAAATCTAAACATCTGTTTCTCCTCACTTTGGCTCCTGATCACAAGCTGGGCATCTTTTCTGTGAAGCCGGATCATCCCATGGTGGCAATTCCTGAGCATGACATTCTTGATTCTAAAGAGGTAATGTAAGATAGGTGCAGAGATCTATGTCTCTAGAAGTAATTCTGGCAATATTAACAAAGTCATAGCATTTTAGTTTTGCGATGATATATTATTGAAACATTTATAAACTTTTACTTTTCTCCCTCCAAACCATCCCTCATACTCCTCCTTGCTATTTTTAAATTCATATGAGGATGTATGTATTCTCAAACATAACTTTCACAATCTATATAATGTTGCTTGTATGTATGTTTTTAGGGTGACCACTTAGTATCAGATAACCACTTGTGTGCTCTTCCCTGGGAAGACTATTTTTCTGACTTTTAGGCTTCCTTAGTTGTGGGCAGTTCTTGTTTGTTTATTTATTTTAAAAAAATTATTTATTTTATTTTATGTGCATTAGAGTGAAGGTATCAGATTCTCCGAAACTTAGTTACAGACAGGTTTGAGTTGCCATGTGGGGGGCTGGGAATTGAACCCATGTCCTCTGGAAGGGCAGTCAGTGCTCTTAACCATGGAGCAATCACTCCAAACCCTGTCCATAGTTCTTTGTGTAGGGCTAGGGCTGCATTTGCACTCCCCTTCCCTCTTTTCTGTGTCTATTGATGTCATTACCGCTCAGCTCATGCTTAGGCAGTCATGGTGGTGAGACTTTATGGATGTAGCTTCTGACATTACTAGGAGACACAGTCT
Organism: Microtus ochrogaster; assembly: GCF_000317375.1. Taxonomy (NCBI): domain Eukaryota; kingdom Metazoa; phylum Chordata; class Mammalia; order Rodentia; family Cricetidae; genus Microtus; species Microtus ochrogaster. Next base: position 62,573,604 of record NC_022012.1, read on the forward strand.
CACAGTAAACTGTTCCACAGTCTTTCTGCTCCTTCATTTTCCAGTAGAGCAGTGTATGCACGTGTTAGAGGCAACATAAGTCTCTATAAGTATATACTCAAGGAACAAAAAAAAAAAAACATCCTTAGTGGATTACTTTAAAGACAGCCAGAAATGTACCTAAAGCCACTAATATGGACCACTCATAATATACCTTTACATGTTCCCTGAGCCTTAGGTGTGCTCATGTTTGTACATGTGTCTGTTAGAACTGGCTCCACACCATTTTCAAGGTATATTTTTCACAATTCAGGATATACTATACATTTTCCGTAAAGTAACATTTCTATTTCTACGGTTTAGGGAGAAACCTAAAATCTGGATTATTGTTCTATGTTTAAAAGACAGTTTATGTAATTTGATGAGGGTTCATATGTTTTTTATATTTATCTACTTATTTACTTTGAGATAGGGTCTCATGTAGCTCATGATGGTCTTGAAGTTTTTAATCTATCCAAAGATGACCTTAAATTCTTAATCCTCTAATCTCTGCTGGGATTAGAGGTGTACGTCATTATTCCTGATGACATTTATTTATTTATTGTTAGCATTTTCATTATTAATAAATATCAACATCATCATTATTATATTTTGCATAATAGAAATAATTAAACCCAGAGCCATATACATAATAAGCAGTTGCTTTTACAGCCCCCCTGCCCTTTTGGACAGATTTTGAAGCTATTATTGTGCAAAATCTTTTAGGCTTCCTGAAGGGACAATAGTGTAAAATGTAAAGGTATATTATGAGTGGTCCATATTAGTGGCTTTAGGTATATTTCTGGCTGTCTTTAAAGTAATCCACTAAGGATGGTATTTTTGGTTCCTTGAATATATACTTATACAGACTTATGTTGCCTGTAACACGTGCATACACTGCTGTACTAGAAAATGATACAACTGGTCTACCATGGGTGTGGTACCTGTCTCCATGTGCTCTTGCTGGAACTGACATGATTATACACAACAATTTATGGAAAGCATAGTGTATATTGTAACGAAAAACCACATGCTTCTTTTGTCACAGAATATTCTTTTTTTATATTTATACTTTTCTTTTATTTATTTATTAAAGATTTCCGTCTCTTCCCCGCCACCGCCTCCCATTTCCCTCCCCCTCCCCCAATCAAGTCCCCCTCCCTCCTCAGCCCGAAGAGCAATCAGGGTTCCCTGCCCTGTGGGAAGTCCAAGGAACCCCCACCTCCATCCAGGTCTAGCAAGTTGAGCATCCAAACTGCCTAGGCTCCCACAAAGCCAGTATGTGCAGTAGGATCAGAAACCCATTGCCATTGTTCTTGAGTTCTCAGTAGTCCTCATTGTCCGCTATATTCAGAGAGTCCGGTTTTATCCCAGACTTTCTCAGACCCAGGCCAGCTGGCCTTGGTGAGTTCCCAATAGAACAAGACAACTTTGAGATACCATCTTACACCTGTCAGAATGGCTAAAATAAAAAAACACCAATGATGGCCTTTGCTGGAGAGGTTGTGTAGAAAGGGGTACACTCATCCATTGCTGGTGGGAATGCAAACTTGTGCAACCACTTTGGAAAGCAGTGTGGCAGTTTCTCAGGAAATTTGGGATCAACCTACCCCTGGACCCAGCAATACCACTCTTGGGAATATACCCAAGAGAGGCCTTATCATACAACAAAAGTATATGCTCTACGATGTTCATAGCAGCATTGTTTGTAATAGCCAGAATATTCTTAGTGCTTTTATTATTCTTGTTTTACAGCAAGCAAATGAGGGCTGAGGAAAGTCAGTCTATTGGAATAGCTGGGAAGTGTAGGCACAATTCAGTATTAAATCTCTACTGATTGCCTAGCAATTTAGTTTAAGTACTCTCTCACCCTCTGTCCAGCATTTAAATGAAGAACATTAATTTAGACAAAGGACTTTACAATTTTTCTATCTGTCTCTAAATCTCCTCCTGTGCTATCTAGTTCCTGCTTTTCTTATATACATTGTGGAATATTTGCTAATTTCATTCATAAGAGTTGAAAAATCTGTATTTTGCTTGTTGTTTTGCATGGACTTGTGCTCTTATAATCCACTGGATGGTGACATTGCTATTGAGCAATAAACTTCCTTTATATAGTCAGGATAGTAACCTTGTCACGTGTGTCACTGCTTTTAGTATAATGATGACAAGTTATACAGAAATAGAAATTTGGACCAGAGCGTATGCACCCAAATAGGAGGATGGTTGAAGAATTTTTGTTGTTTACTGATGAATACATTCTAAAAATGAAATATTTTTGCCTGTGTTTCAAACCATATGTTTGATTCAAATTCACTTATGCCATGTCTATTCACTCTCAGTGTTGCTATAAAATAAGGTTAAATTATATGTTTATATGAAAAACTAAAGCATCTAGTTCAGATAGTAGTAATGAACTGAGAACTTATCAAATTTAGTTTTAAAACACTGCTTTAAATTGCCCAATAGCATAGGGTTGATAGAATGTTTTTTTAATTGCATTGTGTGTATGCTTATGAAACCTTATTTTTTCCATTTTTTGAAACAGATTTTGTTCATACGGTATATTTTGTTTACAGTTTCCCTTATTTCTCCCCATTCCTTCCCACTGCCCCTCCCATCTGGATCTACATTCTTTGTCTCATTAGAAAATCAACTAGCATAAGGAAAAATAAGATAAATAAAAAGTAGTTGGAATATGACAAAACAACCAAACAAGAAACAACTCAACAAGAATCACAAGAAATATATATATAGCTGCATAGACACAAATGATCACACACACACACACACACACACACACACACATACACACACACACACACACATGAATCCCATAAAACCACAAAGCTGGTAGCCACAATAAGGACATGTATGGTAGAAGAAAGAAAGAAAAAGAAAGAAAGAAAGAAAGAAAATAAAAGAAAGAAAGAAAGAAAGAAAGAAAGAAAGAAAGAAAGAAGGAAGGAAAGAGCAATCATCCCTGACTTAACATTATGAGACAAAGAACCTCCAAAGATGCTGTTGAGTTCATTACTGCTGGGCATGGGGTCTATTCTTAAAGAGTTGTTTCTTTCCCCATTGAGATTCCATTGGAGAAAAAGAATTTTTTATTTGCAAGTGGCTGTCAATTGGAGATAGCTTCTTGGTGTGTGTGTGTGTGTGTGTGTGTGTGTGTGTGTGTGTGTGTGTGTGTGTGTCTACTTCTCCTTTTAACTTTAGGACTCCGGCTCATGCAGACTCAGGCGGGCCATGTGCATGCTGCCACAGTCCCTGTAAGTTCATATGTGTGCCAGGCCTGTTTAATTCTTTGGGTCACATTTTTCTGGTCAACATTTCAATAGTGCAGTGTTGTAATGTGAGCTTTAACTTGTGTGTGATACAATGATTCTGAGAGAGCTGCATGATGAAGTTCATGATTTAATGTGAGATGAAACACTATTTTTCTCTTGACAGGCTACACAAAGTTTGGGAGTTACTTGGCCTGGATGTAATTTACAGTGCAATGAGAGAACTTAGGGCATTTGATGCAATGTTTTACTTGTGTTTCATCACACACACATACAGAGGCATATATACTCATACACACAAATGCTCACATATACACATAGAATTACACACTAACACAAAGTACACATACATGCTTATATATGGATACACAAATATGCACATACATATACATACATGCACATACCCACTCAAATATACATACATACACTCATGTACACACATATACAGATAAATACTCACATAAACTCATACATACTCAAGTACACACATAGTCTTACACATGCACATGAATACTCACTCATACACATATACTTACATATTATACATACACACATATACACATGCACAGAAACACGCAAACATGGCATTGTATGAATCCTCAGATAATCAGATTAGCTTTCTATATAATCAACTGTGTGTCATCTGTCTGAACAATTTTGAAAGAAAATCAATTTTGTTGATTTCTATTGTCCACAGTGATATAATAATCTCCAAATAGGAGCAGAGTTAGCACTTTTCAAGAAGTATGTACTCCCTGCCTGAGAGTAACAATGTCTGAGTGGAGTTACAGAGAAGAACTTTGTATTCTACTAGAAATAACCATTTCTGCTTATATGTAGCACTTCTTGTGAATTCAGCATCAGATATACATACACACATAAATATATATGTGTATCCTTTGATCCACATTCCTCTCTGTAACTCATTTCTCTCTTTCCGGGATTAATTGTGAAAACCACAGTGCAGAGCAGCATGTTAGCAACCTCTTGTCTTCTGCTGAAAGCTACCTAGGATTATTTCTTTTCAGCTTGAGAGTCAGAAGACCTCCAGAACAGGATCAGATTTCCTTCTCAATGACACAGCAGCTAATTATTCACCAGTTCTCAGAATTCCTCTGCCAGTTGCATAATGATTTGTGTGTGAGGTGATAGGGATAGAATTTAAGGCCTTGAGTATACTGGGAAGCACCCTGCTACTGAGCTATACCTCTCAAAGTCCTGTTTCCTTGTTCCTCCTCTTGCAGATTTTTTTTTTTTCGATTTTTCGAGACAGGGTTTCTCTGTAGCTTTTGGTTCCTGTCCTGGAACTAGCTCTTGTAGACCAGGCTGGCCTCGAACTCACAGAGACACGCCTGCCTCCGCCTCCCGAGTGCTGGGATTAAAGGCGTGCGCCACCACCGCCCGGCCTCTTGCAGATTTTGATAGATATTAAGGATAGCCAGGATTCTGTTTCTGATAGCAGGGAACATTGATTGATGTTTTTGCTGAGTGGCAAAGGCAAATGAACTTTGTGTGCTAATCTCACAGAGACTTTCAGAAGCTTTATGGATACCCAGGGTTCTTCTCATACAGGCAAGCGCATCCCCTTTTGCTCTCGATGAACAAAGAAGGGCAAAGTTACCGCTTTCACATATGGTTCGATTCAGGGTAAATTAAAGTCCTTAAGAGGATGGGCCCAATTTTTTCTTTCCCTCAGATAATTTTCCCAAACTCATATTTCTTAAAATCAAGCTTGGATAAACCTTGGATTGCTAAGATGGAATTTCAAGGGTGGACTTGAAATCTAGCTTATCTGATGAATTAAATAAGCATACCTTTCATCTGCTCAGATAGCACTAGCGGAAAGACCTACAAATTGTCAGGGCTTCCTATAGAAGATTTACCCAAGGTCTTTGAAAAGACAACAAATGATATCTGTTTCTTTGAATTGCCTAGTTGAGAGATTCTCTAAGATTTCAGTTCAATGATTCTCCAACAAAATCTACAAACAAATGGAAATTTAAAACACAAGTTTCGGCCTCCCTGTTGAACATAAGGGAATATTTTCTCGCCCCTCCTTTTTCTCAAGGCATGCATTGTAGAAAATGTGTCATCAGTACTGTTCTTATTCTTTGAACTGTCTAGAAATCCCTTTGAGGGAACGAGATGGGAGTTTTGTGAGACCACAGGAGGTCTTTTCTGAGGCTTTAACCAACTTTTTTTCAAAGTTCAAGCATCCAAGGAACTTGACATCTCTCTTTCCTGGCTCCCAGAGCAGAAAAACACCTTATGCTTAGCAGGTGCTACCTTCAGCGGAGGTCTGGCTCTATGTTGTAACACTGCTTCCTAAAGATGTTTAATTCTTTCTGATTAAAAATAAAACACAGATGCATTCCCAATTTATCAGATAAATCTAGGACAAACTTTGGCTTACAAACATTACATCGATGCTTTTTACTTAAAGGAAAAGTGACTTATCTGGAGAGCATACACATAATGAACTATGTCTGTCTGTCCAATAAGAAATTCCCAGGGATCGCATTCTCTTAATGGATTAGCCATGGTGCACATCACGTTCTGCTGAGCCAGTGCTGTTCAATACTAAATATGAGGTCACAGTGTCTGTTTGTTTTAGAAAAGGATGGGAGGGCTTACAGAAAGAGAGATGGGGAGAGGGCAGGGAAGAGTTGGAGAGGGGAGAAGGTGAGGAGGAAATGATGCAAACAACAGACTCCTGGGTGGAATTCTCAAGAAGAAATCTTAACAAATGGTTGATTTTACCTATACAACAATAACAACAACAAATAAGGCAGTAAGGTCAAGCTTAATTGTTTGGATCTCAGATCTAGAGAGCAGTAATTTTGAACCCACCCAGATTCACTATTGAGTTCTTGGTGTCCATAATATAATACTGGGGTTCTCTGTCATGCTATATATTGAGAGGACCTTAATTACTGAAGGCTATAATGCCATGTCTCTATATAAAGTGAATAGTTATAAACATGTGTAAAGGACTAATCTCATGGGAGAAGATTCTTTCCAGTGTGTGTGTGTGAGTGTGTGCATGTACATGCACATTTCTTGGAAGTGATTTTGATTTCTGGATATTCAAAGTCTAATTTTATATCTTCAATAACAATTATACAGATTGTTTTTCCTTTATTTTGCAGGAAGATGTATGCATATTTAACCTATTTACATAGCAGTTTCTTTTGAAAACATCCTTTCTGTGACACTGGTTGTAAGTTTCACAGGCTACATTCATTTATTGACAAAGTCACCTGTAGAGAGAAGTAATGGCTTAAGTTTCTCTTCAGAATTATGATGTTTCAGTGCATTAGGTTCTTTCACACACACACACACACACACACACACACACACACACACACACACACACATATATTGGATTTTCGAGACAGGGTTTTTCTATAGCTTTTTGGTTCATGTCCTGGAACTAGCTCTTGTAGACCAGGCTGGCCTCGAACTCACAGAGATCTGCCTGCCTCTGCCTCCCGAGTGCTGGGATTAAAGGTGTGCACCACCACTGCCCGGCCTTCTTATATATTTTTAAGACCCAAATAAGTGTATTGCTCAGTTGGCAATAAAACATTGGTTCTGAGCTGCCAGAGTATCAGCTTAAAGGATGTTCTATTGCTTTATTTAATTGTCTGCACCTTTCTTAAGTGTTTATTCTTTCCTCTTTTGTGTTTAGTTTTTTAGCTATATGGAGATTGCAAAGGCATATAGAAATGTCAGAATGCATCTAAAATGGTGGCTCTACCTGTCATAGTATCATCTGTCATTTCTAACCGGATACCAAATTATAGTGCCTAACGTGACCTTGCTCTCCCAGCAGTATCCAAGGGTGATGACGAGCCTGGTGCTGAGCTGCTTGCACTGCTTCAACATCTTTAATCATGCACAGAACAGCAGTATATTATATTTAGACAGGAACTGATAGGACACAAGGTGTATGATATTTTATTTAAAGTGAACACATGTATACACCTTTCTGATCATAGAACATAAGCCATACTCAATATTTCCTTTGGTATGACTAAGACAGACTAACTTGTGGCCATAACCAACAATGAAAATAGGCAGAAACACTGACTAAACTTAGGTTGAATGGACTGAAAAGATGGCTCAGCAATTAAGAGCACTACCTGCTCTCTAAAGATCCTGAGTTCAGTTCCCAACAACTACATGGTGGCTCACAACCATCCATAATGAGATTTGGTGTCTACTTGAGGAAGAAATCTGGTTAGTAGTTCTTGTAGTAATAATAGGAGCGGCGGGGCTGCGTCCCCAGCACCCCGCTGCCCACAAGGCTAGCTTTACCCGAAATAATTACACGGACACTGTATTCTTTTAATCACTGCTTGTCCCATTTCTATCTAGCCTCTTCTAGGCTAACTCTCGCACCTGGACTAGCCCATTTCTTATAATCTGTGTAGCATAGCTGGGTGCGCTTACCGGGAAGATTCTAGCCTACGTCCATCCTGGGTCGGAGCTTCATCGCGTGTGCCTCAGAGAGCAGAGCTCTCGCCTCTGCCAGCAAGAGTGGAGCATCGTGTCTCTCTGAGGCGTCTGCCCCTGAGAAGAGAGCTGTCTAGTCTCTGTCTGAGGTGTCTTACCTCACTTCCTCTTCCGCCCAGCATTCTGCTCTGTTTACTCCTCCCACCTTATGTTTTAACCTATCAGGGCAAGCAGCTTCTTTATTTAATTAACCAATGACCTTCCTCCATCAAGTTCTCATCAACTTAGACCATGAAACCCAACATGTACAAATTCAACAGAACTGCCATATATGGGCTGCCCATGCATATTCTTTTTAAAAAAAAAAACAGAAACGCTGACTAAACTAAGGTTGAATATGGACAAAAAAGTGATCTTATAAGTGCTGTTTAATCTTCTCGGACTTTATTTTCATTCTCTGTAAAATAGCATCAAGATATTATGTTATACAGTAGATCAGAATATATATGTATATATATATATATATATGGTTTAGCTTGTAAATGTCCTAACATTTCATAAATGTGAGCTGTATGATGAGATAAAAACTATTTGTAATATTAACTACTACATGCTGTCACCTTGATGAAAATTTGATTAAGGTATTTTTATTTGTTAGCAATATCAAAGATCTATAATTTAGTCATTTTCTTCTGTAGTAATAGGAGCGGTGGGGCTGCGTCCCCAGCACCCCGGCTGCCTGGCTAGCTTATGCCCCGAAATAACAACACACAAATTGTATTCATTTAAACACTGCTTGGCCCTTTAGCTCTAGCCCTTACTGGCTAATTCTGATATCCCAATCAAGCCATCTCTAATAAACTGTGTAATACTGGTCTTACCGGGAATATTCTAGCCTATGTCCATCCTGGGTCGGAGCTTCATTGCATGAGCCTCAGAGAGCAGAGCTATCCCCGTGTCCGCCCAGGAGCCAGGAGCATGGCGTCTCTCTGAGGAGAGCTGTCGAGTCTCTGTCTGAGGTGTCTTACCTCACTTCCTCTTCCTCCCAGCATTCTGTTCTGTTTACTCCACCCACCTATGTTCTAAGCTATGAGCCTAAGCAGTTTGTTTATTACTTAACCAATGAAATCAACAGATTGCTATATGACACTCCCACATCATTCTTCCTTTACTGGACTCTCAGATGGTGAATGCTCTGCTTCTTAGCTCAGGGCTAGTCGTTGTCTGTTACAACCCTGTGTCTCAGTGCTCTTCTTCCTTTCTCCTTCCACCCTGCTGAACACCTTTTACCCTAAAGGTGCAGAGAGCATACACTTTTCATAATCCTACTAGATTTTATTTCTGTCTAACTTACTCCTTGAGCAGATTATGTTTCTTCATGGAGCCAGCTCTAAGTCACAGGTCTTTGGGGCCACAACTCCTGACCATGATGAAAACCAGGACAAAACCAAACCAAAAGAGTTGCTTATGAAAGAGCAACTGGCCTCTTTTATTCGCCACTGGCCATGTTGGATTGTCTCATCCTCAACCATGAGTTAGTACCTGGAAATAGAAAGTTCTAGTCATTTCCTCCTTTGTCATTGTATCACAGTGTTCTATCAAACTATGTTTTAGAAATTAATTTTCTCTCCATCTCATCTTTGATGCTTTCTTTTGTCCACTTGGACTCACTGCTGCAAATGCCCATCTTTATTAGTCAAGTTTATCTTATCTGTTCCAGACAGTCTCGCTGTATTAACTGGGAACAAACAGAAGTGAACAAATAGAGACATTTTTGCAATTCCTCCTCTACTTCAGAGCAGTATTATAAAGCCAAGAAAAGAAACATAGAAAGAAGGGCAAGAGGTTCTTTGCTCTCTCTGCTTCATCTCATGGTGCATTTTACAAAAGCTGGGCTTTAGTTGAATCCCTTTCCACTTTTCCTTCTTGTTTTAGATATTACATTTTAGCGAATAATGCATTCAATGCCATAAAAACAGTAAGGCAGCAGTTCGAGATCCTGAAGATATGTGGGATATACAATTACACTCCTTAAACAGCACGTGCCCTCAAACCGAGCTCGACTGTTATGGGATCAGAGCTGATCTGCCAAGCCCTCTGAATAGCACCTGATTCAGAATTCTAATTTCACTTCCGTTATTATATCTCCACATTAATGTATAATTTTCAATGCATTTCACTAGAAGTCCTCATCTTCATCAATCTATTGTTTATTTTGCAGTAACGAATTTGGACCGGAAGTGAAAGGCAGTCTGCTGTAGAGCTTCGGAATGCCGGTGCTAACCGGTGCTAGCTTCTACTCATGCTGTTTCCAGAATGATGCTCTGTTGCTGAGCTCAGTTCAGCAGAAGCACCCGAAAGGTCTACTGCAACCACATAGCATCATCACACTCGCGAAACCCAGAGCAGGATGGTAGATGAGTAGCTTCTTGCTTCGCCGTTCAAACCTATAATGCCTTCTATAAAGTTGACAGCAATACTAACGCTCCCTTGTGTTTAGCAGCAAAATAAAGCGAAATTATGGATACAAGAATGACTGTGACTGTTTATTCCCCCCAGTGGTAGTTTTGTTTAATGTATACATTATTAACTGAAACAAGTTTCATTATTGAGAGTGTATCTGTGTCTCAAAGGATGCTGATAGTTTAGGGTCCATCAGTGAAGCTGTAAACAAGAGAAAGGTGGTAATTACCATAATGCATTCTACTTTCTAAACTGTTAGGGTTCTGACATGCTGTATGGACTGTGTCCAAGGGGCAGCCTAAGGTAATGGCCAATAATTGGCTGGGATGCCTTCAACAGCCACGTCCCTGCTTAATGCTACATGAGTCCTGTGAAAGCCATCTCACAGGGAATGCTCCCTCAGAGCAAACCCACACTATGGTGGCAATCCCAAGAGCTCAGCCGTATCACAACTGCTGCCAGACCCATTGAGACATTCCATTTGTTTCCCAGTTGCCACCACAGCCATTGTTCTTAGTTTCTTCTATTGATTTCCTTCTCCTACTCCTTCAGGGAAGACCAAGACAACACCTACCAAGAGTCCTCAGCAATTCTCAGCAGCAAACTTCAGGTAGCAAAGGAACATTTGCAAAGTCTTTTCTGACTTGTTTTTGTATGTAGCTCATACTTCCTGAGAGCAGATCTCCACTGTTGCTTCTCCCTACCACATCAGCACAGCCACCCCTCTCAACGGAGAATGCTATGAAGGAGCAACAGGAATCAGAATGCTCCATTATCAGTCATCAGTTGGTACCTGGAAATATAGCTTCTTTTGTTTTCTTTTACTAGTATTGGAAGTGCATATCTCCTTGGTGTAGATCTCTGCTCATCCATCTTTCCCCAAAAGCTACATCATCTCCATGAACCACTTAATAGGTCTTACCGTTCACGGTCTTGTAACCAGTTACCACAAGTTGTTAGGATGAATTTGACTTAATATCACAGTGGATGATTTTGTGAAGCAAATAACATCATTACTTATGTTTTGTGTTTGCAAAAGTAAGCATATCCAAATAGTTTAATCAAGCTAGTCAATGGTAGGGGTAGAAAGTCAGATAATTTGATTCTAACATTAATGCTTTTTTAATATTTTATTCATTCATTTATTAATTTACATATTCATTCTATTTTTGAGTTGGTATATTCCTCAGATCACACAAAATTGTTTTTATTGGAACAAATTCCTTTTTATATTTAATTACTAATTGGTAACTCTTATTTACAGTATTTTCAATTTTCCCTTCAACGCAAATATCCTTGTGTGTTTAATGTTCATGTATGTTTGAAGATGTAATTGGTTTGGGGCACTTAATATTTAGTGTTTAATAAGTGTAAATTATATGGTTTTATTTTTTCTCATATAGGTACATCCATTTTTATTCCTACTAGATATTCAATACCTGTAAGGCAACTTTTAATTTGCAAAGGTTGTTTGAATTTGGTACCCTGTTCATCTTGAATTTTCAAAGGCTTGTGTTAGTCATTTTATGTTGCTGTGACAAAAATAACTGACATTAGCAGTTTAAGAGGAGGAGTGAAATTTATTTTAGCTTGTGTTTTCTGACATTTCAGGTCATAGCTCTATTGATTCTATGTCCATGGTGAGGTAAAATATCATGGTGACTGGAGTGTGCAGAACAGAATGAGTCTGTTCACTTCATGGGGGATAGGAAGAAGAAAGAGAGGAACAGATAAGTTGTCATAAAAGCATGATGCCCAGTGTGCTAGGACTCGCCTACTAAAATGTTCAGAACCCCTCAAAATAAAGCCATCAGCTGAAAATCAAGCATTCAATACATATCCAGTACATGCATGTTTAATTCATTGCACTGTCAAGAAAATATTATTACCTTTATTTTATTGGTAAAATCCCTGAACTCTTTTTTTTTACTGAGCTATCAAATTTATGATCCCCAAGTGTATCATGAAGCCTTTTAATTCTTGTACTACTTGTAAAGACTCGCATGCATCTAAACATCATCTTCCATTGTGGTTGTTCAGCATCTCATCAAAGTTGAAAGTCTTACTACTGTGGAGGCAGAAGGTTTTAAGGAGAACACGGAACATGGAGAATCAGTTGCTTTATAGGCTCAGGGATATGAAATTTGCTGTCCAAAGGACGTTGAAGTACAGTGGATGTTTCTGAAGATGAAAGGGGTAGGGACAAGTTAGTCTAGAACAGACCAATATTGAAGCTGTGACCCTTCTCAATTTTGGTTTCCCAGAAACCAACTGTAAGACAAAGTTTTAATACAATTAGTTTGTTTCAGAGGTGACTACCCCCAAATTATGCTAAGAGAGTGAGAAATCACCAAGTGCAGTGTTTGTTATAAAGCACTTACAAAAATGGCCAACTGGAGCACAGTTCACCAAGGAATTCGGGAATACAAAATTGGATGAAAATATGTTAGAACTGGTTCAACTTTGAGAAAAATAAAGGATGTATCTGTTCTATAGCTTGAGTATCAACCCTCATTGGTCACTAATTCTGATTATGAGGCATTTAAAAACAAACAAACAAACAAATAAAACATTTAATTGTGTATATCCAGTAAGCCTCATTATTTTACTGTGAAATTTTTCTTTGGGAGAAATGAAATGAGTAGTTTGTTGAACTGTGGTGTTTTTTCTGGTTTCTGAAGTAAAGAACAAGAAATAAGAGACTGGTGAGTGCTTACATAACAGAGAGTATTCTCAGTTCAGTGTCCTGGGCAAGTAGAAAATTCTGCAAGTAGCAAATGCAACAACAGTCTCCCTAGAGCTGGACTTCTGTGCATTTCCACATTTGAAATCATCTTCTATTGGAAATTAAATCCTTTAGTGAGTGGATAACTTCTTTAGAAAGAAAGCTTGTTTGGTTTAGATTAAGCCCAGAGGATTTAGAATTATAACCTAGGAATTATAAAATATTTTTCAGTTAAAAAATGTTACATTTGGAAGGTTTCCTTCAGTTTCTGTGGTATTCTGTAAAATTAGCTATTATAGTGCCTTGAAGTTTTAGACACTCAATTTGCTTGAATGGAGTGAAATTCTCTTTACTGCATATTTAATGAGCATTTGTTGATAGATTTTAAATGAAGGTTTTGAAATGTGCTTTTAAAAGTTTTTTTTTTCAATTTCTCAGCATCACTTAAGCACCAGAGCCTAGATTTTTCATTGACTGAAAACTCTGGAGGTAAATTAAAAAAAAAAATAATACTACACAAGAGGAAAGTATGTGACTATATGGTGTGGGAGGTCCTTCTGTTTATGTGTTGCTTTTATTGGTTAATGAATAAAGAACTGCTTTGAACCTATGATAGGGAAGAACAAAACTAGGTGGGGAAAGCTAGGCTGTATGCTGGGATAAAAAGGGCAGAGTCAGAGAAAAGCCATGGAGCTGCCATGGAGACAGATGTGCTAAAACTTTGCTTGTAGGCCACCACCTTGTGGTGATGCACAGTTTAATAAACATGAGTTAAATTAATATATAAGAGTTAGCTAATAAAAAGTTAGAGCTAATGGGTCAAGCAGTAATTTAATTAATACAGTTTCTGTGTGATTATTTCAGGGCTAAGTGGCCAGAAACAAGCGAACGGCCCCCCTGCAACAAATATATATAAAACATGAACAAAATAAAGGCAAATTTTCTATGGAGTCACAGATAGCAATTAAAAAAATATTAGCAAACTATTCACTCTAAGAACAATAAAGGATCCAAGCTAGCAGGAGAAAGACACTCTTGTCATGTCAGAGCATGTCACTGGGGTGCATTGTGGAAGAGTTCATGCACTCTGAATAGACAATGAGATGATTCCTTCACAGGCTTGGGAAGTCTTTCCAAATTTGAACTGAATTGAGTCATTGAAGTAGGAGTCAAAAAGTATTTGCCCATTCTGCTTTTGGGTCTCAGTTGGATATTTGTTTAAATAAATATTATATTAGGGAAAACATTGTGGAACAGTTAAATTAGCATTTTTTGTTTTCTAATAAATATAGTTTATGCAAAATTCTTTATTTAAGCCACTTCTCATTAGAAGAAAATGTGTATTTTCTTCTGTAGGGTACTGCTGCGAGGACCCTGTGGCTGAAAACTGTGGTGTCGAAACAGTAGGGTCTTACTGCAGTTTCTTAATACCCTAAAAGCCCAGTGCACTGTTTTCAGCCTCAGCACTGGGAGAAGGTGGAGAGCATCAATCCACGGAGCTTGATTTTTGCCAGGGTAGCCAGTTGGTGAACTCCAGGCTCAGTGAGATTCCATCTCAAAGGATGAAGTGGAGAATGATCAAACCCAATGTTGATCTCAGGCCTCCATGCAGAAGCACACATGTTAATGCACAACTACACATCTTGACATCATATCCTGGTTTCCTTGGTCCAGGCAGTGTGTGGGTGTGCATGTATATTCATGCGTGTACATGTGTGTGTGCCAACAGACAACAAATAAGTAAACAAACAATACATACTATTATATGTTAGGCCATGCTCTGGATTTTCTTAGTCTGATACTAGATAATAAACACATTAACTAGGTCCAAAAGAATTTGGGAGAATCCTCAAAAAAATAGTCAGATTTTGTCAATTATAACAGGTAATGCTTTGACTTGGGGTGGGACAAAATAAAAAGAAAAAAAATACCAATGACAGTTTCCCGAGATTTCATTCTGCAGTAAACTAATAACATTTACCTAAGAGGGAGAAAATTGAAATAAAGCTTCCTCTAAAGTTTCTATTCTTTTGCTAGCCATAGATTTTACCTCATTATTGCTGCAGTAATGCCAACAGACTTTCTGCCAGGGTGCAGCACTATGGAACTTGTTCTTCTTACAGAGTGCTCTTACAAGGGCCTTTCAGCTTTCCTGCCACACGCCCTCTGTGCAGGTGTATCATTGCTAGTTATTAAATGGAGATGAAAGCCAGAGCCTGTCTACCAGCTGAGACAGCCTCGAGCCTTTTATTTCTCAGGTTAATAGTTCAAGTCTCCACTTGTGCAATCAGCAGGAAATCTTAATGGCTACATCTTGACATTGTACTTTGGGTCCCCTAGACAAGGTCTGCGTGCCAGATGAAACAAGCCTTTGAGAGCTAAGTTCTCCCGGGCTGTCTGGACAGACACTGTACCACTCAATCAATTCTCAAAGTAACAAAATCTGCTGCAAGGTGATGTGCTTTTTGAACTATGGTCATACCTCTGCCTTTCTGTGCTCTCTTTTGAAAAGTTCCGCTTTGGCACTCCATCACTGTGGAGGAAGCTTTCCCAAGCAGACTTCAGGTATCCCTTGGGCGCTTCGCTGCCTCATTCAGAGAACTTCTACCTCACACTGTCATCTGGAGTCAAGGGGAGCCTAGTGTGAATTGGTCACTATTTCAGAACATACTTGCTAAGTTTTGATCAATAATATATAGAAAGGACTGCCTCTAGTTAAGGGTGGTTTACATCTCTACCTGTTTGCTAAGAGAAATCCAGCATTCTCTCTAAGACGTCCATGAATTCCTAAAGACTTAGGTATTTCTTTAGTTATTGATTTTATTGAGATATACATTTTTTCTCTGCTCCTCTCCCTGTCTTTCCCCTCTCCCATGATCCCCATGCTCCCAGTTTACTCAGGATATCTTTCTTTACTACTTCCCATGTGGATTAGATCCCAGTATGTCTCGCTTGCAGTCCTCATTGTAAAGACTTAGGTATTTCTCAGCCTGTCATAGAACAAAAGTCCCAGCATCCATGGAACATTCCTCTTATTTTTAACTTGTCCCTATGGTCTTAGAGTGTTCCTTCTGTGGGCACAGTCTTTTACTTGAATGATGTAGGAGTGTCTTCTGTTTTGTGTTGATTTCATTGGTTAAATAAAGAAGCTGCTTTGGCCTTTTGATAGGCCAGCCCTTAGATTGGTGGAGTAGACAGAACAGAATTCTGAGAAATAAAGCAGAGTCAGGCAGACGCAATGAAGCTCCAGGCTGAGATGGATGTCGGTTAGAATTTTCCCGGTCAGCCACCACTTCGTGGTGCTACACAGATTATTAGAAATGGGTTAATCAAGATGTGAGAATTAGCTAATAAGAGGCTGGGACTAATGGGCCAGGCAGTGTTTAAGTGAATAAGGTTTCTGGGTTGTTATTTCGGATGTAAAGCTAGCCGTGTGGGAGCCAACCAGGACGAAAAGCAGGCCCGCTGCTCCTTTTACACTTGAACACCTTCCCTTAAAATACTCTGCAACAGGGTAGAGTATAGGCTTCACTAGAGATTTGTGTGAACGGTGAGAGTTGACAAGGTCATTTAGCTTGGTATCAACTGGGTGTTTCAGCTAAGTTACAGAGTTCCCTGTTTTTATAGCATAGCGGATTGGTGTTTGAGTTTTCTATCTTGGGGACAAGAAACTTTCTTAGTTCTGCTCCATTTACTAATGGCACCCTAATATTGATGCACCTGTTTTAATATCTGTTTCTAACATCTTACTAAGTAGCATGTAGATTTTCCTAAGTAAAAAGTTGACATTTCCATCAGCAGTTTATAAGGGCTCTCTTTTGTGTGCATACAATTTCGTTTTTATTAGCTTTCTTAAGGATTGCCTTCTGATAATATAAATTTGATCTTCAGTGTAGATTTAATTTTCATTCTTCTGTTGGCTAGAAAAGTTAAACAAATTTTTATACTATTTTTAAGAAGAATATGTTTAACTAGAAATCATCATATTTAGTGAATTGAGCATGCCACTGAAGAAATAATTTTTTCTCTCATTCATGTATCCTATATTTTGTATAGTTATATAAAACCATGCATATATATGACATGAAGATATATGTGGAATTGTTTGGAAGAACAAAGGGAGGAAGTAGGAGTGAGAAAAGCAGGGGGAAAGGTCAGGGAGTAATGTTTAATGTTCTCGCAGTACATTGTAAATATATATACATACATACATATATATATATATGTATATATATGTGTGTGTGTGTATGAAAATGAATCGCCCTGATTAAACATAAAAACAAAAAATAGCTTCTTTCCCAAGAATCTCCCCTGTGGAAAATACTGTTACATTATCAGTTAGCAGAAGATCAGATTGTAAACAGCAGTTAAAAGAAAGCCTAGCTCAGCCTTTCTCCTTTTGTCTGTCTTTACAGAAGGTAGAAATATCCTGAAAGGTGAGCAAACTCAAAGCAGAACTATGAAAATTAAAACAAAATTGATCTCCAAACCACAAGTGATCTAGTCAACTCTGATCTTGCTGACACGCGCATCCTGTTTAAGGTAGCAGTGACTGGTGGATACCAAATTTACATTATAGGAGGCCTTTCTGCATCTTTGACCTGCTCAAACCTCTTCAGCTTTCAAATTCTCTTGGTCTCCACCAAGACCCAACTCCCCTTCTTTGCCACATATTCCTTTTTCTTTGCAATTTGGCTTTGAACCAAATCCTGGGTTTGACCTGATGGTTCTCTGAGGGTCAGATACCTTAGTGTTAAGAACTCTGACCCTGTATGGGTGCTTCTGCAGTTCTGATGGTCTCAGACAGCAGGACCACTCTATACAAGAAACTCATGACAAGACTCTAGCCTGAAATCCACTGGAAAAGGACATTGGTGGCCAGAAATTGATTAACTGTCATGGTGAAGGTGACCTATGCTTTCTAATATCTCTTAAAAGTAGAATAATGTTACAGAAGACACCAGCAAGTGTTTACAGCTGAAAATATACTTGATTTTTCAGAAAAATACTCGTACTTTTAAAGTTTATGTTGATTGCCCATAGAGAGTTAGATACACTGTAAAGGATTTACATGGAAGAGAATGTTTACACATGTAGGCTTCAAATCCTGATGTAATTTGTTATATAAAATATTTTTTTAGGCTTGTTAAAATATACATGTAGTTTTATTCCCTAAGTAAGCATCTCATCTCCACATTTATCAAAGGAAGAAAAGGAAGCTTCCTGCTCATAGAGAGTCAGAATGAAGCCAAGAAATGTTTCTGCCCTGAATGAGCTTCTGCTACGGAAGATGCCCAAGGGAGAGTGTCTGCTCTTTTCTACAGAGAACTTCCTATTGCTATTGTGCCAGTCCAGACATAACCTGGGTGAAGGTTCCTGGCAAATACTTTCCTGGGCATGTGGGATAAAACGACTGAATGGTTAGTCTTCTCAGGCCTATGACCTTTTCCTGGTTCAGTGACAGAACCAAGGAACAACGGAGAAAAAAATGAAATTCAAAACAAAAATTAGACATGTTATCAGTTGTTTACTTTTGACCCACCATACTTCCCAATAGATATAAAGTGTGCATACATCATACAGGCACACACACAATTAATATAAAATACACATTTGCATCTCACTGTTATGGACAACTGTACGCATTGTTTTGTTGTACTGGTGGGTGTCTCAAGAGTAGTCTGAATCTCCTGCACACACCCTGAACACCAAGGTGGTGATTTGTGTAAGCTCTTAGGTGAGCCCAGCACTTCAGGGGATGAGAAAATCTATTCCAGTTACAACAAACATCTGACATCACTCTTCTCATTTGCTGACCCATCACTGCAAGATCTTCCCATTCTTTTGGAAGATTCCTCTACAGTCATGGTCATGAGAGCTAGAGTGTCTATGTTCAGCTTCAGCATCTACCCGATTCCAGGGTCTCTTCTTCCATTATTATTATTATTATCAATGACACTCATGCATACACATTCGTATAAAAATTCCTGAGTCTATTTAGTGTTGCTGATATGTACCTGTGCCTAGGAGCATCATCTTTTTCCATGCTGTTGCCTGAACCTTATAGGTAGAAGGGGTGTGCTGTCGACTTACCCATTGGTGCTTGGCACCCTGCAGTCCCTTATTCTTAGCATGCAGGCTAATGTGGATTTCTGTAATTGCTTCTGTCTGCTACAAATAGAAGCTTTTCTGATGATGGGCTAGAAGGCTATGTTTAGAACACAGTTCAAATTATATTGGCTTTGGAAAATGGCAGAAGTAGATTCTCCTATCCAGTCTGTTGTCTCTCCAACCCTGGGTGTTCCAGTAGGTTTAAAGTACCAGGCACAAATTCCCTTTTATTATGTGGGCCTTAAGTCCAATTAGACTCTGGCTTTCCCCAGAATAAAAAATCCACTGTAGTATCTCTGGGAGTATCTTACTAGGACGATCACTGGAATGGTTCATGGACATTACAGTTGGGCAGGACTAGCGATTTCTTGTCTCCCTTGGAAGTTTATCTAGAACCTTCGAATGCTATGAAAGCCAGTCCTCAGGGAAGAGGCTTCCAGGTAGTGTCAGCGAGATTCCTCTGACCTAAGTGTGTGTGCCATCAGCAAGATACGAGAGGCAATAGCCTCATTTGGCTTGGGAGTTACTTGGGTACAACTCTCCACCTTCACCATGAGCAACTAACTCGAGAGCATGTTTCCTATGCTTGGCTCTAGGTTTTTGTTAGATATCATAAAACTTTTGTGTGAAGCATTATCACCCCATTTGTCATACTTCCATCAATATATTAATATATGCGTGGACTTTAGGTGGATTATAAAATGTTTTTCTGAAAATTTCAATCTTGCTTCGTGTTTCTTATCCCTCCTCCATTCACGCCACGCTGTATTATCCTGGTTTCCCTCTCCCTACTTAGGGCTTCTAAATGTTTTCCCACTTTCCTTTTAATCACACCTGTGGTCTATGATCTCTTCCTCTAGAGCCCCCTCTCTTCCTCTTACCCCACGGACCACAGTCTTGTTTTTGTGGTTGCTTCAGGTTATAGAGTCACATATAAAATTTCCGAGCTACGACTCATAAGTAAGAGAGTACATGTAATATTTATATTTGCTGAGTGAGGTCTGGGTTACCTCACTCAGCAAAGTATTTTTCCAGTTTCAATCATTTACCTGCTAATTTTACTTTTCTTTGCATTTGAATAGTATTACATTGTGTGTGTACCACATTTTCATCATTCTGTACTTCACTTAGGAGTTTACTCTTACTCTCTTTAAGTTCATTGAGCTGTGTCTTCATGTCCTTTCTAAACACCTTGAATGTCTTGATTACATTTATGAATGCTCTTGTAAATTATGTGTTCTGGCATTCATTTAAGTAATTCTCTTTACAAGGCATTTCTGTAGGACTAGTGGCTTTAGCAAAGGGTGGTATTCCTTTGTGTTTTTATATTGCTTGTATTTTTGTGGTGTGAGCTGGGCATACATAGATATGAGGATTGGTTCAGCAATAGAAAACCAGCCTTGCATATACGAGGCCAGGGGTTCAATCCTCAGCATGCATAATTCAGACGAAGTGATGCATGATTATAATCCTAGCATTTTAAGTAGAGTAGGAGGATTAGCAACTCAGGTATTCCTGGGTTACATAGCAAGTTTGAGGTTAGCCTCAGCTACCTAAGACCCTGCGTCAAATATAAAAATAATTATGTACCTGCTCCCTTTGTGTATAATCAAGAATCTAGCATGATAAATCGGCCATTGTATCCTAATTATGCATGGATACAGCTACATCCAATACAATAAGAAAATACCTTCTCTCTGACTCCTATACCCAGGCTGAAGTAGAAACTATGAGTGCTCATATGCTCCCTATATGATTCTTTAAAATGACATCAGTATTCATTTATTAATATGTAGAGGCAATGGGGCTGTGCTTGTTCCATGGCACAGGTGTACAAGCGAGAGGAATACTTGGAGAAATGGTTTTCTCCTTCTATCAAGTATGATCCAGGGATCTCAACCTCAAATCTTCAAGCTATGGAGCAAGCACCTTGACCTGCTGAGCCATCTCACTGGTACTGTATTACATATGTATGTATGTATGCATGTATGTATGTATGTATGGCTTTTCAAGAGGCTTCAAAGGGTTTATGTCAGTTGTGAACCACTAATGAGATACAGCACAACACAGATCTCTGGGGGCCACTGTAAATAAAAAGAGTTGGGCAGCATGCTGCTGCTCCAGAAAGCCTATGGTAGACTGTTGTAGCTTGGTGCACTCATCCACAGCAGGTGGTTCAGGAAATTGGTTTCTGTCTCTCTTCCTTGAGGAATGCAAAGGAAAAATATATATCAAAGCATGCCACCACCACAACAGCGAAATCAAAACAATGGGAGACAGCAAAAGAGGTGAATAAGAACAAATGGCTACAAATCAGAGAATTAAAATGAAACGCCACTTCTTCAGCAATAATTACACTAAGAATACAAATTAAGCTTCTTAATGAAATATAATAGGATGATGGACAATAAAAACAAACAAACACAGACAAAATCCCCGTTAATCATAAGAGCTATCTTTGTGTTCTATATTACAGAATTGTTTTAGATTTAGATACGGTGAAGACGTGGTGAAATATTCAATGTGAGTGATATCTCAAACTCATCAGGCATGGCAATACCTGTATTAGAAAAAGTTTAAAGGCTGTGATAATACATAGAGGAGGCATCACACTATAATATTATAATTATATCATGCTAAAGGGTAAATTCACCAGGATGGTTGATGATATATGTGCCTAATATCAAAACATGTAAATATAAGAAGTGAAGAATGATAGAATTGAAGAGAGAACTGAACAGTAACATAATAACAGCAGCGTATTTTCATATCTAACTTTTAATAATGAGCAAAAACGTAAAAAGAAGATCCATAAAGGAAGAGCACAGCAACACTACAAACAAATGGAACTAGCTGCCACATACTGAGCCTTGAAACAACACAGTACAAGTTGTGCAATTCTGAAGTACACACAGGACTTTCTCCATGGTAGATCGTAGAAAAGTGAACAAATTTAAGGAGTTTGAATGTATATCAAGTGTTTTTTTCTAATGTAAAAGAATGAATCTAGAAGTCAATAGTAAATGGGAATTGGAAAATTCATATGTTAGCAATAATTAAAAGCACAAACACTTGAGCAATCATTAGATACAAGAAAGTAAAAAAATGACATGGGAAAATATCTATACACAAATAAAAAGAAAATACACACCAGAATTTATGAGAACCTGCACAGTCACACAAAAGAGAAGATTTAATAATAAATGTCAACATAGAAACATCTTGAGAGAATGGTCAGACAAGGGACTAAAAAAAAATGGGCAAGAACATAACAAAGAGAAAGAAAAAGTAAGATTAGAGAAGACAAAAATGAAATGAAGAAGAGCAAAACATTAGAAAAATCTACTAGTATAAGATCTGACATTTGGAAAGATGAATTGCATTGTCAAAACATTAGCCTTACTATGAAAGGAAGAGGATTAAAATAAATACAACCCAAAGCTAAACAGGGACATCACAGCTATACCACCCAAATATAAGATATCAGCACACTGGATAACCTGAAGGAAAAATAATAAACTATAACATACAAACCACAATGACTAAATACAAACACAAACCTCCACGATTAAATAACAGAGAAACAGAACATCTAAGCAAACCTGTAACTAGGAAGCAGATTGAATCGATACTCAAAAACCTCTCAAGCACTGAGAGCCCAAGGTCAGATGGCTTCACTGATGATTTTACTGAGTTTCAAAATGAGATTTCATGCAAAAACCGAAAAGGAACAAAGTCTTCCATATTGGTATGAGATTGGCCTTTTCTTAATATCAAAGCTAGAAATACTTTATTAAAATGAAGATTTAGGAACAATATCTCTGATGAATGCATACAGAAAAGTCTGCTACAAAACACTGTCAAGGAAATCCAACATCATGTTAAAGAAATCAGACATTGTGTCTACATTTAATTTATCTGTGGGTGACAAAGATGTTCTAACAAGTGAAATTGCAGCAATGTGACACATTGATTAATAGAAGATGCATAAAACTTACATAATCATCTTCTGTAGGCTCAGAAAAATGAAAAATATTCTGTGACCTTTCATGATTAAAAATATTTTATAAACTAATAGAAAAAATTGTTCCCACATGATAAAGGCTATATCTAAAACCCCATATTTGGGGGTTTAGGCCATATTGAATGTTGAAAAAATCTAAAATTATTTTTTCTTAAATTAGAAATAGGGTTCTCCTTTGACATAATATTAAAGATGCCTGCATTATTCTAGCAGTCCTAGCAGGCACAATTTTGAAATAAAGAAATAAAAATATTATAATCAGAAAAGAAACAAAATTATCCTAATATATGACATAATCTTGCACAAAATAAAATTATTTAAATTCTATACATATTTTAAACTATACTGTAGGGCCATCAAGATGGCTCAGTGATAAAAGCACCTAAAATTAAGCATAGATAACTGTGTTGGATGCCCTGGATATCCACAAAGTAGAATTGACTCCTGCAGGTTGTATCTCTTTAAATAAATTAAACTTCATATACATATATATATATACACATATATGTATATATTATAATCTATCTTCTATCAATATAAAATTTAAAAATTAAAATTAAGAGTGAAAATATTTAGAACAAGAAAATTCATAAAAGCTACAGGATAGAGAACCAATATAAAAACTTGAAGGAAAGTTTTTATGTATGTAAATTTCTTGGATCAGTTTTTTCCTTCAGTATTTTAATATGGTACTCCATTTCTTTTTGGTAATTTTCTACATTCATGCCGAGGACCATGACCATTCTAGTTTTCTATTCCTGTCACGCCCCATATCTATGTACTCACAAGAAAAAAACTGAATTTATATCAAGAAAATAATCATATTTACATCAATCTAAAAGTGTTCTGGGTGAATTTAATATAGAGGTGAAAGTTCTGTATATTTAATACCATAAAATATTACAAAATTAAGTAAGAAAGACAGTAATTGGAAAAGTATGCCACATTTATGGGTGCGAAAAATTCCTAGCTTTAGAAATCCAATATGTTCATCTTTTTGGGTCTGGGTGGACTGTGACTGAAAAAGCATGGGATAAAACCGGCCTCTCTGAACATGGTGAACAATGAGGGCTGATGAGAAGCCAAGGACAATGGCACGGGGTTTTGATCCTACTTCATGTTCTGGCTTTGTGGGAGCCTAGCCAGTTTGGATGTTCACCTTCCTAGACCTGGATGGAGGGGGGAGGACTTTGGACTTTCCACAGGGCAGGGAACCCTGACTGCTCTTCAGACTGGAGAGGGAGGGGGAGAGGAGTGGGGGGAGAGGAGAGGAGTGAGAGGAGGGGGAGGGAAATGGGAGGCTGGGAGGAGGCGGAAATTTTTTTTCAATAAAAAAAATAAAAAAAAAAAAGAAATCCAATATGCCTCAGAGAAATCTATACATTCATTGCAATCTTCATCAAAATTTTACTAATACGTTTAAGATAAATGAAACAATAATTCTAAAATTCACTGCAATCACCAGTGATCCAGAATAACCAAATTGATGGCTTGAAGAACAGGACAAAGGACTTTATTTTTGTTTTAAAATATATTATAATAGAGTAACTAAACCAGCACTTACCTGACATAAGAACAGGTATATAGATAACCGAAGCAAAATACGAAGTCATGAAAAAAGCTAATGGTGAGATAACCAATATGTCTTCCACAGGGTCCAAGTATACCTAATGTGAAGAAGAATGATCTCAGAACAAATAGGTTGAGAAAGTGGAATGTGTTTTTAAAGATAGTATTGAGACTGGATATGCAAAGGAAAAATACTAGATCCTTCTCTTCTATATATACAAAGTAAGCTGAGGTGGACTAAGTATGTAAAGAATTGAAACCATAAAACATCTAGTTGATGCTATATGTTTATGCCCTTAATCAATGCTACTCTGGTCATTCTCGTCTCAGATTATTACCACACCCTGTTTTCAAATAGGTTTGTTCTAAAGAATTTCTTCTGATCCTTGCATGTTGAACACCTACTGGGAACCACTTACACTTCAAGGAAAGTTGTTATGTATGTAAATTTCTTGGATCAATTTTTTCCTTCAGTATTTTAATATGGTACTCCATTTCTTTTTGATAATTTTCTACATTCATGCCTAGAACCAAGACCATTCTAGTTTTCTATTCCTGAGACGCCCCATGTATTTCTTGTCCAGATTTTCTTGAGCTATTTTTTTTTCTTCCTTGCTTTGGTTAACATATAGTTCATAGAACCTGAGAGCACCTTCATGGAATATGGAAACTCAGTGGTTAATTACATGTATTCATGAAGTCGTACAGCTGTCATCACTACCTAACTTTTAGATATATTCATCACCGTAAGGGAGCTCCCAAAGGAGCAGTCACTCCCATCTTAAAACCATTAATCAGCCTGTTTTTTTTTGTCTATCTATTTTGCATACTTTATATAAATACTGATGGGGGTATTTTTTGTTTCTTTTATGAAGCATACTTATCAAGGTTCATCCATGCAATAACATTTATCAGGACTTGATTACTTGAAGTGAAAGATCTATTTGACAAGAACTTTAAGTCTTTGAAGAAAGAAATTGAAGAGGACACCAGAAAATGGAAGGACCTCCCTTGCTCTTGGATTGGGAGGATCAACATAGTAAAAATGGCAATTCTACCAAAAGCAATCTATAGATTCAATGCAATCCCCATCAAAATCCCATCAAAATTCTTCACAGATCTGGAGAAGACAATAATCAACGTCATATGGAAAAACAAAAAACCCAGGATAGCCAAAACAATCTTATACAATAAAGGATTGTCTGGAGGTATTACCATCCCTGACTTCAAACTCTATTACAGAGCTACAGTAGTGAAAACAGCTTGGTATTGGCATAAAAACAGAGAAGTCGACCAATGGAATCGAATAGAAGACCCTGACTTTAACCCACAAACCTATGAACACCTGATTTTCGATAAAGGAGCTAAAAGTATACATTGGAAAAAAGAGAGCATCTTCAACAAATTGTGCTGACAAAACTGGATGTCAATCTGCAGAAGAATGAAAATAGACCCATATATATCACCATGCACAAAAATCAAGTCCAAATGGATTAAGGACCTCAATATCAGTCCGAACACACTGAACCTGATAGAAGAGAAAGTGGGAAGTACCCTACAACAGATGGGCACAGGAGATCGCTTCCTATGTATAACCCCAGCAGCACAAACATTAAGGGCCTCATTGAATAAATGGGACCTCCTGAGACTGAGAAGCTTCTGTAAAGCAAAGGACACTGTCACTAAGACAAAAAGGCAACCCACTGACTGGGAGAAGATCTTATAAGTATTCTATTAAATAGGTTCATTGCATTCGTTGAGTCATGTAAGCTGATCTCAACCTCTAGCTATTCCATCATAAATTTCCTGTAATTAAGAATCTTATATAAACCTTATCAACATACGTGCTGATAATTTTGTAATAGTAGAAGATTTTTATTTTGGTTGAATCCTTTTTGCTTTCTTCTTAAACTGTGGTCTTAGTGTGATGCATTAAAACATTGCCAAGAACAATACCATAAAGCTCCTCTGATCCATGTGTCATGTGGAGGTCCCCATGGATATTAGGAGCTAGAGGACCATAAAATGTGGTCAGGCACTATTGAGAGAACTGGGTATCAAGAAAGTAATGAATGATGCCCAATTCACAGTACTAGATCTGCCAGACGTGAGGAAGAATGGATTCAGCAAGGACCTCAAGACTAGTATGGGAATTTCACAGCACACGTTTGTGAGGCAGGGTCTTTATAAAGTTGGGCAAAATTTGAGAGTTATACAAGACTCAGACAGCATGTATGGTGTCCATAAAGTGACAGAGCAACCTAGAGGATGTAAGAGAAAGACAAAGTTGACAATGAGTTGTCTCTTGGTTATTTGAAGGTCAATGCGTCAAGCTTTGCTTCAAGCAGGAGCTCCTAACAGGATGAGAGAAATGGACAGAAAGCCAAATTATTTGCTAGGGAGCTTTGGGAAGATGTTAGAGCCCAACGAGCAGTTCTCAGAAGGACTCCATAATAAAGGAACATTCATTAATTATCCATATTAATGAGGTTTAATAATAGATTTCAATACATAATTAAAATGTGTAATAATCAAATATAGGTTTTTATTATCCACAACCTCCCATTTCCAAGCCTATAATGATCACTATTTGACTTTCCTTGTTTGTTTGTTTGTTTATTTATTTATTTATTTTTGAGACTGTGTTTCTCTGTAGCTTTGGAGTCTGTTCTGGACTAGCTCTTGTAGACCAGTCTGGCACTGAACTCAAAGGGATCCTCCTGCCTCTGTCTCCTGAGTGCTGGGATTAAAGGCATGTGCCACTACCACCTGGCTTTTCCTTGTTTATTTTTATGGCAAAAATGTTATACAAGTGGCTTCATTTATGTTGTTTGCCTATGTTTTTGTTGGTAGTGTTGTGAACCTCAGTTCTTGAAAAAATGAATTCATCTTTCAAGGCCAAATTCAAATGCCTGTCCCACAGAGTGTAACTTGGTTCTTCCTTCACTTTTTCCTTTATTGGTATTACTAAATCCTTTTCCAGGACACATTCTCCTTTTCAATATCCAAATTACAGTTTAATATTGATTTGGAACAAGACAATTACAGAGCTTTGCATAAAATTTATTCTTATAAATTCTGTGTCCTAATTAAGCAAACTGAAATCAGGCACACTCCCTAAAGATAAAGAGTATCCAAAATTCTTTTGTAGTAGAAAGTCCTATTATTTGGGCTAAAGATATAGCTCTGTGGAAGAATACTTGCATTGTGCATGCAAGTAAATGAGTTGAGTCACAACACTAGAAAAAATAAAAAAGAACTTTTACAATGCAGTTTTTAACAGAAATGAAACCGTCAATTCTCATTTTTAAGTGTCATATTGAGATTTGATTCTAAGTTTAATATTGAAATACAAATTAAGAACAATTAAGTAATCATATTAGGTGATAATTAAAATACTGTCTTTTTTATTCCCATTGGTACATTTCTAAAAATATTGCCTTAAAATTTTTTTATACATACATAGATCTAATCTACATGGGAAACAAAAAGAGACAAGACCTCCTAAGTAAATTGGGAGCATGGGGACCTTGGGAGAGGAATGAAGAGGAGGGGAGAAGAAGGGAGGGGAGCAGAGAAAAATGTAGAGCTCAATAAAAATCAATAAAAATTTCTTATACAGAAAAAGAAATAATATAACATATTCAAATATATGTAAAGATGGGGAAAGTGTAATGAACTTCCTATATAGCCATCATTTATGTATATAAGTAAGGTAATAAAGACCATTTCAGAGCAGTGGGTGATTCTCTCCCCCTCATACTAAGCAAGGTGTTTCTCTAATCTAGCAAAAGGTTATGCTAGGTTTGTGTAAGTCTCCCCAAAGAAGGAATTTTAGCAACACTAAGTTTATTTACTTTTATATTCCATTGTTCATTGCTGTTGTTGTCATTTTAGAGGTAAAAAAAATTAAAATGAGTTGTATGGATGTGAAGTATCATTACTAAGTCTACCCTGTTACAGAGATCTCTAGAGCCTAGAGTTATTCACTCAAGGAAATGTCTTAGCTGACTCTGGCATCAAAAGTGGATTTCAAGGGGGTCTAGTACAAATCCATAATCTGTCAGTCACTTCACACATTTTTGTCATATTGAGCAACTGATGTGGGTAGGAGCTGGGTTGCAGAGCCATGATTTAGGATTGCTAAGCCTGTCCTGTAAGACCAGAAAATAATGGCCAGAACCTCATAGTCCATGCCTGTTGGTGGAGGATACTTGTTCATTCCTGGCTGTCCAGACCCAAAAATAATCACTCAGAAGCTATATGATTTACAAAACTGTTTGACCATATTGGTCAAATACTGTTAAGGATATTGCTAGCTAGCTCCTATACCCCAAATTAAGCCTCTTCCATTAATCTGTGCATCACCACAAGGTTGGTGCCTACCAGCAAAATTTTGGCAGGCTCTAGAGGAGGCATCTATCTCCTGTGGTAGCTACATGGCTTCTTACTGTCTCTGCCTTTTTTCTCCAAGCATTCAATTTAGTTTTCCCACCTACTTCTACTCTACCATCCCTGCCCTATCACAGGCCAAAGTAGCTTCTTTATTCATCAACAAATAAAAGCAACACATACATAGAAGGTCTTCCCACATCATCTCCCCTTTTCTATTCAAATAAAAAGGAAGGCTTTAAATTTAACATAGTAAAATTACATATATCAAAACATTTATCAAGCAAGAATTATAGTTATAATATTTAGTACATTTACATTTGTCAAATTAAGGAAAATACTCTATCATTTATCCTGTCTTTGTGAATCTAAAGTTTTATATCTAATCTATTTTTTATAATTACAAAACTGTCTTTCTTCAACTCCATCAAAGACCCCAGAAGGATATAATATTACCTAAGTAAATAGGAAGTACATTGTAAGTAACTTCCATAACACTAGAATTGACAGAGACATCTCACTGCCTAGACAGTCACCCAAAGTACTTCTATAACATTGGGGCACCCATCTTTGGCCTACAGGCCTATAGCAGACTTTTCCATGAAGCAGTAAATGTCAAAGACAGTTCTGCCTATATTGGCAATTTGTCAAGTAACTTTCTTCCGTGTCCCGCAGAATGTCTGGCAGACTTTTTTGTGAAGCAGGAACCCGGAAGGACTGTCTCACCATCTTTAGGCACCTTCAGCAGTCTTTTTTTTTTGTGGGTCTTACATGCCCAGCATAACATCAAGCAGTCCAGGCAAGAGCAATTTCTTGCCCAAATGGCTAACAAACTCTATAAGAAGCCTCTTCGATGCCCATCTTCCTCTTGCAGTAGATTGGTGCTGCTAGGAACAGATGTGTCTCCTTGTCATGAAAGTCCTAAGTTCTTAATACATTTTAAATGCCATATTCTGTAAACTTTTGAAAGGATTGAAGATTATCTAACTAAAATATATTTCTTTATATCTAGAAAACCTAACTAACATGACTACAAACTTCACCACTATAGATGATTATCTATCTGTATTTCTTTATTATCCATTACATTTTTAAATGAGCTTCACAAGCACAATTCTTAATCAAGAGTGCTGTAGGAATTCCTACTGCCAGTAGTTAATCAGGGGTCACCCCTTAAAAATAACAGACCCACCCTTTCCTAGAAGCTATCAAATACCAAAAATTCCTCAGCTGGTGGTGTGACTTCATGCCCAAATCCCCTATCCATGAAGGATTTGTTCTGGACTTTGCACAGATCTTGTGAATATTGTTACAATTACTTTGAGCATATATGTGCATCTTCCCTGTTGTGATTGGAAAACACTGTTTCCTTGAATTAATCTACCACCCCAGGCTCTTACAATATCCCGAGATGATCCCCAAGTTTTTCAGGGAGAGGTGTGCTCTAGTCATACCTTTTAGGGTTGATCACTTTGAAGTCTCTTATTCTCTGCATGCTGACTTGTTGTTGGTTTCTGTGTTAACTGCCATTTTCTGTGATCTATTTGTAGCTGGCTCAGACTGATGATTAGGTTTTTTCCTCAGGTGGTGTGCATAGCACCTTCCAGTTCTATGAAAGCCAGAAGGTATGAGGTTTCAAAGTCAATCTCTCTCTCTCTCTCTCTCTCTCTCTCTCTCTCTCTCTCTCTCTCCCTCTCTCTCTCTCTTCCCATTTGTCTGTCTATCTATCTATCTATCTATCTATCTATCTATCTATCTATCATCTATCTATCTATCTATCTATCTATCTATCTATC
>NC_022012.1:62604549-62610971 GCF_000317375.1 Microtus ochrogaster
CTATCTATCTATCTATCTATCTATCTATCATCTATCTATCTATCTATCTATCTATCTATCTATCTATCTATCTATCTATCTATCTATCATCTTTTATCTCTCTATCTACCAACCTGCCTACCTACCATTTTTCTATCTATCTGGTGTAGGAGGATATTCTGTCTCTGTGTTACTTTCATTGATTAAAAAAAAAAGAAGCTGCCTTGACATTTTGATAGGCCAGCCCTTAGGTGGGTGGAGTAGACAGAACAGAATTCTGGGAGAAAGAAAGCAGAGTCAGGCAGACGCCATGGCTCTTCTCTCTGAGACGGACGCTGGTTAGACTTATGCCGGTAAGCCACAGTCAAGTGGTGATACAGATTATTAGAAATGGGTTGAATCAATATGTAAGAGCCATCCAATAAGAGGCTAAAACTAATGTGCCAGGCAGTGTTTAAATGAATACAATTTGTGTGTTATTATTTCTGGGTATAAGTTAGCCAGGTGTCCAGGAGCTGGGCTGTGGGAACGCAGCCTGGTGCTCCTTTTACAACATCTATCTATCTATCTATCTATCTATCTATCTATCTATCTATCTATCTATCTATCTATCTATCTATCTATCATCTGTCTATCCACCCACCCACCCATCTATCTATCTGTCTGTCTATCTATCCAAATGAAACTATCCTATAACAGAAGAATAATACCCCAACTAGATATCAATCTAGCAAAAAGAAATTCTAGTACCAGGAATGGGTTACCTCCTTTTGAGTTGTTTGTGAGTGGTGTGAGTGGTATCCCATAGACCCCCCAATTATTTCAGGCTTTTGCTATTGCTCTTAGTTGCCCTACAGAACTTGATATAAAGACCCTATTTCTACAAGCACCAGAAACATGAATCATTTTTGTTACTATAGCTGTCTTGGAATAATTTAAAAATTCTGTATATCTAAATTCATAATTAAAATCAATATTCTGAAATTCCTTAGATTTTCAAATATTATTACTTTGCTTAATATATTTACGCATGTTGGATGGTATTCTTTTAAAATTATATTTGGAAGACTTTAAGCTAGTCAAGAACAGGTAATAGAATAGGAAATAAGTTTACTAAGCATTAGAAGCTGCAGTCGAATGGAACAGCTAAGACAACATCTTGTTGGTGAAAAATAATTAATAAACATCAAAAATATACCTGATTAGGATGTATACCATCAGTCAAGTTAGTAGTCGGTGAGGATCAGTGTGAAGGTATGATTCATGTGGCATCCCCAAGAGAGGAAAAGTAGCTAAACAGAACTTGAGTGGCATGTAGACCAATTCTGAGTGATCTTTACCACTATACATGATGATATTTACTAGATTAGTCATCCAAATTGCCAAGGCTAATGAAACTACCACTGGCAGAAAATGCACACCCTCGGGAACAAACATAAGAATAGCTGTGATGGGGACAGTGAAAATTCCTTACATATGTTAACCCCATGTTTGCTTACCTGTAGTCCTTTTCTTTAGGATGAACCATGGAGCTTTCCTTGGATGAATCAGAGCTTTCCTAGGGTGAGCCACGTAGCGTTCCCAGGATGAGCCACAGAACTTTCTCAGGATGAGCCACAGAACTTTCTCAGGATGAGTCACAGAACTTTCCCCAGGATGAGCCACGGAGCTTTCCCAAGATGAGCCACAGTACTTTCACCAGGATGAACCACAGAGCTTTCCTGGAATGAGCCACGGAGCTTTCCCACGATGAACCACGGAGCTTTCCCCTGGATGAACCATGAAGCTTTCCCTAGGATGAGCCACAGAAATTTCCCCAGGATGAGCCATGGAACTTTTCCAAAATGAGCCACAGAGCTTTTACTAAAAAGGGCCATATTGCTGGGAAAAATGACTCTCCCAAATTTCTGTCTGGTTGTTGTAGTTTTTACATCTTAAGGAGGTCAGAGCTCTGAAGTAGGTCATAATGAAATAATAGGTTTTCCAAATTATTTTATCCTTCCGTAGAAAATCAAAATATAAGTGGAAGAGTCAGTAACTACATTATCTATCTATCTATCTATCTATCTATCTATCTATCTATCTATCTATCTATCTATCTATCTATCTATCTCTCATCTATAAGCCTTCACTTAGTTCTCACACTTAGTCACTACATGGTTGAGTAAAGATACAGCGAGTGACATATAGGTAGCTTTGTCCATGAGCTGAGTTCTGGTGACTCAGTACTTCACAGGTCAGAGATACCGATGATCCCATAGAGCAAGCACAGGCTGATTTTCAGAATAAAATGTCTATGTGTGCCGGGCGGTGGCGGCGCACGCCTTTAATCCCAGCACTCCGGAGGCAGAGGCAGGCGAATCTCTGTGAGTTCGAGACCAGCCTGGTCTACAGAGCTAGTTCTAGGACAGGCTTCAAAGCCACAGAGAAACCCTGTTTCGAAAAACCAAAAAAAAAAAAAAAAAAAAAAAAAAAAAAAAGTCTATGTGTTCTGTGCTTCAAGCTGAAGCCAAATGACTAGATCACAGATTTAATGATGAGTCTATCAGGTTACTTCAAACACAAGGGCTTTGTACTTGATTTTTTTTTTTTTATTTATTAAAGATGTCAGTCTCTTCCCTGCCCCCGCCTCCCATTTCCCTCCCCCTCCCCCAATCAAGTTCCCCTCCCTCCTCAGCCCGAAGAGCAATCAGGGTTCCCTGCCCTGTGGGAAGTCCAAGGAACCCCCACCTCCATCCATTTCTAGTAAGGTGAGCATCCAAGCTGCCTAGGCTCCCACAAAGCCATTACGTGCAGTAGGATCAGAGACCCATTGCCATTGTTCTTGAGTTCTCAGTAGGCCCCATTGTCCGCTATGTTCAGCGAGTCCCGCCTCATCCCAGGCCTTTTCAGGCCCAGGCCAGCTGGCCTTGGCGAGTTCCCAATAGAACATCCCCATTGTCTCCGTGTGTGGGTGCACCCCTTGCGGTCCTGAGTTCCTTGCTCGCGCTCTCTCTCCTTCTGCTCCTGACTTGGACCTTGAGATTTCTGTCCGGTGCTCCAACGTGGGTCTTCGTACTTGATTTTTTTTTCAAGAAGATTGAATTGCATAGAGTCTGAGTAAGGGTGGAGAGAGGGAAGGGTATTTCTGCAGTACCGAATCTGGAATTCATAAGAGGGTATCTTTATTAATATTATCCCATGTTTTAAAGGATAAGTAGATGAACTCCAGTGAAATTTGTGAGGTGTGAGGGACTTTCTGGTCCCCAGACACATATGAAGTGTTTGTGGGGAAGAATTGTTATTTTGGAGATATGAGAATTTCCAACGGCTGTAGAGCAATGAAATAGAAGTTTAAGTCATGCCTTATGCTTCCCAGGAAACAGCTGAAGACAGTTTTTAAAATTAGATTAATTTATTTTTGTTTATATGTGAATTGGTACTTTGCAATGTGTATGCCTGGTGCCTATGAAGGCCCCAAGGTGCCCTGGAACTGGAGTTACAGATGGTTGTGAGCTATTATGTAGTTACTGGGAATTGAACACTGGTCTTCAGGAAGAACAGCATGTGCTCTTAACTGCACGCTCTTCCCTCCAGTTGTGAGCTATCAGCTGGGAATAACACAACAGCTAGGGAAAAAGTAACTAGCACTTGAAATAGAAATCTACACAGCACACAAAATTATAAATTATGACTAAATAAGGCTAGAGTAAAAAGGCATAACCAGGCAAATTATAAATTTTAATTTTATAAATCACAGGAGATTATAAATCACATTTAAAGGTTTATTAAACTGAAAGATAATTTTAAACAATGGGATGTTAATGATTTTGAGTTCAAAGTTAATACATATGATTAACTTAGTACTTTTTAAAAGAATCAGTGTGGCTTAAATGTAAGTTGTTTTAGGGTAAGGTTAATAAAAAGCAGAAATACCTATCTTAAAATTGTTCCAAGTGACAGAGAGAAAATGGTGAGAATTTAGCGTTAGTAGGTGGAGCTTTGAGCAGATCTTTCTTTGGATCACCAGCTCCCAAATGACGACACAGAAACTTCTTATTAATTACCAAATCTTGGTAGCTTGGACTGTTCCCAACTAGTTCTTAAAACTTAAATGAACCCATTTATATTCATCTGTGTTTTGCCACCTGGCTCGTTACCTCTTTTCTACACTGCACGTCAACTTCCTCCATATATTGTCAGTGTAATCTCCAGTCTCTCGGATCCTTCCACCCCCTCAATTTCATCTCTCTCCCTAGAAGATCTGTCTGTCCTCTCATACATAGCTACTGGCCACTTAGCTCTTTATTAAACCATTCAGAAGCTGCCTTAGGCAGGTGAGGAAGGACAGACACTTCTCCATACGGTGTGATCAAATATTGTGCGACAATTCCCCTTTTTGTTGAAATAAAAAGGAAAGGGATTAACTTTAACACAGTAAAACTATACAAAATAAGAACAACTATCTGGTAAGAATCACATTCACCATGTCCAGTCCATTTGTATTTGGCAACATCAGAGAAAGTACTGTATTATGTATCCTAGCTTGGTGAGTCCACATTTTTATACCTTAGACACTTTCTATTATAAATGGTATTACCATCATAAAAACATCCTTTTAGACCTTAAAATTTTTCTTAAGTAAACAATTTAAGCTTTTATATCTCTCAACCTTTATAAATTTTATAGCTCTTTTTTGAGTTTCTTTTTTGAATTTGGTAAACCAATCAAAAGGTGCCCTAGCCGGGTGAGGAAGGACAGACGTCTTTACATTGTGTGATCAAATATCCTGCAACAGAGCTTAGAATGAGGAAAATGAACTGGTTAAGATGATATAGAAACTGTTGGTTCATAGTTCACATGAAAAGGATACAGGGTGGTAAAGAAAGATGGATAAAGGCAGTTTCTGACCTGGAAATCTGAATTAGGGAATTTAGCCAAGGTTATGGGACTTTTATTTCCTATTTTTTTTTCTCTGTGGCCAGTAGTAATTTGTGGTTGGCAGTACTCTTGAGTTTAGGGGAAAGTGTGTAACCGTCCCTGCCTAGTTAAGTATGGCTGGAAATGATGCATGCTACCTCTAAGATGAGGCACCAGAAAATCATCAGTTATACTGTAAGCTTTCTCTCTCTTCTTTGGCAGTAAGCAGAGAGGCCATATGTGAAATTTTGAGCTCAGAATCAACGTGCTGAGAACAGTGAATCCTCTCCTGGAGGGCAACTTCTTTGGGATATTGCCCAGTCTAGAAAGGACCTTGTATGCACTAGGAATATATATGACATACATTTATAGTTTGTCACTGTTGTTCCTGAAAATTAGGACTAGCCTATCCAGATGTTTGCTGGTAAATAGATGGAGTGTGCATGTCTTTCTCTGTGTATATTTATGTGTTGGACACTCATGTGTTCAAGTGTGTGATTGTGTGCATGTATGTGTTCATATAGGTGTGCATTTATATGAATGTAAGTGTGTGTGTGTATGTACAGTTGCAAACAAAATGAGAAGGGAATAAACAGACACCATATGAATTAGCATAGAAACACTGAGTTCAAGATAACTAAGATAGTAAATGAACATATCTAGAATATAGTTAAGAAATATGTGTGATGACTTTGAGCAACTTCTGGACTAAGGATATATGTTTTGAATGCAATCACAGCTAGTGCTGAATCTCATGGGAGGTGATTACCAACCTAGGTAGCAAAATATTCAGTAAACACCCTCACAAAAGAAAAACATCAAATCATTGTCATTAACGATCTGCCATTCCCCTCTTCATTGTTGTAAAATTTTAAACTCAAATCAGGAATTATATTTGAAAATTTATCCAAGGGAGCCTTCAGTCACACTCATGTAGAACAAACCAATATAGCATTTTCAATAATTATAAAGTGATCTCAATGACATTATTTTAGGAACAGAAAGTAGGATAGCTATTTGGTGGTCAAAATTTACATGACTAAGCCAGACTTTATTATGTTGCAGATGCTGTTGCATTGAGGGACAGAAATGTATCAAAGTCAGTTATGAGTTCAGCCTTCCTTAGACTTAGCGTCTAGCTCAGTTGTACGTGTGTGTTCCCACCCAGTACGTAGCTCTTAGACACTTGAAACTCTGTGTTCATTAGGAAAGTGTAAGGTACTGAGGTTCACACCATTATGCAAATGAGACAGAAACAAAGACGTTATTTGAACTTGCCCAGGTTAGTGTGGTCTGAAATGTTGATGCCTTTCATATAACAACCTAAATGTATGTGAGTGGGGACAAAGCCCATACTGAACTGATATATTATGTAATCTATAAATAAGTTGCAAAAGCCTTTGCTGGAGAGGTTGTGGAGAAAGGGGTACACTCATCCATTGCTGGTGGGAATTCAAACTTGTGCAACCACTCTGGAAAGCAGTGTGGCGGTTTCTCAGGAAATTCGGGATCAACCTACCCCTGGACCCAGCAATACCACTCTT
>NC_022012.1:62611791-62624555 GCF_000317375.1 Microtus ochrogaster
TTGATTGGGGGAGGGGGGAGGGAAATGGGAGGCGGTGGCAGGGAGGAGGCAGAAATCCTTAATAAATAAATAAATTAAAAAAAATAAGTTGCAAAAGTAGGAAAAGGTCAAAACCTCAAGTGAATTCTAAACAGAATACCCTGCAGGATAAAACCAAAGTCCAAATTCAAACGTCAGTTTCCTTGATTCCAAGTCCCTATGTCTCCCTTTTGTCAGCACAGCCTTGTGTGGTGAGGATTTCCATCTATGTCATGTGAAAATCCTTCTGTCCATGTTTCTTTCCTCCCTCCCTCCCTCCTTTCCTCCTTCCCTCCTTCCCTCCCTCCTTTTCTGTTTTTTTTGGTTTGGAATTTTGAAACATCTTAGAACGATATTGGTCTTTGTGTTCTCTCTCTCCGAGAGAGAGAGAGAGAGAGAGAGAGAGAGAGAGAGAGAGAGAGAGAGAGAGATCATTACAATATTATCCTTTATTATCCTTTATTTCCTGTTTTTAGCTAGAGCATTGCTAAAAGTAACTTACATTTCAAGCCAGTGATGGTGTGTGTTATGGTGGGGGAGACTAACAATGTGCCATTTCTTTAACAATATGCAGAAAGGTCCATTCTGGTAAAACAAGGAGCTCTGGCCCTGGCTAAAGCCATCAGCAACATCAGCCCACATACATCCGTTTCATCCAGTCTCTCATTTCATCTTGCTCATCTGTTCTGATTGAACACTGTCATTTTTTGAATGGCTTGTTATCATCATCTTTATGAGTTAATGGCAAGTGAATACCCTGAGGATACCACTCATGAATACAAAGTCTCTTTTATTTTACCTAGGAGACATATAATGCTGTCGAGTAATAATAACCCACCAGAGATTAGAATTTAAGATTTGATTCCTCTCAATGTATTTATTATCTGAAGGCGAATGATAGGAAAGGGAGGATAGAACAAGGAAGCGATTTAGAAAAAGTGGCAGATACTGACTGCCTATTACCCATCTGGTGCAGAGCCTTTTAATCAGATACACTTTCAATTTATGGACTCTCAGTAAGCGAGCAAAATTATACTGCAATTCAAATTATCCATCACCATTAGAAATGGTTAGGACAGTATTGGGGCATTATAGTCATTGTGTTTCTAGATTCATGGGCAGGAAGTAGGCCACGTGCTCCATTTTAGAGGTAATTTATTATCATGGATAACCCTATATTTTTGAAAAGTAGCAAATGAATACCTAATTGACAAGGCTTATGGGATAGAGAGGGGGTGAAGTTAACATTTTTAAGTTAGATGATGTGTTGATTAATTATGTACAGTTGTGGGTGGTGACTTATTTTTCTCAAAGAATGAATCCTCCATGTTATAATCAATCAAGCGATAGGAAGGCCTGAGCCTATACCACTGGATTTGATAGGCAAAAGATGATGAGAGAGTGTCTGACAAATAAACGAGATTTTGCCCCAATATTTGCCTTTCACCTGCCTGTATCATTTTCCACACTAATGGTGTAGAGTGTCAATTCTTTATGCTTTCTTGTTGATGTTGTCCCTAATTCTACCAAAAGGAAAAGGACATGGTTCTGTGTGTTCTTTTGCATTCCTCTATAATAAAAAAAATAGGGGATAATTCTCATGGCTTGTTTCCATGACAACACTGGATGGTCCTTAAGTACAAGGAACAGGTTTCATTCATCTATATATCCTCAGCTGGAGCACCGTACCTGACATACATTTGGGGTTCTGTTTCTTGGGATGAGATGTGAGCTAACAGTTTATTATGTCACTTACTAGTGTATTCTAATCTGCAGCTATTCTGAAACCATTGGGTTATGATTTCTGGGATGAGATTGAATTTCTAGTTGAAAAGACTTTAAGCATCTAGTAGTACCGATGAAGTATGTTTTCAACAATACCATCATCATTCCAGTGATAATTCTGCAGGCTCAAAGCTGTTTGATGTAGAAATTAAAGCCAACGAGAAGTCAGGGATTGTTGACACTGTGCTAAGAAGGATTGTTCATGCATAGACATCATTGGGAATTTGCTGATTCCATTCATGTATTTTTGTATATATGTTTCAAAAAAGGCTTATTAATTGAAATAAGATATTTTATTTCATTTTAAGTCATTTTAATGAACTTTATCTAGAGATCTCAGTTTTTAATATTCTCAGTCTCTAGACTTTAGTATACATTAACTTTATATTAGCCTTTGTGAAGTATGATTAAATAAAATCTTAGGCTCAGAAATTGGAGTTCAATCTGAAGATCCAAAAAGCAAAACAGCAAGCTACTGGCTCTTACCTCGACCTCAGTCTGAGAAAGCATGTGAGCTGTCTCACCCCATCTTATATTCCTCTCCAAGGCCGAAATTAAAGGCATGCACCACTGGGATTAAAGACATGCACAACATGATTTCTATGGCAACTAGTGTGGCTACTGGGATTAAAGGTGCGTGTTACCATAACCTGGTCTATGAGGCTGATCAGTGGGGATGTTTTGCTTTCAGATCTTTAGGCAGTCTTCATTAAAATACAGTTGAAATGCTACTACATTTCCCTTTTTGTCTAAAAAAGAGAGAAGGTTGTAGCTAAAATAAGAAAACTTTATAGAATAAGTACAATGACCATATACAATATATACAGGCAATAAATACATCAACAAAGTCTAGTCCATTTGCATTTGACAAATTCAGAGAAAATATTTCAAATCCTTTTTTGGTGAGTCCAAAATCTTATACCTAATTAACTTTCTATCCTTAATTGCTTATGTGTCTGGTAAACTATAACTATAGCTATCTAATATTCAACTCACTCAGAGACCTAAGAAGAAAATAATATTAACCGAGTAAGCAGGAAGTGCAAACAAGCAAATTCCAAAAAAAAAGGTGAGTAATGACAGAAACAACTGGCTGCTTGGACAGTCATCCAAAGTTCCTCTGCAATTTGGGGACACCCATCTTTGGCCTAATGGCCTAGCATATCCAACAGACTTTTCAGTAAAGCAGGATATTTTGTATCCTGCTTGTCTACTTAGGACAGCAAATGGTCTGATGTGGGAATTCCTTAAACTCCAGTAGCCCTTAAGTTACCTGCCCACTTGGGCATGGCCTCTTATACTATTTATGCTGATGTAAAGCATGTGTCCAGCCTCTCTCTTCTGGCTGCAGAATTTGGTTGCTGTTTCCCATTCCAACAGAGCATTGTGATCTGTGAGTCTAGGCCTAAATAAATAACCCTCTATTATACTCAGTTCTGAGCTAGTGTGGGATTTCTTTTAAG
This sequence comes from Microtus ochrogaster, assembly GCF_000317375.1. Lineage (NCBI taxonomy): Eukaryota > Metazoa > Chordata > Mammalia > Rodentia > Cricetidae > Microtus > Microtus ochrogaster. Next base: position 62,615,058 of record NC_022012.1, read on the forward strand.
CATCCTTCTTCATCTGATGCCCCATGTGGATTCAGACTCCACACTTAGTGGGTGAATAGCATAAAGGCTTAACTAGTTCATAGCCTAGAAGGTCTCCAAACAATACCTACTTTGCCTGCTTTTACCTAAGTGGTTTTTTTTTTTTTTTGTAAAACCCCCACCACAGTGGAACTAACTTCATGTGGCGACTTGGAAATTTCCCAAGCTTGCGTATATCCTCTTCCCCACTGCCGTGTTCCTTGCCACGTGGCAACTTGTACAGCTTCCGGTTTGTGCTCCCTGCCCTTGAGTTCTCTGATTCTTGCTCTGTGTATGGAATTGATTTAATTGCTTTTAATCTGTCAAGCAAAGCATATTCTCAGTATTTAACCAGTACCAAGGCAGGAAACTAAAATGTCTAAGGACCATTTGTGTTCACACAGGTTGCATCACTGCTAGTGGCATTCTTAACCATAACACCTGTTAGAGAACAAAAATTATTACACCTAAAACAATTTACCAAATCTCATAGCAGGTAATTAATAAATTAATAAACTTGAAAGCTATATAATGGCAGACTACATTGACATTGAAACTTCTAGTAACTTTTTGTGCTAATACTATGGATTATATTCTGCAAGAATTATATGGGTATGGTGATACATCCATTTATGGGATATTGGGACTCAATTTTTTTCTTCACTATATATTATAATGGTTTGATAACAGAACCAAGAATTAGGTAATTTTAGAAATGATACAACCCTTACAGATTAATAATGAACAGTTAGTTGGCAAGATTAATAACAACAAAAATCAAAAGTTACCTGGAAAAATTGGTACTATTGAAAAGGGTAACATTAATTTGACAGACAAAATTGAATCTATGTCTAAGGGTACTGAGAAATAATCTGAAAAAATTCATACTGTTAAATTTGACAATCAAAATTTGTTAAAAAATTATGATAGGTTAGCAGATAGATTATCTCTCCAGCATGGAATCTGCACACTATCCAAATAATGTCCAAGGATGAGGTGTTATATTTAAAGGAAAAACTTCAGACCTTAGAATCACATGTGCAGAATGAGGACCAGAGGCTAGGTGCCTCAGTGAAATCACTAGAAATATATACAGGTCAGGAGATTCAGGCTTTACAAAAGGCAGTAGTACAAAGATTTGAAATGATTGAGGAAATTATTGGAGCTGATGAACAGGGAAAGAAGGTACAAGGACAGGATCCAACATTGCAGTAGCTGTCAGAGATGACTTACAATGGGGTTTTAATTTCATACCCTATAATCTACTCTGACAAAGCATCAAGTTTTAAAGGCCCAAAAGGATCCAAAGAAGGTAGATGGATACCTATAGAAATGAATGATCTAAAAGAAATCAAGCAAGCTGCCATAACTTATGGCTTGCATTCTGCATCTGTTAGAGAGATGGTAAAGACATGGGCTTCTAGCATTAAGGTGGAGCCACACAACTGACTTCAGTTAACTTCAGCAGTTTTGGATGACAGGCCTCAACTGATGTTTACCTGTTATTTCAGAAAAGATGCTAAAATTTTAGAACAACAGAGAAAAACAAAAAGACATGAGACTTCCCAAGATCAAATTCTTGGTGAGGGCAGTTATGCTGACCCACAGGTTCAAGCTCTTTCCAATGAATAAATCTTGTCCCTATGCCACAAAGCAGTCTTAGATGCTTGGGACACGATTCAAGAACTAGAAAACAAATTGAATCATATACCAGTTTTAAACAGGGCCAGAGAGAACCCTTATTGACTTTTTACAATGATTAACTAAGGCTGTACAAATAGGAGTAACAGACAAAGATGCTAGATGAGTACTTATTGAATCTCTGGCTTTTGAAAATTCCAGCTTAGAATGCAAAAAGATACTTGGGCCTTTAAAAGTTAGATAAGCACCTATGGATGAACAGATCCTGCATAAAGTGAACATTGAGACATTTGACTATAATACTGAATCTTAGGCAGGAGAAGCAATTTTGAAAAAAATGAGGAGACATGTAATTGCCAAATGTTTTAGTTGTGGTAGAATATGACATCTGAGAAGGGATTGTAGATAATGAATTCCTAGGAAAATGTCTCTTCTGGGAATGGCAAGAATGGGAGGACTCTGCCTTCAGGTATATGTAGAATATGTGGCAAAGGCCAACATTGGATCAATGAATGCAGATCAACAAAAGACAGACAAGGTAACCCAATGCCACCAGGAAACCCCTTGAGGAGTCTCTTATAGGCCTCCAAGCCAAAAGTGGCCCAGACATTACCAGCCACTGTGGAGGACATGTCTCATCAGGAAAATTAAAAAATCCAGAGCCTTCTGTGAAAGACTATACTGTTCTGGATGATGGAATAAACATGGAGGATAAATCAAAATTCTGATGGGAAATAAGAAGTGTATATTCTGGCAGACTCTATAAGTGATCAAAGACCAAAGCTAAGAGTGTGTATAAATGGTATTGTAATTGTTAGTTTGACAAACACAGGTGCTGACATGAGTATCATTACTCCAGAATCTTGGCATCTAAATTGGCCTCTTCAAGAGGCAGATGTTCAATTACTACAAATTGGAACCATATCTCAAGTTAAACAAAGCATGAGATGAGTTGACTGCATATGGCCAGAAGGTCAGAGAGGAAAGCTGAGGCCATATATGGCTAACATTGCAGTGAATTTATGGGGTTATGACCTGCTACAGCAATGGAATACCCAGATTAACATTCCTGCAGTTTCAAAAACTCATAATTCTGGAAAGGATAATATAAGGCACTATATACAAAGATCACTAGCCATTCATGCTGAACAAAAACACAAAGCATCTAGCAAACCTTCAGAGATACCAAAAGCCTTACCTTTAAAATGGTTAACTGAGAAACCAATATGGGTTAAACAGTGACCTGTAACTGAAGAAAAGCTGAAGGCTTTAGAACAGCTGGTACAAGAGCAACTAGATGCTCGACATATAGAACAATTAACCAGCTGTTGCAGAGGAGCCACTTGTTTGTTCACCTGTCCAGAACTGAAATAACCACACAGAAACTATATTAATTAAAACACTGCTTGGCCCATTAGCTCTAGCTTCTTATTGGCTCTTACATTTTAATTTAACCCATCTCCATTAATCTGTGTATCGCCACGAGGCTGTGGCTCACTGGAAAAAGTTCCCAGGGTCTGTCTCTGGCAGCTCCATGGCATCTCTCCTGGACTCCACCTTTTTCCCCCCAGCATTTAGTTTTATTTTCCATGCCTACCTAAGTTCTGCCCTATCAACATGTCAAGGCAGTTTCTTTATTCATTAACCAAGAAAGGCAACACACAGACATAAGGACTTCCCACATCAACCAGTCCTTGCAATTATCCTGTATTTGTTGTTAAAAATCCTGGTAAATGGAGAATGGTGACAGATCTGAGAGTTGTCAATAAGATAATTTAACCTAGGGGCCCTCTACAATCTGGAATTCCTCTGCCTTCTCTATTACCAGACAGTAATCTTGAAACTTAACCATCATTTTAGTTCTACAGGATCCCATAAGAAGAACATCACACCACATTGGGTGCCAAATGAAGTACGATTAAATAAAAGCTCAGGGTCAGAAATTGGGGTTTACTCTGAAGATCTGAAAAGCAAAACAGCCAGACACTGGCTTTTACCTCAACCTCAGTCTGATATGGTGATACTGCCTCCTACTCAGAAGGGGACTGCATATGAGCTGTCTTGCCTCATTTTATATTCTTCTCTAGGGCTGAGATTAAGGGCATGCACCACTGGAATTAAAGGCATGCACAACCTGATTTCTATGGCAGCTAGTGTGGCTACTGGGATTAAAGATGTTATGTCATTGAGCCTACTGGGATTAAAGGTGTGTGTTACCATAACCTGGTCTGTAAGGCTGAGCAGTGGGACTGTTTTATTTTCAGATTTCAGGCAGTCTTTCTTTATTAAAATGCAGTTGAAGTGCCACTGTGCTTTTGCACACTGATCTTTTGCACAGAACTTTCTGCCTGGTTCCAGCACATTTGCCTGTGCTGTTTTATTTAATCCTCAAAGATGCTCTATTAGTTTGACATTATATTTCCCACTTCAGTGTTTGAGGCTGTCAAATCTATAAGGATATCGTTAACTTGATCAATGTCCCCTGGCTGGTAAGGAGAGATTGAATTCAAGGCTGAGAACCATTCTATTATATCATGTCTCTCTAAAGTAGGTTTATGAGGAATGTTGGAATTTTCATATAATTCGAAGAAAGAATTATAAAACATTTTAGAAGAGCTTGTGTGGTATTAAAATATAATTCTTTGCAGTTGACTCTTATAAACACACTTGCTGTTTAAATATCTTAATGACCGAGTCATGTGTCTCTGAAAACAGGTAACACCATTCGTTTCTACAGCTTTCAATATCAACAGTATGCTGAGAGCTCCCAAATCTACACTCTGGCAAAGATGGAAATTTCTCATTAGACATCTCCATCTGGATAATCCAGCAGAAGGTTAGCCTGGGTACATGTCAAACTGAGTTCCTTTTTGCCTTAAATTGCTTTTTTTTCAAGCTCCTGCCACCTACTATCTAGTCATTCATGCAAGAAAACTAAACCTCACCCTAGGTAACCACCATTCTCTTTCTGTCAGGTCTGAGTTACTTTAACAATCCTCAGCTTCTTACTGCGTCTCTCTGTTCTAGGATCACTTCTCAAAGGAAGGTTCTCATTATCTTTCACAACCAGTACTGCAATATTTTTCCAGCCCATCTTCTAATCTCTAGTTTAACCATTACAGAACCTGCCCTTTATTTTGATGAGAAGGCAATCTATTTAAAAACAGCATTCTGCCATGTAAGCTATTGTACACCAATAATAACACTTGGGAGGTTGAAGTAGAGGGATTGTGAGTTCCTGGACCTGAGATACATAAGCAAATTCTTATCCAAAATAAATAAATAAATAAAGATTTTTCTTTCCCTTTTTGAGAGTATATTATAATTACGCATGCCTTCCTATGAATTTTCCCATATGTTCCTCCTTGTTCTCTTTCAAATTCATAGGTTTTTAAAATTATGTTGCATGCATATATGTATTGGCAAATACATATATATCCATGAATATAATCTGTTTAGTATGTAAAATGATTCTTATATTTATGTTTTCAGATCTGGTTATTTATTTGTTGTTTAATTTTGGAATTTTAATTTAAATACTGCATTTTCCCTTCCTTTTTCTCTCTCCAAAACCTCCCATATAACACTCCCCACTATTCTTCAAATACATGGGCTCTTTTTTGTTGTTATTGTACGTATGTACATATTTGTATATGCACATATATTCTCAAGTATAACTGGTTGAGCCCATGTAATGTTGGTTGTGTGTATGTTTTCAGGGATGACTGTTTATCACTGGACAATCAATTTGTGTGATCTTCCCTGGGGAGGACCATCTCTCGTGCTTCCAGCTTTATTCAGTTGCCAGTAGCTCTTTGTGTTGGGTTGAAGTTTTGTGGGCTTCTCTCTGTGGAGTTCGTCATGTTCATTGGTATCAGCCTTATTCAGCTCAGGTTTGGCTGTCCGTATTGGTAAGATTTTGTGGGAATAGCTCCTGATATTACTAGGAGAGATGATCTCACAGAAAATTCCCTGATTCTCTGTCTCTTGCAATCTTTCTGCCCCCTCTCCCACAATGTTCTCTGCATCTTAGGTGTGGAAGCATTTTATGAATGCATCCATTGGGACTGACTTCATAATTCTGCATTCTGATAGGTTGTGGGTTTTTTTTTTTTTTTGAGTGCTCTCCATCTCCTGCAAAGAGAAGTTTCCTTGATAAGGGATATAAAAACAAATATTTATAGATTGAGCTTAGGTATTATGCTGGTTTAATAAATAAGGGATTGTAGATTCTTCTCCAATAACCAAGATTTCACTAGCACTGAGTAATTGACTAGGTTTACAGTACTAGGCATGGTATCCTTCTTAGTGAGTGGGTCTTAAGACTAATTAGAGAGCAATTTATTATTTCCAGGTTTGTGTTCAACTACCGTATTTATAAGATTATTTTGACATTTTTGTTCATTGACATCTTCCATAGGCATTATAACTGGGTAGCTGTTGGTTTCTTCCCGCCTTTGGAAGCTGCATGGTGCCTTCGGGCCCCATAAAAGGACACATTCAGATCAAGGGTTTCTGTGTCATGTTCTGAAGTATATTGTATCTTCAGCAACAGGGACTTAACTTCTACATCTGGATAGCCAAGGGCAAAAACAATAGACTGTGTGTTTGGAGAGTCTTTTAGATAGCCCTGTCCAACAATTCAAAAGAGGATTTCTCTGTCTGGTATTGAGGTATTTGTTAGGTGGTCTTTGGCTCTTGGAGGGATCACTTGCCAAGAACTGATATTTTTTATTGAGCTCTACATTTATCTCTTCCCTCCCTGCCTCTCCCCTCCACCCTTCAACCTTCCCCCACCCCAAGGTCCCCATGCTCCTAATTTACTCAGGATGTCTTGTCTTTTTCTACTTCCCATGTAGGTTAGATCTATGTAAGTCTCTCTTAGTGTCCTCATTGTTGTTTAAATTCTCTGAGATTGTGGTTTGTAGGCTGGTTTTCTTTATTTTATGTTTAAAAACCACCTATGAGTGAGTACATGTGATAATTGTCTTTCTGTGTCCAGATATTTTTAAATGACATTTTGACCTTATTCTTGTCTTGTTAGAAATTTTTGATAATTTCCTGTCTCATGAATTCTTTCTTTTGAGGCAGAGGGATTGTATATATGAATAAAATTGTTAAAGAAAAATAGGAATATTCATAAAAGATGAATTTTTTGGTTACAAATAACTAAATTTCTTGCTGCTAAATAAAAAGAAAAATAAATGTTTCATCAGAATATTATAATTTATAGAATAAAAAAAGTTGAAAGTGTATAAGTCATGATTAAGTTTGGGAGTGTTGTAGCTGAATGATCAACTCTGCTATCTATATAGTCACTCTCCTCTGGGATCTGGGTGCCCAGAGAGAATGCCTAGTTTACCATTGGGTAGGAAACCCCTGAGATGTGGTGAAGGTAAAGACCTGAGGCTAACAGTCTCCCTAGAACATCAGGATAGAAGTAGAGTAGAAAAAGCTTCCAGGGAAACTACATGCTGTTACATAAAACATTATAGAAAGAACAAAACAGAGCAACCTTTTTATTTTTCAAGCTCCCATTTCTTAGGACATGTATGTCGTTCAGGGTACAGTTATGTGGGCCAACCAGCTTTGCAGCTGTGCTGTGTGTTACACTTCTTTTCTTTAGTCTACAAATTGCATAGCAAACAGCCTACTTACTTTTCAACCCTCATGTGTAATATCACTTCGTGTTGTTTTACTTATATCCACCAGAAGGGATAGACAGAACACTCTCTTCGCCCTTGTGAAAACCTTTTAAATGCCCAGCAATAAAAGTTAAGGGGGGGAGGGTGTCACCGAAATGGGTTCTTTACATGTTTGCTTCTTGGCTACATTGGGCTTGTCTTTAAGGATTAGTATCATTAATCTTTGTACAGCGTTATGTGGCATGACATCTGGAACATGCTTGAAATTAACCTTTTTTTATATTTATTGGGAGTCAGCTCCAGGGCTCTTTGAACACTAGGCAAACACTCTACTTGATGAGCTACATCCTTAATACCCAACATTTTTTTGAGGAAAACCGAGTGACTAATATTTACCTTCTTCAAAGTATTATAATGCTTGAAGTGTTGCGTATGTTTAGTTTGAGATAGCAAACCTATTTCTTCTTTTCAAGTGCTTCTTGTGAAATGAAGTATTAATTAAACATTTTCTTAGCTCTAGAATAAATTCCACTGTTTTCTCCATTACTTCCATTCCAATATATCGAAATTCAAGTTGTGAAGTAAAACCTTCTGACTCATATATGGAGCCTTGCTCTGCAGAGAGCTTTCCATTGGCCTTTTCTCTTCTGTTGTTTTGTCTTTGTTACATTGTTTGCCTTTATGCGGTTCTCTTCATTTTCTATTTAATTTTGACTTTTTGGGGGGATTTGTGATTATAGAATTTGAGTGACTGCTTCATAGTCCACAAGGAAACAAAAGTTAGCAATACTGTCTATTTGGGAGATCAATCAACAAGAGTAGAATCCAGGAAGAAGGTGAAGCAAGGTTTCAGGGAATATCTTCTTTCCAGGCTCAGAAGATGTCATATTGATCTATTAGAAGTTTCTGTGTTGAAGACCTAGCTTATCTAAATATACAGTTTCACAAATCAAAATGTAATATGCTCTGTGCTGCTGCATACATGGGGGAAGAAGAGGTTGAAAAAAAAACCAAAAGGAAAGTGGTACCCAAAGTATCCATGCAACTGTAATGAGATATGAGGAGGCTATGCATAAAACTGCTAAAAGCTCAGTTCTCAGCCAGTATCCTGAATTGTACTACATGATCCTCTTTTGCATCTTAGGGGGGGTCTATGAAGTTTTTAATATTTTTCTATTTTCATCAGCATTTTATAATTAGATATTAAATCTGCATTAATGGTCATAATTCTGCAGGAGAATTTTCTTTCATCCCGTGAACATTTTTATAACACAATCAATCATTGAAACCTCACTATTCTTTCCTAAATCTCTACCTGTGCCACCTGCCTCCATCATATTCTCTCTCCCTCAAAGACCACTAGCTTGGAAAAAGATACGTAACATGTCTTTTCTGATGTCATGGATGGAGGCCTGGCTTCAGACAAGATTCTCAGACAGAGAACAGATGGAGCAAAGAGATGTTCTCTAGGCCTCAATGTTTAGTTGATGAGTCTCTGTGTGAGGAAAGATCCCTTCACTTGCAAGTCTCTAGATGTCTTTCCAATCCAACAAGTCTTCATCAACTCAGGAACCATCCTGTGTCTCTTGTCAAGATAAAGGTGAAGCCCAGAATGCTGAAGTGAGCTCACATTCCCTATCTTCCCTTACTGAAAACACTTCCAATGAGTTGATTACCAATACTGATAGAATGTAAGCCACGTAGGTCTGCTATTTTATCAGGTCCACTTTTCTGTTCTATCACTCTGTCTGTCTCAAAACACTTTGTACCACATCAAAAAAAAAAAAAACCATCAATTCCTGACACAGACACAGATAAGGACAGGTGGTTCTTCTTGCATATCCATGGCATTTCATCAGTCACTTTCAAGATGAGGAAAATTGTTGGAGGTCTATTTGCTTTAACTTCACAGATATCCAAAGTGAAAATATGCATGTTTCAGATTCTTTCTTTCTACTCTAGGATGCATAGTACTGTCCCTATCCACTGTCCACTAAACCAAGGCAGCAAGCTCTCCACAGCCAGGACAATGATAATGTTCCCAGACATTCCCTTATTCCTACAGATGAAATTACCCTCTGCTGACAACTACCAGCTTAAGGGAATCAAATTGTAGTCGAACATGTATTTCTGAAAAATCTTCATAACATTGGTCTAGGTAAACATTTAACAACATATTCTATGTTTTATTCGT
>NC_022012.1:62624655-62630608 GCF_000317375.1 Microtus ochrogaster
TATATATATATATATATATATATATATGAGGCATGAATGTAGAATGGAGACAGTCTGGGGAAATGAAAGTGACCAATGAAAAGGGGAGAGGAGGAAACACTGGGTACCAGTATCAAGAAATCTGGTATGATGTAAACTAACAGTCTTCATGGCCTATTTTGACCCCACCCATTTTCAAGCATATTTTACAGATTACTCCTGCTGTCTGGGCCAAGGCCAACCTACAGAGCATTCTCCAGGTAATACCATCACTTGGAGAATAAGGATAATCAAGGCACATGATATTCATATATGCAATTGTCATAATGAAACCCATTAATGTTGTAGAGAGTGGGCCACTTTTTTTGTCCCGGCTGCCCGGCTAGCTTACAGCTGAAATAACCACATAGAAACTGTATTAATTAAAACACTGCTTGGCCATTAGCTCTAACTTCTTATTGGCTAACTCTTACATATTAGTTTAACCTATCTCCATTAATCTGTGTATCGCCACATGACAGTGGATTACCGGAGATTCTAACTGGTGGCCATCTCTGGGGCAGAATCCATGGCTTCTCTCTGAATCTGCACTTCTTCACAGCATTCAGTCCTGTCTTCTCTGCCTACCTAAGTTCTGCCCTATCAGGCCCAAAGCAGTTATTCATTAACCAATGAAAGCAACACATAAAGAGAAGAACCTCCTATACCACTTTAAAAAAATTTTATGGATTAAATATTGAGGGAGAATTTAATTCTTTGTTAAAATAAAAGGAAAATAAATAGGAAAGACACGAATAAATGTTTCTTGAAAGAATACAAATAAATGACCAATAAGTACAGAAAACATGGTTAAAGTTATTAATTATTACGTAAATAAAAGATAAAATCATGAGTGGTTGTGGCAGTTTGATGTAATTGGCTCCTATAGTCTCATAGAAATTAACACTTTTAGGAGGTATGGATATGTTGGAAAATGTATAGTCTTGTTGGAGGAAGCATGCCACTGCGGAGGCTGGCTTTGAGGGTTCCAATGCTCAAGATACTACCCAGTCTCTCAGTTGATTATCTATTGCTTGCAAGATGTAGGACTCTCAGCTATTTCTCCAGTACCACATCTGCCTGCCTGATGCCATGCTTCCTGCCATGATGATAATGGACTGAAGCTCTGAAACTCTAAGGGAGCCACCCCAACTAAATATTTTCTTCATAAGAGTTGCCATGGTCATGATGTCTTTCCACAGCAGTAGAAACCCTAACTAAGACAGAAGTTGGTACCAGGGACTAGGGTATTGCTGTGGTAGACCTGATCACGTTTTTATTTGGAGAAACATGGACTTTGGGATTGTGTATTATAAAAGCAGTTGAACATTTTAAGTGCTGCTTAATGGACCATACTAGTAGGACTTGGAAGACAGTGGTTTTGAGTGTGATTTGATGAACTGTGGTGTGCTCACTCAAGAAGTTTCAGAGGAAAAAAAGTTTTAGTATACTACTGAGAGATTGTTATTGTAATATTTTGGTGAAGAAAGTGGCTGCTTTTTGCTCTTTCCAAAGAGCCTGCCTGAGAGTTTTAGGTTAATTCTATTAGAAGAAGAAATCTCAAAACAGCCTAGCATAGACTTTGTCATGTGGTTACTAGTATGCATGCTTAAAACATTTATAATAAGGAGTAAGCTGAGTAGGGCAAATTACAAAATGTAAATTTTGAGGAAAAAATGAATACCAGGAAGTGGAATGGAGCTAAATTCTGTGTTCAAGGAGATAAATGGATTAAGAACTGGAATAAAGAGAGGGGTAAGATCAGAGCAAGCTCCCATCTGACTAAGTTTCCAACTCGTGGGAAAACTAAAGAAAAGCTAAGAATCATGGTTGGTGGGGAACACCTTTTCTTCCCAGCACTGAGAATGCAGAAGCTGGAATGTCTCTGAATCTGAGGCCAGCCTGATCTAGAGATCCAATTTTAGGACAGCCAAGCTTGGCAGTGAAGGACAAAATGTTGGTGAAGATGTAATTGAATAGGGGTCATACTCCAACCTTACTAAGCAGCAGAACTTGGTAGTTTCGGTCACGTGGTTCTGGTTGAGAGCTAAAAATAGAAAATAGTGAAAGAAGTGTGTTGCAGTCAACAAAACTAAATGGAGTTGGAGATCTAAAGAGTTTTTCGACATCATTTATCAAGATTCAGAGTTTGGAGTTTCCCCAGCTAATTTTTTTTTTCCTACCATAGGTTTATTGAAGGAAACCAAGTTCCTGGCTGCTTGCTGGCCCTCAGCTCGGGGAGGCTGAGCAACCCGAGACTGGCAGCAGCCTAGACCCTGATTTTTTTTTTTTTGCTGGGTCTCAGTGCAGGGAGCCCCCTGTGGGCCTTGGACTCATTTGCCCCTGTGCTTCCTGGCGAGAAACCCCACACTGAAAACTGAAGGTCGGAGCCCCACTTGGGAGGTGGCCTCATCTTACCTTCCTGCATCCTCACCATAGGAACAGGCCCTGCTTAGCACCAAGGACACCAAGGAGCTACAAGCTTTGTTGGGCATTGGAGGGAGGTTCCTGCCTTTCAATGTTGGATCAGGGTCTAGACTATGCTCCCTTTTATACATTTGGAATTGTAATGTATATACTGTGCCATTATATGCCGGAAGTATGTGATCTGTATTTTGATTTTGATTATAGCTAAGAGATTGCATCAATCTCAGAAGAGACTTTGAATGCTAGGCTTTTAAACATAGTTGATACTGTAGACTATGGAGACTTTTGAAGTTGGACTAAATGTGTTTTGCATTATGATATTGTTAGAAGATTATATGGGCCAGGGAGTAGAATGTGGCAGTTTGAACGCCATAATCTCATAGAGAGTGGCACTACTATTAGGAGGTATGGCTTTGATGGAGTATGTATGGCCTTTTTGGAGAAAGTGAGTCACTTCGGGGTAGGCTTTGAAGTTTCCAGTGCTTAGGATACTGCACAGTGTCTCAGCTGATTTTCTACTGTTTTTAAGATGTTTGAATCTCAGCTGATTCCCCACTACCACATTGTCTTGTCTGCCACCTGCTCCCTACCATGGTGATAATCGATGGAACCTCTGAAACTGTAAGCGAGCCATCCCAATTCAACATTTTCTTTTTAAGAGTTGCTATGGTCATGGTGCCTTTTCACAGCAATAGAAATCCTAATTAAGGCCGTGATCAACTCACATCTGCTAGAATGCTTACAATCAAAAGAAAAAATTAGCAAATATTCATGTTGATATGGAGAAAAGGGAAATTGTATGCTGTTGGTAGTAATGCAAACAAATTGGAGAAAAACAATACAGAGATCCTTCAACAAAAAAATAAAACATAACTATTAGATTATCTGCCTTGTATTGAGGTGTGTGTGTGTGTGTGTAGTATGTATACAAAGATTGTGGGTATATTCACAAAAGAAATTAAATTGGTATGCTGAAGAGATACCAATATTTAGAATTAGCAAGTGTAAAGATGAGGAACATTGAGAGAATTAATTCCTCACTCCAAACTTCCGTTCTGTGGTAAAAGTAGTAGTTGCATTGCTGTCTTCTTCTTCTTCTTCTTCTTCTTCTTCTTCTTCTTCTTCTTCTTCTTCTTCTTCTTCTTCTTCTTCTTCTTCTTCTTCTTCTTTTTTTTTTTTGAGGCATGTTCTCATATGTCCCAGATTATGTAGCTCGTGATGGTCTTGAACTCCTGATGCAAGAGCCTCATCTCCTGAGTTCTGAGTATCACCACCAAACCTGGGTGATTGGTTCTAGTGATAGTACCAAGGAGCTCATACATGGTAGGAAAGTTTGGTGACTCAGCACAAGGCAAAAGGTAGAATTACCAGCTACTGGTCAGGAAGTAGGATGGGAGATAAACCAGTGATACCAAGATGGTGAAGAATTTTTTAAACATATTGGAAGAATCACACTTGTTTTTACCCAGACAGTTGACTACTTAAAGAAAGTGACATACTGAGGGAGAGGATGGCCTGGGTCCGAAAAAGCCTGGGATAAAACCGGACTCTCTGAACATAGCGGACAATGAGGACTACTGAGAACTCAAGAACAATGGCAATGGGTTTCTGATCTTACTGCACGTACTGGCTTTATAAGAGCCTAGGCAGTTTTGATGCTCAACTTACTAGACCTGGATGGAGGTGGGGGTTCCTTGGCTTCCCACAGGGCAGGGAACCCTGATTGGTCTTCGGGCTGAGGAGGGAGGGGGACTTGATTGGGAGAGGGGGAGGGAAATGGGGGCCGGTGGCGGGGAAGAGACGGAAATCTTAAATAAATAAATAACTAAATAAATAACTAACTAAATAAATAAATAAATAAAATAAAAATAAGGCAGAGCAAGGTCTGGAAATATGCAGGTGAAGGGGCTAAGTTATGAAATAGCCACAGAGAAAAAGAACCCTTGTTTTATAAAGAAATATTTGAGAGATATATAAGTAAATAGTGATTCCCAAGCCCTAGAACCAGTAAATTGTTTGGGGACGCAAGTCTACATTTCTGCCTGCTAAGGGAGATCCTTTTCAACAGTCTACTCGGCCACTCTTGCTGAATCATTACCTGCTGGTTATTTATCCCACATCCAAAGGCAGTTACTGTAGTTAATGAATAAATAAAGCCTGGCAAGATCTGTTGTAAACACATAACTTCACAGAATACCAGACATCTCAACCTCTGAGTGTCCCCTACAGCTCCATCACCCACAGTTGCTTAGCAGGCAAACCTGACATTTCTTGGCTGCAAATGCTTCTCAGAATGTGCAGTTTCTCACTGATGCTAGGTAGAGGGGAGACGTAAGGTCAAACTCAGAGTACTCTTGCTGAATAGGGCTTTGGCAAGCCTAAAATCTTAAAATGCTTGTGGTGGGTAAATGAGGTGCAGATGGGAAATGAAGCCAATGCAGGAGTGTATAATTCACTGGAGCTGCTGTCAATGGGATACATCTTAGCAAGCGACATTGGGAGAGCTTGGATTTAGTCACTATTTAGTCACATTTAGTAGGTAAAATGAATAATTGTATTGTTGACTTTCCTGCACGTCGCTATACTTTGGGACATGCATATACTAGAGGTTTTCTTAGATTTAGACACCTAGAATTTCTGAGGGACAAGTAATATCCCATGTAGCATTTATACTTAAGATTTTAGACGGATTGCTTTTTTGATGATCATACTTTGTAACATTGTATAAAATATACATTTTTGACTTTAGATAAATTATAGTAGTCTATTTCTAACACTTATATTATCTTGTGCAAACACCAAAAGTTTTTATTAATGTTTAACCATAAGAAGCTCAAGTAAGGAATCAGTCTCAAGGTCCAGGCTGAGGTGTTCTGATGATTAGAGATCAGACTTCAAGGGAAAAAAATACCCTAAGTTTGGAAGCAGAGATAGCAGAAAGTGGAAGCTGAACCTTCGTCCAGAGAATGTGGACCGAATACAAGATCTTAATCTTCTCTTATCTGGTGGCAGAACTCTATGCCGAGACCCATTCTTTATCGCAAAGAGAAGTGGATCCAGGACCATATTTCCCTAGAAATCACACCATTTCCAAAGGTGCTCGACACAAAAGGGCCATTTTCCGAGGACAATACTGCAGAGTCTTCGGCTGTTGTGAAGACAGAGACGATGCCTGTGTCACTCCGTTCTATGAAGTCAATGCATTGTGTTACTGTGACAGCTTTTGTGAAAGGGAAAACCCTGATTGCTGTCCTGATTACAAGTCATTTTGCCGTGAAGAAAAAGAATGGCTTCCTCTCAAACAGCCTTCAGATCCAGAAGGTAGGTTTGGGGAATGTGTTTGAACATTTTCCTAGTCATCAGGTCTGATAGTTTTATCTATCTTCTTTCTCCTCTCCTCTCCTCTCCTCTCCTCGCCTCGCCTCGCCTCGCCTCGCCTCGCCTCGCCTCGCCTCGCCTCGCCTCGCCTCGCCTCGCCTCGCCTCGCCTCGCCTCGCCTCGCCTCCCC
>NC_022012.1:62630708-62640856 GCF_000317375.1 Microtus ochrogaster
TCTCCTCTCCTCTCCTCTCCTCTCTTTTCTCTTCCTCTTCATTCTGTCCTTCAGTGGAATGAAAATGATTATTTCAACAAATTTTGTTGGCTTTTTAAAGTTTCTTTGGTTCAAATACAGGGCTTCTGTACCGTACTGACACCACTGGGAAAGCTCAGGTCTGAGTGTAGTAAGTATGGATTTGGATTCTGTTTTGAAATTTCTTTCAACATACATGCTGTTTAAAACTTTCAGTTATGTACTCATTGTGACTCTCAAGCATTTGAGTGTAGATTTCATAGAGAATTTTGTGAAATTTACAAAGCTGATCATTGGACATTCTCCCCATGTAACATTTTATTTATGTTTTGTCAGGCTCATGAACCTGTGGCATTAGAGGACATGGTATCAGCAATTACATTAAAACAAATTAAAGCAAAATAGAACTAGGCACTACCCTTACCTAGGGATAATAAATTCTTCAAGCATGTTTTTATCTTGTTTCACCACTTTGGAAATTTTAAGTCTACTGGAGAGAGGGGTGTAAATGTGATTCAGTTTGTAGAATGCTCACTTAGCTTGTATGATGTCTTGGGTTTGATTACATGCACCATACAAGTGAACACTGGTAGCACACTTCTGTTAGCTTAGCACTCTAGAGGTAGAGGAAGGATGATGACATGTGCAAGGTGACCCTCAGCTACACAGTGAGACTGAGGACAGACTGAGTTGCATGAAAGCCTATCTTTATTTTATTTTTATTTTCTAGTTTTCTAAGACAGGGTTTCTCTGTAGCTTTGGGGCCTGTCCTGGAACTAGTTTTTGTAGACCAGGCTGGTCTCGAACTCACAGAGATCCACCTGCCTCTGTCTCCTGAGTGCTGGGATTAAAGGCTTGTGCTACCTCCGCCAGGCTATGAGAGCCTGTCTAAAATAAAAATCATTAAAGAGAAAGGAGGGTCACATAGACTAGTCTCGTGAGCGTCTAAGACCCAGATAGTAAATAGAAATGATGTGTGGAAAGGTAAGTATAATATTAGTATCTGCTACCCAGATGTAATTATACGAGAATGGATATTAATTTTTAGAAGTTACTATAGCAAAACCCTGTGGACAAATGTACCCTATACACTTCCCTAGATGAAGATCTCATGGCACCAGATCTCTTCATCAGAAGTCTTTGCTTAATCAGAGCTTTGTCACACAATTATAAATGGGTCTAGAACTTGGAGTCTCTAAACGACTAGAACTTATAGTTAGAAGGAACTTTAAGACCCTAATTCAATATGGAGATGGTATTGACGGCTCTTATTTTCATATTAAATTCACATTGTTTGAAAGTTTTAAAAATGTTCCTTTCAAAATATATTTATCATTTCAAATTGTCCACAGAATTGCCATTTAGTCCAGGTTTTAATTTTACCACCAGACTTCTCAGTAAATGTTTACTTTATTTTACAAAGTGGCAGATACTCTACAGTGCTTGAGACGTCTAGTCTTCCTTCAATAATTCATCACGTATCACTGTTGTGCCAGGCAATGTGAAAGGTCTTATTGTTATAACATTAGTCAAATTGGATGGGAAGGGAAAAATGTAGGAAATTTACTGAGAGGCTGTAAATAGTGATGTATTCTTTTGAGAAAAGAATGCTTCTATGGACTGAGGAAATAGCTTCAATAATGAAAGCGCTTGCCTTGAAAGCCCTAACACCTGTGTTAGACATCTAGAAGCCACATAGAAAACTAGGAATGGTGGTATGTGTTTATGGTCTCTTGACCAGAAAGGGAGGGGTAGGAAGATGTCGGGGTTCAGTGGCCAGCTGGTCAATTGTACATGTTCCACAACAGAGACAGACCCTATCTTAAAAGTAAGATGATAGTTCCCGAGGCATGACATTGAGGTTAAACTCTGATCTACACACACACACAAATATGCCCATGCCCAAGAACACCCACACAAATTGAGAGAATTTTAATATGTAGAATACTAATATATTAATAATAGAATATGTGAGAATATTAATATGTAGCCAGCTATATGCCTTCTGTCTCACTGGATGATGACCAAGCACAAACATTCAAGCTGCCACATAATAAAGAAGGGGTTGAATTGGAGAACAGTTTGCACAAGAATGTTACAGATCTGAGCGTGAAGCCCATAGCACTGTTTAACAACTGGAAGGAAGCCATTGTTTTTAGATAGTCATGATGAGGCAAAGGTGGGGGACAGGAGATCAGTTTGAGAGGTGACTATAAGTTATTGTATGTCAGATCATTTAGGTCATGTTGGGCATTTGGAATCACATTTGTTTACTAAAATTTATCAAGAGATGCTACTTTGGAATGGGTATGAAGTGTCTCAGAAGTGTAACTATGTAATCAAAGAGCTTCCCATTCTCAGAGGACTCTCACGCTCAGTTGGTGCCATCTTGAAGCTCTTGATAATCTTTAAATATCAGGCCTCAGTCCTAAGTTCTGAGTTTGTTTGTCAACTAATCTATGCTTCAGATTTGGAGTTGTATGGGAGGGTGAGGAAACCAGTGGCATGGACCAGCCTCGCAGTAATTAGGATCAGATGCTGTAAGAACAGGAACTTTGAAAGACATAGTCTTACCCTAGAGGAACTCAAAAAATTTGATGATACCCGAGGGCAGTATTTGTGAGAGGAATGTACTCAATCAACTAGAACCCAGGACAATAGAACTGAGACATAAGAGATGAATGGGTCATCTAGAGGATGAATGAGCCAGGCAACATTTCAGTGTTTTCAGGGGTTGATGAGTTTGTAAGAAACTGTACAGTGCAGAATCAGTAACTAGGCAGGAGGGAAAGAAAGATTAGGTAGGGACACTGAGTACTATGGACAAGTGTTCAAGGTCTTATATTGCATACTGCCTCTCTATAGATGTGTGTCTAGTCCATAGACAGTGATTTTGCAAAGTGAAATGTTATTTCTCCTCTGTATCAACTCTGGATGGAGAGAATTGAATTAATTAAAGTTATTTAGGATACACTGTATACTTATATGCCATTATAAACCCATGTGGACTGATTTTATATATCTGAACTATGAATTTTAAGCTTCTTTCTGTTAAAGACAATGTTGGTTTTGGCTGTTGTCAAACCACACGATGTCTAAGGGTCTGGGTGTGTCTCTGTGTATGACTGGACCCCTGTGATGCCCCTTTCTTGTTGTTTCCCTTCTGTTCTCTCCGTAATGAATGGGTATTTGCAACCACGGCAAAGTCTGGGGCAGAGTCTCATGTAAAATTTCTCTTTCAAAACCAGTCTTAAAAAATTGATAATTTTGATAATTAAAAAATTAACAAAAATTGGATAATTTTTGTGTGTCACAGAGGCATAAGTAGCATTCTTCCCTTTTTAGTGTGCATATTTGTAAAGGGTTCTCTAAAGACATGCTTTCAGAAGCTTTTTTGTCATAACCCATAATAATAAAATTTATCGCAAAACTGGGTTACTATATACTCTTATAAAAATTTTAAAAATTATTTGAACTTTGCCATTGTTGCACATCATCCCATTCTGTTTTACTCTATCATATAAATAATAATGCTTCTCTTAAAAATAAAAATGCTTTTCCTGGTCTCAACATACTAAAATAACTTATTTTTATTTAAATTATTCTTTTACAGTGTCATGGTATCATGTACTTTTATCATAGTTTCTGCCAGTGGTAACTTATTTACTTTCCCAACTCACAGAACCTCTTCTTTCTGTCAAACTCACCTCCTGTTTTCATGCGTGTGGGCCCACCGTGTTTAGTTACTGTTGCCTTCATGAGCCTGGGTGCGGTAAGGAGTACTCATTAGAGCCTGTGTAGCTGAGGGGACTGTGACTCTTTATCCCAGGTAGACACTGAAGTCTATAGCTCTCAGAGATAACTGGGGTCTCATGTGTCCTTCCCTGCTCTGTGATAAACTGTTAACGTCTTAACCAGTCTTGAGCAGGTCTCATACAAGTAGCCATTGTTCCTGTGAGTTTGTGGGTACAACAGTTATACCACGTCCAGTTGACAGCGTATTACAGCGCTCCTCCCACCTCTGGTTCTTATATTTCCACTCCCTTCACATGTCTGCTCCTGAAACTATGTGCCAATAAACAATAAACAAACAACAACACTGGGGATCCTAGCAATGGAACACGCACTGCTTCCTGGCTCTCAAGACTGCCTATTCCAGTCTGTCAGTCCCAATCTGGCACTGTATACAAATTCATTGACCCGATATTTTAAATACCCAGTGTTGGAACCTTTCTTTAGAAGAACAGTAGAAACTGGCTTCTCCCTGATTACTGATGGGTCTGAGCTTCTCTTCCTATCTCATATTGCGCTTTCTTCCCATGATTTGCTTCCGACCATGAACAGCTTCTCACTTTGCCTTCACATCTAGAACTCTTTTTTTCTTTTTAGGAAGACAGGATAGGTACTTAGTCCTTTAAAATAAGTTACTTTTCACTTAAAACAAGTTAAGACTATGAGAATAATTGCTTAGGGTTTGTAAATTTTACTTAAGTTAAATTTACTTTTTAACTGACACAAGGCATAAATTAAAAGTATTAAGGGTGTAATGTGATGTTTTGTACATATATATATATTACATAGTATTTAAATAAAGTTTAGCGTTTATCATTTGTTTATGTTTAAAACATTCAATTGCCTTTCTTCTAGTGAATGTGACATACAGGCACATTGCTTTTGTCTGTTCCACCCTCCACTGGGCAATAACACACCCAGGACTTCCTGTTCCAATTTAACTATGATACAATGCCACTTATCAACACTTTCTATATCTCCCCGCTCCTATTCTTCCAGGTCTCTGGTAACTACAAGATCATTGCTCTTGTAAAGCTTGATATTCCATCCAATAGTAGAGAGTATGTCTCCTCTTACTAAGATTATTATAAGAAGTCTTTAGATAAAATAATTTTACAGTAGCCATATATATCATGCTAATTTATGATGTTCTTGCATTATCAGAGGATGAAGCCAGGGCCTCAGGCATACTAGGTAAGGGCTCTACCATTGAGTTGTAGGCCCAGTGATATATGTAGAGTTAGTTCTTGCTATCTTAGATAAATGCTGTTTTCATATTTGTTCAGATGGTACCTGTCAAATTTCCCAATTCTCCTTTTTAGAAATAATAATGCAACTAATTATTGCAAGGAAGAAATTACAAAATAAATGTCACGAATAATGAGGAAATGTTAGCTCTATTTCTTCAAGACTAGTAACAGGCCCTGTCGATGTGCTATCTTCACAACTACTAAAAAGAAGTTCCCTGCTCATACTTTAAAAAATTATGTGAAACAAACTGTAAAAATGGAATTAATTATTAAAGTCAATGTGATTATGTAACAGAAAATACCACTAAGATGGATTACAAGTGCTTGAAATCAATGTTTTCACTATTGAATATAAATTACTAGCTACCCATGGGGAGCTGGAAGGCTGGATGATGCTGGGTCTTTCTGCTGGTTGTGAGTATGGGTATCACTCTTTGGGAATGCATGTAGTTTGCAGTCAACCATATCCTACAATCCCTATTTCTTCACTGGCCCTCTTTTCTCATTTAATGCAATTGCAACTATAGTTTCTGTGATTAGAATTCTGGCTGTGTCCAGAGCCCAACTAGCATAAGTGTAGACAGTAGCCCTGGGACACAACTCTATATATTTTAGGCTTAAAAGACAGTGATTTCTTGGAAAGTATAAGAAGGTTCAGAGCTGCCTTTGTAGTTGAACTTGTTTATTCTATCACATTGAAATGATTTATAAAGGAACTATTAAAGTCAAATTATGTGACAATCTATATTAATAACTCAATGATAATGTATGAGCTTTTTATAGAGCTCTATGCCCAGAATCAGTCAGAGGTGGGATTCTTTTTGTAAGCATTATCCCAAATAGTGTATGTTTGAATGTAGTATATAGGAGAAATTCATTTAATGCCACATGAGCACCCTACTAAATATTGGTTCATTTAGTATCAAATGATTCCCAGAAAGTTTTTATGTTTTTTGAATGACAGATTTATGAAATTAAATAATAATCTTATTTCTGTATAATTGTAAAGAATAAATGCATTTTAAATTATTTCTTTCAATTTTTTGAGAGTATAACATAATTACATAAATTTCTTCTTACGTTTCATCAGTTCAAACCCTTCTATCTCTCTTTGCTCCTGTCTAAATTCATGGCCTCCTTTTTTCTTTTTTTCATTACTTGTTGACAACTTCTATATCTATATCTATGTATGTATTTGTATACACACACATATAACATGTACACATTCCTAAACACGACCTACTCTGTCTAATGCTACTTCAGTGTGTATGTTTTCATGACTATTTGGTATTAGATAGCCAATTGTTGTACTCTTCCCTGGGTATGGCTATTTCTCCTCCTCTCAGCATCTCTTAGTTGTCTATAGATCTGTGTGTCGGGCTGAGACTTCACAGGCTTTCTCCATTCATGTTAGCATGTCTGTTTGTGTCATCATCGTTAAGCCCATGTCTAGGTAGTCATATTAGTGGGCTTGACATCGACATTCTCAGGAGACAGCCTCACAGCAAACTCCCTGATCCTTTGGCTCTTATAATCTTACACCCATCCCTCACAATGGTTCCTGAGCCTTAGGCGTAGGAGTTGTGTTCTAGATATCGTTGAGACTGGGCTCCATAACTCTGCCTTTTCATCAGTTTGGTTTTCCTGTAATGGTCTCTGTTGCAAAGAGACATTTGGTAGATGAGGAGGGAAGGCCCAACTTATTGTGGGTCTAAGGACAAATATTTAGAATGCAGTTAGAGGCTATGGTGATTTAGTAAAGTTATTGTTCTTCTTCAAGATCCATTCCTATTAGAAATAGTTATCTAGAAAATTTTTATGTTTTTGGATGCAATATTCATCAAGTAATATTTTGACATAATTTTAACTTTTCATTTGTTTTAGTTTTGAGATAATATAATTATAACACTTCTCCCTTCCCTGTCTCCCTCTGCACCCTCCCATACACTTCTTCCTTCAAACTCATGGCCTTTTTTTATTGTTATTACATGAATGCAATATATATGTGCATTCCTAAATGTAAGATTCTCAGTCCATATGAAGATATTTTTTTGTGTGCTTATGACTTCGCAACTGACAGTTTGGCAGTGGATAACCAGTTGGTTTCCTCTTCTTTGGGGACGACCTCCTTTCCCGCTCCCAGCTTTCCTTTGTTCCCTTTGGTTCTTTATCCATATAATTTTAATGAATAAACACATTTTAAGAAGCATGTTTTTTCATGTAAGAGGTAGATGTTAAACTGTATTTGTCAAATAGTGAAACATCATTTTCTCATTTTC
The DNA here is from genome assembly GCF_000317375.1 of Microtus ochrogaster. Lineage (NCBI taxonomy): Eukaryota > Metazoa > Chordata > Mammalia > Rodentia > Cricetidae > Microtus > Microtus ochrogaster. Next base: position 62,638,048 of record NC_022012.1, read on the forward strand.
AGGTAACTCATTTTTTTTTTCAAGGAGACAGGCTGGTAAAAGCTATTGATGGTATTTAAAGCTTTTAGTGTATCCTTGAAGTAAGCATTGATGTGCTAATAAAAATATTATACTCTTAATTTATATTATATAAATTTATTTATTATATTATAATTGTATTATATTATTTATATTATAAAGTCTCACATCTTGAGAAACACATGATCTATGTGAGTAAGAAGATTGTAGCGTATGAAACAACTAGAACCATTGTAAAAGAGTAATAATCTGGTGACCTACATGGACAACAGTGTAACCCTACAATATCATCTGGAAGGTAGATTGTCCTGCAGTGGTTAATAAATATAATGTGCCAGAAAAGATAAGTATGGGGCTTGTAAAAACAATAAATGATATTGGGAAAAATCATTGAAATCTCTCAGAAAATGAATAATCATGTAAGATCATGCCTATCATAGTGCTTGCATTATTTTAAGTCACAATTTCAACGAAATATAACTATCTCCTTCTTTGAGATTTGGTTTTGCTTTGTTTTGCACTTTAGGTTTTAATTCTTGGACTCAGTTAAATATCTTGCCTCAGTTTCCTGAGTATTATGAATTCAGGTATACCTTAGGTCAATTTACTATCAGTTTGCATATTAATATTATAAAATAAGTTATAATTCACTCTTCTCTCTCACTGACAAAGGAAACTGACTTTCACCTTGAAGCCTAAGCTGACCTGTATAGATCACACAGGTCTTAAAGTCAGCAAGTTTTCCAACCAAAGCCTCCCTCTTACTTACTGGGATTACAGGTATGAGCCTGTAATGCCTGACTCAGGTACAGTGCTGCAGATACAATAAGAGTATCCAGACTTTTCCTATTTCAAACATGTAGTCCATTCTGAAAAGTAATTGCTACCTCTTCAACACCAATTTTTGCTTGAGAGGGGAATATTTCAAAGATTTCAACCCAGAGATATATTTTAGGTAGAATTTATGTTCCAGAGAGAACTTTTACTCCATTCATTATGGATAGGAGCAGTTAATTACTCATTTCAATTAGTAGAAAAAAGCTCACATTAGACTATAATTGCTCTCAAGAAAGGTAATTTTTCCTTTTGTTTTGTCTTCCTTTGGAAAATAATTTGTTGAAAAGAGCATTACATGAAGTTGAAGAAATGTGTGAAGTAAACTAAAAAAGAAAATAGTTATGATTTATACTAATTTTTCATGTGCAAAGCATTTTTTTTGTTTCCAGGTTTTCTCTATATTGTATGTTTCCTACATTATTACACAGTGATTTACTAACTTCATATGACCAAGTTATATGCTGGTTTCTATTTCTGTCCTGAGAAGTGTTTAAATAAAAATAAACTTGATATTTTGCATTATCTTAAGGAATAAAAGACATACATTAATTACATCCTTTCCTTCCTTATGTGCAGTATTGTATCTAGTAACTTGAGAATTTCAAATTTCAAATACAGAAAACAGTGATAGTGACAGACTTTAAAAAACCACCAGCATGGCCAAATAAACCATACACACACACACACACACACAGACACACACACACACATACATACACACACGCACATACATGCACGCACGCATGAGTGTTTATCGCTGACATATTTGAATTCTTGATTTGAATGAGTTCCTTTATCCCTTTGCAACTTCCGTAACAATATTTGAATGAAGATCAATGACAATCAAATTCTCAAATTCTGTTACACACATTGACCATTCAAAAAAAAATGCATTGGTTATAAATACAAGCAAATTTACATAACCTCTCTGAGCTGGGTGAAATTTCAAGTTTTTGTCCTGTTAGGAATTCATTTCTTGAAAAAAAATTACTGGAGGAACACATGCTCCTGTTACAGAGGTTCTATTACCGTTTGAGTAGGTATCAATTTGGCAAATCTTCTTAAATGATATGACTGTATGCAGGAAAAGATCAACCTGAGGGTAAGAGGTCCACAATTGTGTACAATTTGTCCTTAAGGATATATAGATAAATATGAACTCTGAGTTGAGAGGTACAACGTGACACTGAAATATTTTAGCTCACCACATAAATTGGATGCTATTAACTTAACCAATGTGAGCTATTTAGATCCACTGTGCTTATTAAAAAGCCACTATTTTTACCAATAAAATCCCATTTTTATATTCACTATGCTAATTCTGGTGCTGAAAATGTAGATAAGGTAAGCATTCAAAGCAGCTAGCCTCAAGTCTGGCCTCTTAGAATGCATGCTAGGGCATACCCCTGGGGTGCAGATTCCTGATTACAGCAAGTTACTGTCTTTCCTCCAGTGCAGCTTCAGCCCGCACAGATATTTATAACACAAGGTGATGAAGTGTCTTAAAGAAAATCACAGACACCATATTATTATCTTTCCTTGAGGCAACAAGACCAACTATTTCCCTCTTCACACTTTTGATTTATCTAATTCTAAAAGCTGTGAAAGTTGTAAGACTCCCGTAATTTCAGTAGTCATTAGATTTATTTTTAATTTAATGTAATGTTTTTGACAAAACTGTTATATGAATGATATGTAAAAATAATTGGGTGAACTTGCTTGAACATACTTCATATACATTTTAACTGAAAAATAGTATTGTTTTATACTTCCATCATTATAGGATTAGCCCTGTTTTACTTCCATCTCGGTTCTCCTTTCAGTTGAACCGATTCTCTCTTGTGACCTTGAAGTCCTGGAGTTCCTTTGTCTTTATTACAATTCCCCCCACCTCTCTCTCTCTCTCTCTCTCTCTCTCTCTCTCTCTCTCTCTCTCTCTCTCTCTCTCTCTCTC
>NC_022012.1:62640956-62669137 GCF_000317375.1 Microtus ochrogaster
ACACACACACACACACACACACACACCCCTCAGTCTTCTAAATGCAATTAAAAAGTCTTTTAATTTAATTTTAAGAAGACCTTTCCTTTTTTCTGTTCTTTATAATTTTTTTGTTTTGTCCATTTAATGGCAAAATATCTGAAAGAATAATTTTGCTTTCTTTCTTTCTTTCAAGTTCCTCATCAACTTATTCTGACAGGCTTTCTCTCTTTGCTATTCCTCTGACCCCTTTCTAATGAGGCTGTTGACAACTTCTCCAGCATTGAATGATATGTCCAGATTTTTGCTTTCTTGCTCTTGATCTCTGGCAATGTTGTGCATGACTGGCTGTACTGGTTTGTTTCCCATTACTTGATAAACAGCATAAAAAAGGAAACTTGGAGAAGAAAGGGTTTATTTCATTTGACAACTTAAAATTTATCATCTCAGGGTGTCATAGCAGGAATTCAAGGCAGAAACCATGAGACAGGAGCCAAAACAAAAGCCATGGAGGAGTGCTACTTGCTGGGTTGCTCCTCATTGCTTTCTCAGTTTTTTTTATGCCCTCTGTCTATTGGCACTGCCCACTGTGACCCTCCCACATCAATCATTAATCTAAAATTGTCCCACAGACTTGCCTACAAGCCACTATGTTGTAGATATTTTCCCAGTTGAGGGTTCCTCTTCCCAGATGACCCTGGGTGTGTCAAGTAACAAGAACAATACCACTAGACCCTGAGCCAGCCATTTTGCTCATAAGAAATTCTTTTCTTTCACATTCAACCTCTATTGAATCCCCTGTTTCCTTACAGGCCATTCATTCTTAGTTTATTCTGAATGTTTCCCATCCGGTACACTTTGACCTCAGCCCTGGACAACTTTTTCTTGCTTAAAAATAGCCGGGTGGTGGTGGCACACGCCTTTAATCCCAGCACTTGGGAGGCAGAGGCAGGCGGATCTCTGTGAGTTCGAGACCAGCCTGGTCTACAGAGCTAGTTCCAGGAAAAAAATACTGTTGAAATAGACATGTAGTCTCAGGTTTTAAGAAATACATAATGTATGTATATTATCATTCCTGGATTTCTATATATTTCTATCAATTCTTCTACTTAGATGCCTATTTTAGATTTAATATAAATCTAAAGTATACCAAGAAGAACTGAAGCCTTCCTGTGTGTTAAGAAAGTACTCTACAACTGACACAAACCTCCAGCCTTGGAATTCTTTTTCTCACTGTCTGATTCTGTATTCCAGTAATAGCTGGATGGATTCATTATCAAAACTACCTCACCTGGGTAGTAATTAAACTCTGTACTTAAAGTTAATTCTCCCTTTTATTTGAGTTTACCTTTTTGAAAAATGCCTGGTCAATGATTATAGGACATTGAACACTTTCCTTATTATCATGATTCATCATTTGTCTCTTTTGGATAGTTCACATAACTTTATAAACCAGTTATCAATCAATTTCAGTAAATAGTTAAGAGGCATTTGGATCTCTTCTTCTTATCTCTCTTCTTTTCTTAAATATTTTTCACTTAGTATATTTTAATCATGTTTCTCATACCTCAACTCCTCTCATATCATCGCTACCTCTGTACCCATCCAACTCTTCAATCTCTTTGCTTTATCTCACCCTCAAAAAAAAAAAAAGCCATAGAAATAGAAAATCAAAGCAAACAAACAAATACAATAAGACTAAAAATGGCCAAACCAAACAAAATGCAACAAAAATCTCACATGCAAAATATCATGGTGTTCACCTTGTGTTGCCTAAATACTTTTGATCATGGGGCCTGCCCTTAAGTGTGATTGATATTCTCAGTGATGTATCATTGTGGAAAGCTTATTTTTCCTTTGTAAGCGGCTATCAACTGTAAATACCTTCTTGGTTAGAGGTGAGCTCCCGTGTCCACGTCCCTCTCAGTGCTGGGACTCGATCAGGCTTGAACTTGTACAGGTGTTTGCATGCTGTCTTGCTCTCTGTGGATGCATTTGTGTGTTAGTCCTGTCATGTCTGGAAGATACTGTTCTTCTAGAGTCATTCACAACCTCTGCCTCTTATTATCTTTTTGCTGCTTCTTCCTCACAATTTCCTGAGCCTTGAAGGGAGGGGTTTCATGAGACATGCCATTTAGGAAAGAGGACTGGTGTGGGAAAATTGTCTGTATTCTGTCAATCATGTTTTAAACAAACGCTGATTGGCTAGGCAGGAAGTATAGGTGGGAAAACCAGACAGGAAGTAGAAATGATGAAATGAGAACAGAAGAATTCTGGGAAGGAGGAGGTTAATTCTTCCCACTCCTGCCCAGACCACTGAAGCAGCAGGATGTGATCTGCCCCACTGAAAAAGTTACTGAACCACATGGCTAACATAGATCAGAAAAATGGGTTAATCAAGATGTGAGAGTTAGCCAGTGAGAGGCTAGAGCTAATGGGCCAATCAGCTTATAATTTGTGGAGACCTGTGTGATTTTCTTTGGGGCTAAACAGTTGTGGGGTACTGAGCGGGACAAAAACCCCAACAACAAGCAGGCCCTCGTTCATGTTACAGAGGACTGAAAACTATTCTCTCGCTCTCTGCAAACTATTCAGCTGTAGGTCTTTGAAGTAACTTTCATTTTTTCTGATGGAGGACTGAGCCAGGAACTCATCTATAGGCAGAACAAATTGTCAGTAGGATTCATTGTATTACTATGTTTCTTCAGCAGAACAATAGTAGTGGTAGCAGGTTACTCCTAGGCCCATGGCCTATATAGTCACAGGGTTTTGGCCTCATTAACATTGTCAGGGTTCCCTCTATTAGAATGGACCTTAAATCCAATCAGAAAATGGTTGGTGGCTACTCTCCTAACATTTTGGCAGGTTGCTATTGTAGATTGCAAATGTTTTGGGTGGGTGACATGAGCATTACTTTTCTTCTCAGGTAGCATGTGGAGTACCTCCCAGGACAATGAACACTAATCAGTAGGGCTGAAGATTCTATTTGGGATACATCTTGATTCCTCTGTGTTTGATCACATAAGGAAATATTGTCTTCAGTAATAGAGTCTTACGATAAGTCTGATAGGACTGTGAAGAATGATCGATAACCTTGGCAAAAAGCCTGTGATTCTTGGGAAGAGATCCTTTGGCTAATGACTCATAAAAGTATAGCCTAGGTCTTGCCCTGTAGGTTTTACTTGGTGGCATATGCTATCTTCTTGGGATATTATCTCCCGCTATTCAGTATTCATTTAAAATCCTTTCATAAATATTTTAGGAGGCTTCTGTGGTCATAAGTTCCCATATGATTTTTTAGCAGAACTTATGTTTATTTAATATACACAAATGATAAATGAACAGAGTATGCTCTGCAAAAATATGAACCTATATCTTTGGTGGTAATGTACTTTATTGATTTTTATTGAGCTCTACATTTTTCTCTGCTCTTCTCCCTGCCTCTCCCCTCCCATTCAACCCTCCCCCAAGGTCCCCATGCTCCCAATTTACTCAGGAGAAATTTTCTTTTTCTACTTTCCATGTAGATTAGAACTATATATGTCTCTCCTAGTGTCCTCATTGTTGTCTAAGTTCTCTGAGATTGTGATTTGCAGGTGGGTTTTCTTTGCTTTATGTTTAAAAACCACTTATGAGTGAGTACATGTGATAATTATCACATGTACTCGTATGATTTTTCCAGAGGTTTTCAGTGTTAGTTGTTCCTCCACATAGTCCCTCCTTTACCTTGCCCAGATACACTCTCCCCACTTAGATCCCCGATTCTAGTTTCCTCTAAATATCTCCACAATGCTGCATCCTATCCCCTCTTTATTGGAAGAGCCTTACCTCCCCCTTTCTCCTGTCTCTTACCGAGTGCCCAACCTCAATGATTATTTGGATTATAGCACACATACTGAAATCTGAAAATCTAGAATCCAAATATAAGAAAAAATACATGATATTTCTCTTTGTGGGTCTGTGTTACTTCACTCAGGATGACTTTTTTTCTTGCTTCATCTATTCACATGCAAATTTCCTAAGTTTGTTTTCCTTAATAGCTGGATAGTATTCTTTGTGTAAATATACCACATTTTCATCATCCATTGAACAGTTGATGGGCATCTGGGCTGTTTCCAATATCTGGTTATTATAAATAGAGCAGCAATGCACATGGATGAGCAAGTGTCTCTCTAGAAAGATGGACAGTCCTTTCAGTATGTGTTTAGGAATGTGTCAACTGGATTGAGAGGTAGATCTATTCCAAGCTTTCTGAGGAGCTACCACATTGATTTCCATAGTTTTTTTTTTAAAAAAATTCAGGATTGCTTTAACTATCTGATATTTTGTGTTTCCATATGAAATTGAACATTTTTTTTTTCAATTTCCGTGAAGAGTTGTGTTGGAGTTTGTATGGGGGTTGCACTGACTCTGTAAATTGCTTTTGATAAGGTGGCTATTTTCACGATATAATGTCTACTAATCCACAAACATTGAACATCTTTCTATTTTCTGGTGTCTTCTTTATTCTCCAAGGTACTTGGTTTTTCATCAAAAATGGCTGCAATTTAACTTATTTCATGATTTTTATTCTCATGAGTCAAAACACTGGAGAAAAGGTATTTGTCAGGTGAATTCAGCTAAACTGTATTGTATTGGGTCATTATGATTTTGAACTCAGGTCATTTGTCAACTGATAAGATCTGATTAAAATTTAAAAATAGAAAATACCATAAATTGACTCATGTTTATACACTACTAATTTAAACATTTTTAAAGCAAAGTTAGTGATTAATTTCTTGATAATTTAGTTTTCACTTCTTACCATCCTATTTTGCAATGTAATGCCCACTGTAAAAACAAAATCTCACAGAAGGAGCATGGAAGAATTTGATATATAAACCTTAACACAAACCAAATGGAGATTGCTATCAGATTGGCACTAACTAGTTTTCCATGTTCTGTCAACTAATGACCATCATAGATGGCTCGTCATGTGAATATGGTTTCTTCAGTTTAGAATTTTTACGTGTTTGCTTGTCCTGTGATCAGGTTGCTCCAGAGGTAACCAACATTATGAAGAAGGATCAGTAGTTAAGGAAAACTGCAACTCCTGGTAAGTAATCTAAGTGGCACAGAACTGAGCTCTATTTTCAGTGTATTTCTTCAGGAATGAGGCAATCTTCTAATTAAAGCATACATTTAAATGCATCTAGGCAAAAAAAAATCACACGCTGTAAGACATTCATTTTCAGAAGCATGAAATTAATTTTGGCAAAGTAATTATGTGTATATTTAATGCAAGCCTTAAATTGGATGTTTTATAGAAAGCCTTCTCCATATATCAAGCCCTCATTAAGCATATTCTAAATTATATATGTTTTGATAGACTGCTGACAAAGTGTGGTTTTTTGTTTTTTGTTTTTTTTTTGAGCACAGTAAGTACACATGAAAACATGCTGCTTAAATTGTATTAGCCTGCAGGAAAAATTTCAAATATATGTATATCAAATCTATATTTTAATTTGCTTTTAAACTTCAGTGACTATGGGGTCATGCATTATGTAGTCACTTCAGAGGATAAGAGCACATTGACTAGCACCCAATTCAAGATTTATGATTCATTTTCTCCAACAATCAAACAACAACATGGCTAACATTAATCAAGAAATTTGTTCCATGACTTACTTAACAACGTAACAATAGTAACTCTTGTTCTGGAAACATATTCTGTAAAGGTCAAAGGACTTTTGTAATGTTTATTTGTCTTTACAGTACATGCTCAGGACAGCAATGGAGATGTTCCCAGAATGTGTGCCTTGTTCATCCGGAGTTAATTGAGCACATAAATGAAGGGGACTATGGGTAAGTTCATCTTTCAGTATAGGACTCTTGTCATTCTCTCTTACTCAGCAGACATTCTGTGTGTCGTTGACTTCTAACCATGGCTATTAATTATAGAGAAAGATTGGGAAAGAAAATGAGAGTTTTAGAAACATGTGCATTTCATGTGGACAAGGTGAACATTAAATGGTTAAAATACAACGTGTATATAAAATGAAAGCCTAGATGTTAGCCTTAGAGCACTAGGAAATATCAGTGTCATTGTGTGGTGGTGAGATACTGAGAGACCATGCATAGCACATGGGATAGGTAAAATTAGAAAGCTGAAAGGGTTGATTCAGTTTAATCATTTCCTTCTTGTTGTTGCATTAACCAAGCCACACCTTGCTCAGCTTTCCTAGGTAGGGTATGAACTCAGTCAGATGGGGCTCTGCATTGCCAACACTGTAGTGTAGCACTAATCTACAGTTTCTTGAAATGACTTGACGTTCAACCAATTTTACTTACATTGACATCAAACGGTATGTGGAGGTGTGCTATGTTGCTAGCAATTTTTTTCTTTCTTTTTTTTATTGAAAAAAAATTCCCGCCTCCTCCCAGCCTCCCATTTCCCTCCCCTTCCTCCCACATCACTCCCCCTCCCCCCCAAATGACCAGGAAATGCTAGGAAAAAAACTGTGCTCAGCTGCAGACTATTAAATTTGGTTGCTTCTCCACTTACATATATGGGAATCTGATGTAGGCACCCACATCTGTTTTCATTCCAGAACTGAATGAAAGGGTAATAGCTTGGAGAATCTATGCCTTAACATTTCTCCACTGCCACTTACCAGTCTATATGCCATTGATAACATTATTGACATTCTGCAAAATGCCAAACATAAAAAGACCATGTTGAAGCAACTAGAAAAGTGAAGTAATGTATTTTTAAGAACCTTTTGAACAAAATGACATTTTTAGAAGTCTGTGTGTATGGATGAGGGTGAGAGAAGGATGGTTGTGATGCTCATGCTATAGCTCATGTCTGATATTAAAGCAAAACTTGGAGGAGTGGGCTTTCTCCATCATGTAGTCCCCTAGGATTGAGCTCCCTATGTCAGACTTGTAAGTTCTGTTACCTTCTTGACCTATCTCAAAGGCCCCTGAGATACATTTTTAAAATATAAGTACTATTTCTTTCAGGTATAAAATTTTATGTCCCTCAGGACAATACTAACACTGAATTTCAATGTACCTGAAGTATTTTCTTGGAAGACACAAAGTACAGAAAATCACATTTTTTGACATTAGCATTCTGAAGTCATTCTCAAGTTCTCTGCGTGATGTGTTTGTTTAACCAGTGTTTTAGGTGATAGCTTGATGACATTTGAGTATTTCTAGGGAAACCAATTATGGTTTCCTGTACCTAAATTATATCCAAATCATTGAAAAGACATAGCAAACACAAGAGTTTGTGTCATCTTGATAAATGACCCTAGTCAGGGTTCTTAAAGGATTCCAATGCTGTACCCAAGCTGGACAAATTTCCCAGAAACCGTGAGAGAACTGCACAGCTTCCAACTGTTCTAGCATGCACAGGGGCCACTGTTAAGCAGGGTGGAAAGCAAGCACTCTTAAGAACATGGGTATCTTTGGGCAAATGTCTTCCTTGGAAGAAGAGTTTTCTTTCCCTTATTTGCTTGTTTGAGTATAATGGAAAGTTATTTTGAGGCATAGGCTTTCTACTTTTGTAGGAAACATTAATGTATGTGTTTTACAAATATACAAGCTTTGCTTCCCCAAATTTTCACTGTATATTTTACTTAGGTCTGTATTGATTGTACATAATATACTACAGTGCATATTTATCCCGTTGATTTACTCTTACTTATTTGTTTGTTTGTTTGTTTATTTATGCAGCAACATTTTGCTGCATAGTCCAGGCTGACAATATTTCCTGTTCACCCTCCCAATTTCTGGTATTACAGGCTTAAAACACCCTGTCTAACATCTCTGTATTATTTTTCATGGCAATGATTAATGAAAAATGTCTTTCTTTCATGACATTGCAGAAAATACAAACAAATATTTTTGCCTCAAACTAATTTACTCTCTACTTGAAGAGCCAACAGATCATACCATTGTAAAAGGCCAGAACATAAAGCCAAATAAAGTTTTACAAATAATCCTGAGTGAGAGAGAACAAAGGGAGATTCCCACCTGCTATATTTATCTGAGGTGGTGAAGCAAACACTCCAGACTCAACACTTTCAAGCTACAACCTCAACCATGCTTGGTAGCTCAAGCCTACAGTCCCAGTAACCGAAAGGCTGGGGCAGGAGGATCGCTGTGAGCTTGAGGTCAGTCTGAGTATGAGATAGCCAATCTGGACTACAGAGTGAGAGACTCTGCCTAAGAAACTAAACTAAACTAACAACACAGCACAACAAAACACATTCTCTTATTTATACCTGTCAACAGTTTGGAATCGATTCAGCTGGGGCTTTTCCTTTGAAAATTTTATTAGTTCTTTGTAAGTTTTATATGTACTTTGATCATATTTAGTTCTCCTCAACAAATCTCAAATATTCTTGGCCATGTAGTCTTCTACTGGAGAGTGGTGGTAAACTTACAAGGAACTATACTCTTAGGGAAAAGTTTCTTCCAGTACCTAACAATTGCAAATAGCTCCACAGCAAGGGGTCAGACTGTGTGGCCATCACCTCTCTGCTTGTTGAGATTTGTTCTGTTTTGGGCTTTTGTGGGTTTTATTTATGTTGTTGAAATTCTGTGAGTTCATGTGTGCAATTGCCCTTCTGTGTCTAAAGATTGTTTTCTTGTAGCTATCCCTTGCTCCTGGCTCTTCCGCTCATTCTCATCTGTAGTAATCCCTGAAACTTGGGATGCGGGTTGTAGTATGCTATGTTTCCTTCAGTGTTGAACATTCTGTGTAGTCTCTTATTTTCTGTTCTTTGACCAGTTGTGAGTTATTGTCTTAACCACAATCCACTGCAATTAGGAACATCTCATGAAGAATAAGAGAAGTATTAATCTATACATATAAGTCATTATGAGTCAGTTTAATACCAAGTCCATTAACAAAATTTCTAGCTTTTTTATCTCCTATGGCCTATGATCTGCTTAGTCATAGGTTCTGAGTCTGAGTATGATGTTAGATATGGGTTTTATCATGTGGAATGCAACTTAGACCCAAGCAGAAAGGGATTGATTACTCAGATGAATTTTGCGCCACTATCGTACCAAAGAGTGTGTGTGTCTTGCCAGGCTAGCCATTAAAGTAGCTCAAAAGATGAGTTGGTATTATTGATCACTTTCTCCTCTGGTAGCATGTCTAGCACCTTCTAGCACTATACAACCTGGCCAGTAGGTATAAAGCTTTCAGGTCTGTATCAGGTTGATTTTTGTAGTGTGTGTCAAGCATCTGTTATTTTCAACAATAGGGAATTAGGATTTAATTCTGGAGTGTAAGAAAGGACAATGGACATAGCCTGTGATATTTGTGGGTCTATAGGACCTCACTGGCTAAGAACTCCAAATGAAGTAATTCAAACTTAGTACAGAGCTTTTTTTCTTTTGTTACCCTCTGGTTGGTGTTGTGTAAGGGTTTTTTTTTTGTTTGTTTGTTTGTTTGTTTTTTTGGATTTTCAAGACAGGGTTTCTCTGTAGCTTTTGGTTCCTGTCCTGGAACTAGCTCTTGTAGACCAGGCTGGCCTTGAACTCACAGAGTGCTGGGATTAAAGTGCCACCACCGCCTGGCTTGTGTGAGGGTTTTTGGTTCTCTTTTAGGCTCAAAAAATTTATAGGCTGAATTTTTTCTTAGTGTTTTAAAATTTTTCCTCCTAGTTACTTATTCTTTCACTCACTTTGGCAACTTTGTTGTCTGTCTTGATGTCATAACTGTTTTGTACACATCTTGAAATAAACTTTCTCATCTGTTTATTTGAATTTCTTTTGGTTATGGAACCTTATAAAAAAAGTAGAATTCTGAATTTTTTCCTCTGGAAATTCTGCTAGCTTGCTATCTCTATTTTGCCATACTGAAAATCTGTTTGTTTTATAATGAACATTACATGTGCAATACAGATCCGGAGTTTGCCACCTTGAGATCCTTTAGGTGTTGCAGTATTTGTTTTAAAAATATTACTGAGAATTGAGTTTCTAATCACTCAAAAGAGCCTACCACATTATAAGTAATTTTGATGACAAACACAGCAGAGTATGATTTAAATACAGACCTGATTTAAATACTGAAAGCATTTGTCTATAGGGTAGAAGGTTGGATGAGCAATGTTTAGAAGCCTGTTCAGTATCTGGTGTTCAGCCAGCATCACCTACTGGAAAATTCTATCTTCAAATTTTCTTAGCAATATTTGAAAATAAGGCACTTTTCCCTAAGCAAGGTGAAAAAATAAGTCTCTAGAAAAACATGCACTTTAAAAGCTGATTTCTAAATAATGGACTTAATAAGTTTGCCAGTAACTATTAGTGGTTAACACTGGATACAAATTAGCTTACTTATTGTCTAGATAACATTTGCTGATATAATCTCTTTAAAGTAGGATGATGAAGATTGCCAAGCAGCCACTCAATAGTAGAACACTTGCCTGCTTAGATTTAGTCTCCAATACTGCAAAAATAAAATATATGACTAGCTAACTTTTTATTTTTCATGGGTCCTTTTGTTTTACCGAGAAACTTCAAAAGAAACTTCAAAACTGACAAAGTTCAAAAGGCACAGATTGTCCTCTTTAACCTGAAAGTTCTTGTCTGTAAAGTCAGGTTTCTTTCTAAAGAGCAATTATGTACATCTAAAGGAAACTGCATATATTAGCATTATTATACTTAATCTTTTTATAGTATACAAAGATCTCATATTCTTGATTTCAACACATAATTATGAGGCCTCACCTTTCTTATATCTATCATAACAGAAACAGGCCAAATCCAAGACTAGTATTTCATGTACTTGAGTTTTGAAAGATTAGTGTTGTATCCGTATGGAGACTATTCACTCTGTACTGATAATCCCATATTTTGACATCCTATTACTATATAATTTTTAGATCTAGAAATAAGCATGTATTTTTTTAATTTTAATACTTTATTAATATAGGTTGCATATGTAGAATATATTTCATTATAAAATTCTCATAATTTATCCGGAATTTAACCACATTCACTCCCTGCTACTCTCTCTTGCTTCTTCACACATCTGCTCGTGAATTGCCTCCCTCTTCCCAACTATTTCAAATTTTTCTATTTAAGTTCATTTTTAGGACTCATTTTTATTTTTTTACTTAATAGAAATATAGCCTAATTTTATTATCTGCAAAATTTCTTCAGTGTTCTCTTTTTTTTACTTATTTATTTTTTTCTTGAAAAAAAAATTCCGCCTCCTCCCATCCTCCCATTTCCCTCCCCTTCCTCCCACTCCACTCCCCCTCCCCCCACTCCTTTCCCCGTCTCTCTCCAGACCGAAGAGCAGTCAGGTGGAAAGTCCAAGGTCCTCCCTTCTCCATCTAGGTCTAGGAAGGTGAGCATCCAAACTGGCTAGGCTCCCACAAAGCCAGAACATGAAGTAGGATCAAACCTCAGTGCTATTGTCTTTGGCTTCTCATCAGTCCTCATTGTTCAGAGTCCGGTTTTATCCCATGCTTTTTCAGTTCCAGTCCAGCTGGCTTTGGTGAGCTTCCAATAGATCAGTCCCTCTGTCTCAGTGGGTGGGTGCACCCCTCAGGGTCCTGACTTCCTTGCTCATGTTCTCCCTCCTTCTGCTCCTCATTGGGACCTTGGGAGCTTATTTCGGAGTCTATAATTTGTGATCCTAAAGAAGCTAAATAAGAAGGTGAACCCAAAGAAAAACATATAGTTATCCTCCTGGTTATGGGAAGTAGACAAGATTGCCGAGCAAAAATTGGGATCTTGAGGGTGGGGTGGGATAGGGGTAAGGGGAGATGGGGAGAGAAATGTGAGAAGGGGAAGATGGGGGGAACTTGGGGAATTGGGATGGTTGGGATAAAGGAAGGATGGATATTGGAGTAGGGAAGCATATATCTTAATTAAGGGATCCAGCTTAGGGTGGGCAAGAGACCTGAACCTAGAGGGGCTCCCAGGTGCCCAGGGGGATGTCCCCAGTTAGTGCCTTGGGCAGCTGAGGATAAGGAACCTGAAATGGCCCTATCCTATAACCACACTGATGAATATCTTGCATATCACCATAGAACCTTCATAGGGCGATGGATGGAGGTAGAGACATAAGCATGTATTTATGAGTGATATCATGTAACCTATACATATTTTTCTGCTTCATTTGTAAGGTAGATGGACAGCACAGAACTATAGCCAATTCTGGGGAATGACTTTAGAAGAAGGGTTCAAATTTCGCCTTGGCACCTTGCCACCTAACCCTATGCTTCTGAGCATGAATGAAATGACAGTAAGTGTTTCTTTCTGATTCATAGATGTATCTGTGGTTTTACAGATGAACTCATGTGTACATTTAAAGAAATCTGAACCATACCATACAGTTTTCATTTTTCAGAACCATGAAAATGAAATGTTTTGCTATATAAATTAAAAAGAAAATTGCTAAATATAAAAGCCATTACCAACCTATAAAATGTGTGTCTTTTACATTATGACTGGGTGTTCTGTTTCATTGTCAGTGATTTCACAGGAATACATATTTCTGCTGAAGGGTTTGATATTCCATGTTTTCAATGGCAAGACTTGATTGTCAAGTTGATTTGACTGAGGAGGGTATGTTTGTGAGAGTGCTTCCAGAAAATATAAATTAAGAAAGGAAGGCAACTACATACAGCAAAAACAGTTAACATGAACTGCATTTTCAATATTCAGTCCATTTTCATTTAGCAAATTCAGAGAAAACAGTCCACCATCTATACTATTGTAGTGACTCCAAAGTTTTATACCTATTTTCTTAATTAAGAAAAACTGAACCTAATTCTCCATCCAAGAAACTGTAAGGATATATTACCTACCAATGGAGACATTTGACATTTTGTCAGTCACCCAAAGTTCCTTTGCGGTGTTAAAACATCCATCTTCAGCCTGCAGGCCTAGAGTATCTGGCAGACTTTTCAATTAAACAGGAAATTTGAAGGTCTGTCCTGACTTGTTTTAGCAAAGTTCATTAGTTTCTTTCCTTTGTGTCCTGCAGAAGGTCTGTCAGACTCTTCTATGAAGCAGGAATCTCAAAGCATTGCCCTTCCCTGTTTTGGCAAAGTTCAGCAGTCTCTTTCTTGTGGATCATGCATGTCTAGTTTGCACAGCACATAGTAAAGCAGTCAAGGCAAAAGCAGTTTCTTGTCCAAATGGCTAATCTTGTCACAATGAAAGCAAATGCCTATGGAGTTTCTTCAATGCCCATCACCCTTTTATGAAGTAGATTGGTGCTGACAGGAGCAGATGTGTCTCACTGTCATGAAAAACCAATCTTAGGCATTCACTCCATGATGATTAGAAAAGATTTGTTCTCAAAAGTCCTCAAGTTGCCTTAAAGAATGTATTTGAATTTTTCCTGGAGACCTGACACAGTAGTTTGTAAAATTGTGTTTTTAGTATTTTCATGCTTCCTGCTTTTGTCCAGGTAGTTACACACAGAAGCTTCAAGTTACACGCAGAAGCTGCTACCTTTCTAGGGAACACAAAATCTTACCACTTAATGTCTAGTATTTCCCAGGCACATACACTTTCAAGTTGAACTGTTTCTTTGAGATCTGCTACTGTAGTCCAGAGCAGAGTGGCTTGCAGTAGCACTATAGTGCAGCTTGTCAGTCTACAATAAATGCATTAGGTTCTAGATGTTCCAATTCTCTCAGCATGCTGCTGTTACAGGCATTGTAAAATAACTAGTGTCTGTTAAACATCCAGCCCAAGCTTTGTTTTCCAGGCACACGATCATCCCATGTGACAGCATTGCTCAGTCTTAACTAGTATCAGAGAAACTGATACCAACTGATGTTTATTGAGCCGATATGTGCCAAGCATGCAAATACCTGCAGGCTTCATCTCATTTAATTCCCACAACAGCTTGATGTTCTGGGTACCAGCATCACTGAGTGCTTGAATATCAAGCAAAGTAAGATTGAGTGAGCCTAAGTTACACTGAGACTGAACAAGGAAATTGTTGCCTAGGAATTCATTACATTGCAAAACTTTGTCTGTTGCTCCTACCCTAGGAGTCTGTAGTATAAGTATTTCCAGATAACTTCAGCCATAGAAAAGATGTTTAATCTCCACCAACAGTTATTTTTCATAGATATTCAGCTTAGAAAGTGTTTGAAGTCTTTTATAACTAGTATGACAAAATCTTTAGCAGTATGGCTCATTTCATGGTTTTCAGTAACTTAACTTTATACACAACTGGAAAAAGCATATTTTTTCTTGTGGTTTTTGTCTTTCCTTTTGCCCCTGCTATTGTTTAAGAAAATGCACCATTATAATAGCTATTCTTGCATTTTCTTTCATTGAGGGGCAGAGTGAGCTCAATATTTATTTTTAAATATTAATATGCTTTTCTTTGATATTTTCACAACATTTTCTTTTAAAACTGAAACTTTCGGCTTCTAATAATTTACTGTAGTCTAGAAAAACATATGCTAGAGTTTTTCAAGTTGCCACTCACCACAGCAGACAACAGAACATTTCACTCTAAACCATTTATTGGTTCTTGGGTATTTGCCTAAAAATTTCTGTGGCAATATATAAATGAAAAACAATTTTAATTATTAGTGTTTTAGGAAAGTTTAAAGCTAAGTAGTTCCAAGAAATCAGCAAGGACAATTCAACTGACCTCCAAGGGTTCCACTGCCTAATTATGACATACCAGCTAATAGATTCTGATTTCTTAGGCACAGTACCTGAGGGCTGTTTGGGGAATAGTTTAGGAACCAAAGCAAGTATTTATGGGAAGGACATGAGAAAAACACAACTATGTTGAAATGGTGGTTTTATATGGGCTAAAGATGAAGCCTGTTGGCTACAAATTAATACCCAATAAATGAAATCAAGCTGTCTCAAAGTATAATACAAATGGACAATTCATGAAGTTGTACCTCTGAATAACTGATATTTCTTTTATTTAATTATTTTTAGAAAGGGTAGACTATATATGTAAGAGGGTTATTGGTATAAAATTCAAATTTATATTTAGTGTGGTTATTGATCTATTATTGAAACATTTGTAGTTGCTGAACCATGATGTGATTCCTGGTGTGCTAAAAAATGCACTGTACCCTAATGCAAAATCTCTCTCATTCTTTGGCCACATTGCCTGGATGAGTGTTGGAACTCAAAAGTTTTTCCAATGCAGAGAATGTTGAGAGGAAGCTGGCCTGTACTCCAGCCTCCAGGATTTCTGGAATAGCTGACAGCTAGGAGACTGTATCTCAGCTGCTTCCAGATAAACAGCACAGTATATCTGCCTTTTGAAGATTCATAATAAGATTCATAATACTCACAAGAATACAGACAATATTGCAGTTTTTATTTTTAGCACCTTTTTAATGCAGCATTTTCTAAATTCACAGATTAGATAAGTTTGGGGTTGATAGTCAGGTCTTAGACTGCACACAATATAATTTAAGAAATACTGACTTCAGCTAAAGTTTTAAAATAAGAGTACTGCGAGGAGCAGAAATATATTCTTGGAAAAATAGAACATAGTCCAATTCCTTAGGAAAAAAATTAGAGACAACCAATTAATATGGCTGCTTGTAAAGCTTACAATGATGGAGGCTCTTCTGAGCCAGCAGAAAAATTACTGTTGAAGAGATGTTAAAAGGTATATCTGGGTTTGGTGATGTGCTCAGTGGTAGAGTGCTTTTCCAGTGTTTATTTGCATATTTGTTTCAGTTTAAATTTTGAAAGGACAGCCTGGGGAGATTGCTTCATGTTTAAGGGTACTTTTTGCTCTTGCAGACGATCCAGTTTTAGTTTCTAGCACCGTCATGGGAGCTCACAATCATCTGTTAACTACAGTCCCAGTCAGTTTGATGCCATCTTTTGACTCTGCAGACACCAGGCATGCATGTGGTACACATGCATGTAGTATATATGAAGGAGAGACATCCAAACACATGCAAAACAACTCAATAAATTTAAGAAATGTGAAGTTTTATTATTGCTAGTGTTGATTGCCCTGAAAAAATAATTTGATATTATTTTGAAAATAGAACTCTTCTAGAACTATTAAGGCATTAAGAAGGATGGCATATCAAATGAAATACATAGTCTTACTACTACATCTGATGTCAAGTTGATATAGGTAAAATGTTCAGTTACCCTAATGAGAATCCTTATTCTGTTATTCAATGTAAATAGACTTAGTTGGAAAAACTCACAGATAAAAATGATGACATAAATTTTTGATTCTATATTAAGAGTAAATCAAAACTATCATTTTATGAATTACATATTAACTTTTAGGCCCCTAAAATTTTTGATGAGTAAACAAATGTTCATTTGATCATCTGAATGTTTCATCACTATCTAAGTGACACGTAACAGTTGATTGACTGTTTTATTTCTCTGGTCATTAGATATAATCCATGTATTTTCTATCATTTTTTATTGAAGCCTCTCTGATGACGTTAGGGGTAGGCATCAATCTATGAATATACCAGAATATTGTTAGGCATCATTATATTGACTTTTTCTCCACTTGTGTTTGGTTCTATCTTAGTTTCTGGGCCATCCAGCCTTTGCATCCTTCTGCTCCATGCAATATCAGGAGTGGGCTCCCTCCTATGGCATGGATCTCAGGCTGGAACAGTCATTGGTTGGCCACTCCCACAATATTTATGTCACTCTTTTCTCAGGACATTCCATAGGCTAGACAGACTATAGGTCAAAAGTTATGTGCCTAGAATGGTGTCCCAATACCTCTACTGGTAGTCTTGCCTGTTACAGCTGGTGGCCAGTTCAGGCTATATGTCCTCTTTGGCTAGGAGTCTTAGCTGGGGTCATCCTTGTAGATTCCTGGGAGTTTCTTTTGAACTGGGTTTATACCGGACCCTGAAATGACCCCCTATCTAGTAAGCTCTTTCAGCACAGTACTCTTCCACCTACACCACCCCATCTGCTCCTTCATGGTCCCATCCAGATCTTTCTCCAGTCCACCCACGCAATCTCTCTTATTTCCTCTACCCAGGAAGATCCAAGTGTCCTCTTTGTTACCCAGCCTCTCTGGGTCTATGGACTGTATCATGGTTATCCTTTACTTCCCATGTAATAGCCACTAATAAGTGTGTACAACCATGTTTGTTTTCCTGAATCTGGGTAGCCTTACTCAAGATATTTTTTTCTAATTTCATCCATTTGCCTTTGAATTTCAAGATATCATTGTTTGTAATAGTGGAGTAATACTCTACTGTATAAATGAATCACACTTTCTTTATAAAGTCTTCAATTGAGTGATATCTAGATAGTTTCCAGATTCTGACTATTCTATAAACATAGTTGAGCATGTGTCCTTGTAGTATGATTTATAATCCATTGGGTTTATGCCCAAGACTAGTATAGGTGGGTCTTGAAGTAGGTTGATTTCCAGTATTCTAAAAAACCTTCATATTGATTTTCAAAGTGGCTGTACAAGTTTGTACTCCCATCAGAAATGCAAGTGTGTTCCCTTTACTCTACATCCTCTCCAGTCTGAGCTATTCTGACAGGTGTAAGGTTGAATCTCAGAGTTGTTTTGATTTGTATTTCGCTGATGGCTAAGGATGCTGAACAGTAATATTTTTCATCCATTTAAGATTTTTTTCCTTGAGAATTATCTGTTCAAATACGTACCCCATTTTTAAATTGAATTCTTTGGGTTTTATTTTTGATGTCTAGTTAGAGTTCTTTATATAGTTTGGAAACCAGTCCTCTATGATGAAGAGATGGTGAGGATATTTTCCATAAACTGCCATTTTGTCCTATTAACAGTGTCCTTTGCCTTACAGAAGCTTTTCAGTTTCATGAGGTCCCATTTTTAAATTGTTGAAACATTTTATTTGAGTAAAAATAGTTCTTTCTGAAAGAAGATCTCATCCTGGCACCAAAAGCACCTGTGTAACAGCAAACTATGTGGAGACCAAAACACTGACAACAAAAAGAAAAACACAGTTAAACAACTTTATAATTCTATTGAACAAAATGGTCTGTTTCCCTACAAAATGGCTGTTTGGCTCCAACACTCATGTATACAAGGCAGCTGGCCACACACAGTGAGTGTGAATGATGCCAGAGAGTCTGAGTCAGATGCTATCATGGAGCTTGGTTAATGTGTGTTCATCTCAGAACATTCCCATACATGTTGACAAGGGCAGGAACAAACCAGGAGAGTGGCCATTCTCGCTAACACTGGATTCAAGATGTTAAAATTCTAGTTACCACTGTATGCATGATGCTGTGAGATGACTGAGCACAACCAGATCAGTAGGGGGTCCCAACTGATTATCACACATAGATCCTCACAAGGGTGTTTAAGAAGTGTATTTTTATTGAACTGGCCTTCCCCTATAAGCAGATTGATGACTACCTTAAGTGTCATCATAGAACCTTCATCCAGAAACTGATGGAAGCAGATGCAGAGATCCACAGCTAAGTACTTGGCTGAGTTTCCGGAGACCAGTCCTAGAGATGGAGGAGTGATGCATGAGCAAAGGGATCAAGAGAGTGATGAGAAAACCCACAGAAACAGCTGACCTGAGCTAGCGGGAGCTCACTAGTGGACGGACAGTGGGGAAACCTGCATAGGACCAAACTAGGCCCTCTGAATGTGGGTTGCAGATGTGTTATTGGGGCAGTCTTTGTGGATACTGGTAGTGGGACCAGGATTTATACATAGTGTTTTAATTGACTTTTTTAGACTTCATTTTCTTTGGAGGGATACCTTGCTCAGCCTAAATATAGAGGGAAGGGCCTTGGTCCCACCTCAAAGTGATGTGTCAGACTTTGTTGCCTCCCAATGGGAAAGCGCATAGGGGTGGGGTAGGAGGAGGTGGGGTCATCGGGAGGAGGGAAGGGAGTGGGAATGGGATTGCTCTGTAAAATGAGAAAAGATTGTTTCAATGACTAAATTAGTTGGTTTTAAAAAGTAGATTTCTAAAGTAATCAGAGGAGTTCGTGTACCATATACCCACTCCCTGTCTTTTGAGTGTCAGGCTCTTTCTCTTCCACTCTTATTTCTTCCACAAGACATTAATTCTTTGCTTTATCACTAGCATGAAATAGAAAATGAAATAAAATGAAACAATCTGCATTGAGCCAAATGATAAACCCTTAAAAAACTATGGAATACTATTCATAATTTTTAGATCCTCACATAAGTTTTAGATACCCTTGGCACTTGCTAAATAAAATATTGTGTTGAAAATAGAAACCAATTAAATTAAAAGACGGTTCTTATAAACTGTTCAAGTAAATCAACTTCCTTTAAAATTACCTGCTACATTTTCTTCAAACTTGTGTTTGCATCTTTCGAAACTTCTAGTACCTCTGAAATTGGGAAGCTTTCTTACATTTCATAGATTTGGTTCAATGAAATACAGCATTGACCTAGAAACTTCAATGACAATTCTTTGTTCTTTAATAAGTATGATAAGGCTCAACTGTGAGTGACAAGACTAAAAATGGCAGTGGCATAAGCATAGCATAAATCATCCCTCCATTTTGCAAGCAAAGCCACAGAGGAAGAGGGTCCTGGACCCAAGCTGCACTTTGTTGTTGCTCTTTCATCTCTTGTTCCTTCATTTCCAAGGTGGGACAACAGCTCATGGAGACTCCTCCATGCCTATCTATAACACCTAATTTCTGGTAGCAGGAAAAAGCAGGAGTAGGAAAAAAAAAAAGCCCGAGTAGTCTTTTAAAGAAAATTTTCAGACAGTACAAGTGACACTTCTGTGTATTGTACTGGAAATAGTAACAGCGGCACCTGGAGTCTGGCCAGTGTAGTCTCGTTCCTCAGCCTGCGTGGGCCATGATAAAAATTCTATGACTATGAAGAAAGGATGGGACTGGAGACCTGGCACTAGCCACTGAGCACGAGGTACCAGAGAATCATCAAAGGATTCCAAAAACTAACATGCAAAGTTAAATATTCTTGAGGATGAGAAATATCCATATATTCCCCGGCTATCAGAAAAACATCCTTCTCCTTCCCAGAATTAAGTATTTTAGAGAAATGTCTTGGTATTCTTCCCCACTGATCTGGAACTGTGAAATGTTGGAATAGGCTTAAGTTTTTGGTTTCATTATTTAAACTTTAGATGTTTTTGGTTACCCAAATTAAAATGGGAGAGAGGTGAAGTTGGAGCTGACGACAGTAGGGTGGGTGTTCCACATAGCGTGTGCCCTGTAGGTATAGAAACACATATAGATTCATAAGGGTGTTCTTAAGAAAACAAATGTGTCTTAAGGCTGTCTGTTATTGCCTTTCCATTCTGCGTAATCGGACTAAGTACAGAGGGTAACGTAAGTGAGTCTCTGATGGTTGGCACTCTGTGTTACATCTGCTCATAGCATCTTCATAATTTCTAAGTAAAAGGTAGAAATAGGGAGGTGTTCATATTAATTTTCAAGTTGGCAAATGTTGGTTTGGGAATAGAATTAAAAATTGATTTTTTTAGCATAACAGTATAAACAATTAAAAATGCCCTTTATGGAAGAATGCATATTCTGTTTGAAGACAAATTTCTTCCTTATATGAGATATTACATTTGAAATTTCTGACACTCTTAGGTTGTCGTCTTGGTTCTTTTAGTTATTAGGTAATATTCCATCAAATTAATTAATTAGAATATATCATTTATTAAACGAGAATTCCTTAGCCAGTGCCTGAAAGTTATTATTTTGGGATATTGTTTTTACTTATTAACTCTTGAAAACATTCTTGGTTTCTAATGGAATGCAATACTTTGGGAATCATGGGACGTAACATTTTCTCTTTGTTCTTTAATTAAATCATTTTATATCATGAGGAAAATACAATTGAAGGTAATATCTCTGACTAGCTTCAGGTCAGAGAGGCTTCCTTTCATGGAAATGATATTAAAAAGTGATAAAAAATCTTTAAAAGCCCAATACATGAATTTCATGAATTCTTCTGTCTTATTGTGTAGTTAAATATGGTTTAGATAAAAAAATCATTATAATTGATTTGTCTCTATTATGTTATCTTACTGAGGATTATCGCTTTTTTTGTAATTTTTAGTTTCAAAGAATGAATCATGAAAGTAGCAAAGGAGTACCACAATAGTTTAATGGGCCCAAAGGAGGAATCATATTTTAAGAGATGAAATCTACCTGATTTAGCCCCCCTCCCCATCTCTCTCTCTCTCACACACACACAATCACACACAGATACACACACTTTTATTATTATTACACTATCTTGGGCAAAACAGTCTGATCATCTCGCAAATGTGGAAGTCACATTCTACATCACTGAGTTCTGCTGGAGTGTACTGTAAATGATGGTTCTTAATTGCCTCAACAGGGAAGAAGGGATGTATCCTTATTCTCCTCTGATATTGTATTTCAAATCCATAAAATAACAACTGACATTCAGATGCTCAAGTCTTCTGGATGCTTGAGGCAACTTCATGTGATATGCACTTAAATGCACACTGATAAGCTGATGAGAGAGATACGGGGAAGCACAGGTGATGTGTAAGCCGTGTTTTTGTTTGCCATTTAGAAGGACACCTTTGAGACTGAGTCTGGGTCTCCTTGGTCACTTCTCTTAGCTTATGCTGCCCCAGCTCTGAGGTTCTGTTCTCTGGTCCATCTAGCAGCACTGGCATGTCAATCAATTTCATCACCAATCCCTGTCATGCTCACCCTGCTCATTGAGGCCATTTGTGGTAACCGACATTATGTCTTTCTCTCTTCCGTCTAAGCAGCGAAACTTTTAGGAATGGACTCAGGGTTTCTTACTCTTTCATTAGGTGGTAATAGTTCTCTAAGTAGAAAGTGAATTTTCTCCTCAGTGCTCTAATTCATAAGTTATTTTGGATGAATGCATTTACTTCATAGAGACAAATACAGTTTAAATTTTGCTTGCTTTAGACTTTGAGTCTATTTTATAATTGTTGGAAGTCAATTTTTGTAAGATGTCAGATTAGTAGCATCACTAGCACAAACCATGAAACGATTAAGTCAATGAACTTTTACCATTTACCGACATTTAAGTTCTTATACAAGGTGCTGCATCCACGTATTTCTCATAAAAATGACAATAATGGAGCATGATGTCAGAAAAATTCTAAGTCAAGGGTCTAGTCTGAGGAGAAAATCCTATTTAGCTGGGTCTTTAGCATATCCATTAGCCTTTTAGAAGTCAGTTACCTCATTTATTGAAAAAGGTTGCAAATATCTCCTTATTATGTCACCTAGATGTGTTGAGATAGTAGCAAGAACTGACCCTGTTGGGAATTAAATGTGGGTTTTTATGACATCATGGTACTATATCTTTGGTATTATACACATTTTAAAGTTCTCTTTAATCTTTCAGAATTCATGAATATGAGCACATTAATCTCAGTTTCATTTCTCATAATGATGCAAAATTGAATGATTTCCTGTGTTCATATGAATTGCCCTGAAAGCCTTTGTTTGAAATTCTTTCACCTGACAGTCATATACACTCTCCAAAGGAGGAGAGCTATAGAAGTAACATTCTTTACAAGGGCTGATTTTTCACAGTCTCATATGTCATTTCATGTGAATGAGCAAACCATAATTCAAAATGACAAGGACACTGGTAGAAGGGTCCTTGCACTACATGGCGACCAGAAAAAAGTCTTCAATCCATGCTGTGATTCCCAACATGCAGCTAGCTGCCTTTAAACCCAAGCAGAAAGAAATCCCCTGTAGCTATGCTTCCCTCAGAAGCCTTAATGCATAAAATAATTTAAAATCATTATAAACACTGCAAGAGGGCATGCATGCATCTTTCAGTGACAGTGTGGACATACTTGAAAACTTCTAATATATCTGTCTCCTTTCCCTTAGGCATCTTTTCCTGCCAAAGCCGATCTTCCTGAGGTTTTCATTGCTTCTTATAAGTGGCCTGGATGGACTCATGGTCCGTTGGATCAAAAAAACTGTGCTGCATCCTGGGCTTTTTCCACTGCAAGTAATGACATTATTTCAATCACTTCCTCATAACTTCTCCTCTCTTTAGAGCATGGTAGAGTAGTTGGACAGTTTATAAGCTTGGAGAATGTAAAAAACAGTAAATGGTCAGTTTAAATATTCTGGCCAAAGAAAGGAACCTGGAGGTTACAAATTATAATCTAAATCTTGGACGTTAGTATCTAATGTATACAGATAATGAATAAATTAGCAAAATTAATTTGATTTTGAGTTTAAATTTTAATTCACTTTTATCACAATGTCATCAAGATTTCTAATATTCATATATAAATTCACATAAAATCTTTACATTATTTATTTTTATAAGATTTATAAAACTATAGTTATTAAGCTATTTTAAAGCAAAGTTCAATTCTAGATTAAATCATAGTAGATTGAAGTTTTGCATCTCATTCTATACAAAATAAATCTATAGATTTTAAATTTAAGGTGATATAATATCTTTTAATAAGATTGCTTTCCAAAATAATGTTGATATTCATTTTAAGTTCTAAGAAACATCCCTCTAACAGCTATTTATTGGTCCTAAAGCCAATAAATAAGATATTCTGGTTGATCCCAATATTTGATCTCCGAAATTATCCCCAAAGACTTTTTCACACTTAAGTAGAACCTACAGTGATAATGTCTGGATACTATCGACATCTTCATAGAGCTATGTTCTAGTGCTTTGATGTAGTCCTAAAAGAGCACTCAGGAGCAGGCTAAAGCATCTCAAAATTTCCTACTGAAATGGTCCTCACCCTGATTTTTTTTCTTCTCCTTTTACATTTGACTACATTGTAAGTGTGGCCACACTGTAGTACACTATAGTCACACACAAGTTGATTTTCGCTACCATTGATCCATTTCCCATTTTTCTATGAGGGCAGAGATATGTCATCTCTTTCTTTTTCTATTCTTTGCCAGTTAATGTATATTTATTTTTCATGTTAAAATTTTAAAATAGTATGCATGATATTGTCATGACATTCCAACACAACAACAATAAAACAAAACAAAAAAAGAAGACGTCCACACTTAGTGACACATTTCCTCCAGTGAGACCATATTTCCTAAACCTACCCTAATGCTGCAACCAGCTGGGAAGCAAGTTTTCAAATTCTGGAGACTATTGGAGACATTTATCATTCAAACAACTATGAAATACAGCTAATTACTTTTAATAGTAGTATAGTAATGATGGTTATAACCACAACTATGAATATACTCACCTAGTTACACACACATACAATTATATGCATATATATGTGTGTGTATCTATATTTGTATATATAGAATTAACTACATGTCTACTAAAATAAGATTATTTTTAATCACATAATGAATATAAAAGTTTGCTTTAACTATTTAAGCTATAGTATAATGGATTTGTAGTATCTTAAATTAACAAAAATATGACCTCCAGGGAAGTTGCAACAGAAGCCAATGTAAAAATTAAGGATTTGGTTTACTTTAGTGTATAATTACACTAGATTAATGGATTAATTAAAAATGAATTAAATTATAGTTAATATTATTGTGTTAATATTTTTCATATAAAACATAGATTTATCTGCAACTCTAGGGAAGATGCACTTCCAGGTGCAAGAGTTAGACAATTCAAGTACATTCAGAAAATCTGCTACTTGGCAGGTTTCTGAATGAAAAAAGGGTTCAAATACATATATATATATATATATATATATATATATGCTATACATGAACACAGAACTAGAAAAGCCGTTGAGAAGTGAGTTACTGGAGCAATATCAATTTTGAAATGTAGTTGAGGGTTCAAATAAAAATGTATTAGAACTATGACATCACATGTTATTTTTATATTAATCAGTATTTTGTTTGAAACAGGTGTAGCAGCTGACCGGATAGCAATTCAGTCCAATGGTCGATACACGGCCAATCTCTCCCCTCAGAATTTGATCTCTTGCTGTGCCAAAAACCGCCATGGATGCAACAGTGGAAGCATTGATAGGGCTTGGTGGTTCCTGAGAAAACGTGGGTAAATAACTGTTTGACATGTGTTTCTAGGATTCTTATGCATGTTTTATTTTTACATGAGGATATAGAAAAAGATTGGTTTCAAGATTCTATTTTACAAAAGGAAACTCTAAAAACCATGCCACATCTATATAACCTAAGTAAATGCCACACTTAAATACATATTGCACTTGGCTTCTGCTAACATATCAGTCACTGGAAATAGTGTTGGAAGAAGGTCCACATTTCTGGCTAAATTAATGTGAAGACTCAAAGAAGTATTTGTTCCTGTTGCTCTGAGCAAGATAGTTTTATTGGGTTGTCACAGAGGAAGTAACATTGGTCAATGCCACTGATAAATCTGTTATTCCATCTGGTTATCCATATTGAGGAGTATGGAACTCCAGGAAAAGTCAGATTAAACACAAGAAAAATACAATAAGTGAGCAATTTAGAGTTTTCACGACCCATTTGTTTCTATCCTATTGGATGGAAAATGGCAAGTGGCATTGTTTCAGTCTCATGTAGTTTGATAGCTATATAATATCCTATGTCTAATGTATGACAAAGTTATTAAAGAACAAAGGGAACTCTAGCTGATAGACAGAGATGGTTGTTCTTTATCATATAAGACTAAAGTGCCTGCTATTTCATGGCATCTGATCACAGCCAGTCAGGAGTGAGAGGGATGGCAGGTATTAATGGGAGCTAATACATTAAGTTATTTAATATATTTCACCCAGTAAAGAATTGTTGTGAATTGAAGTTGCCTAATTTGGTATCTTCCAGTATGGTTAACTTTTGCTTGGTCTTATGATCAGATGAAACAGTTGGCTCATCTACAATGCAACCCCTACACCTAGATCTTAGAACAAATTACAGAAGAGGGGCAGAAAGATGAAGAGAACCAAGATGCCTTCTATGAGACAGAATATAGATCTAGTCTATGATATCAGTACAGGGAGTCAGAAACAGGAATATAGCAGGAAGTCACTTGCCAGACATACTAATCCACTGGTATACACTAAATTAAGTGGGAGACTCTATCTAAAAAAGACGAGAATGAAAAGAAACCAAATTCAATCACCATCCTCCATATGTGTAGTTAAGGACACAAGCACCATCACACATGTGGGCACACATATGTCACACACAAACTTAATAAGTGTATATTAAATATATTACACATAATTTGGCACTGCAACCGAACTAAGTATCATTGTGTTTATTTGTTTAGCCCACCATGACAAAATGACATAGACAATGGACATTTTATTCTGGAGTTGCAAAGTCAAGATCAACATGGTGGCTGATTCAGCACATTGGAAGTGATGTTTTCTTGGCTGGCAATATCTACCTTCTCATAGTATCGCCATGTAGCAGAGAAATAGTTTCTCTTCTTATGAGCAGAATAATTGCATCTATAAGTGGCCTATTCTTATGATCTCACTTAGACCTGATTATCTTAAGGTCAAAGTTCAGATATCATTACCTAAGCTTTAGAGATTCAATCATAGCGTTAGTAAAAGAATACATTTCTAATTAAAATAGAATTATATAACTTCCTTTATTTCCTTTTCTTTGTCTAGCCTCTCCCAACTCTCGAATATATAATTTTACCCTGATTACTTTTGTTGCACACACACACACACACACACACACACACGTATTTACACTATGGGATTTATGTACATATACATAAATACAACCTGGTGAGTAGGTTTTTGTTGTTTGCCTGTATGTAATTTCAGGGCTGACCATATTGTCTTTGATAGCCAATAAGAAGGCTCTTCCCTGTGAGAGGCTAATTCTTCTCTCTCAGCACTCATTAGTTGCTCACAGTTCTTTGTCTAGGGCTATGGTCATTTTGGTATTGCTTATTTATATAACTAATTACATGGTTTTCTTTCCAAACTATCCACTTCTCTATATAGTAAGGTAATGTGAAATTTGGAGGCAAATATTTTGGATCCAAAAAACTTATTCATGGTTCAGTTTCAAAATCTATCAATAATAGTTTAATTTTTATATAATACACAACTTAGAACAATTTACTTTATAAATTTTAATATTATATAAAAATTATATTGTTTCCCCATAGTATCATGAACTAGACACTTATTCAATGAAATATTAAGAAAAAAGATAGTGTAATTGAAGTGTTGAGAAAATAAAAAAATCAATCTTAATTCTAAAAGTGAAGTTTTCAGAATATTCCATCAATAAATAATCAAGTAAATGTCTTCATATTAACCTGCATTTATTGCAGGATACTTTTTATCTTCAGGAAATTTCATGCTAAGTATATAATTATCAAAAATGGATTGAAGTAAGAGTTCAAAATCATAATTAAGAGTAAAAAGAGGGAAGATTATAGTATTGTTAGGCTGCTGTGTTATGTAGGTGGCCAACAGTTCAGAGTCATGCAGGCGAATAAGCAGCAAAATCCACAAACTTGACTATAGACAGGGTACTATGGCATTTCCCCGAATACTATCCTGTTTTTTTTTTTTTCTTATTCCTCTTAGACTGGTATCTCATGCATGCTACCCACTTTTCAAGGACCAAAACACTACCAATAATGTCTGTGCTATGGCAAGTAGATCAGATGGACGGGGGAAACGGCATGCCACAAAGCCATGCCCCAACAGCTTTGAGAAATCCAACAGAATCTACCAATGTTCTCCGCCATACAGAGTCTCTTCCAATGTAAGTCTAAACTGCAAGGACTAACGAGGATGCCATTCTCAAACTAGATAACTCTGCTGTTATTCTTACTATTTTTAAATTATTATAGACAAGCAAATGTTGTGTTTGCAGATATACTTTTTTTACTTTTACTGTATTTGTTTATGGTGTGTGTGTGTGTGTGTGTGTGTGTGGTATCTGTGTGTTGTCTGGTTTGAGTGTACTTCACATATGGAGATCAGAAAACAACTTGGCACATCTCCTTACATCATGTGTGTCCTGGAACTGACACTCAGGTCTTCAGGCTTGGTGGCAAATGCTTGGCTCTCTGAAATAACCACTGAATCTCTCTGTCCTGCTCACATACAGTTGTTGCTATTCTTAAAATGCCCATTAAAAACTTGCATTTTCGCCCGGCGATGGTGGCGCACGCCTTTAATCCCAGCACTCGGGAGGCAGAGGTAGGCGGATCTCTGTGAGTTCGAGACCAGCCTGGTCTACAGAGGTAGTTCCAGGACAGGCTCCAAAGCCACAGAGAAACCCTGTCT
>NC_022012.1:62669237-62690536 GCF_000317375.1 Microtus ochrogaster
GATCTCTGTGAGTTCGAGACCAGCCTGGTCTACAGAGGTAGTTCCAGGACAGGCTCCAAAGCCACAGAGAAACCCTGTCTCAAAAAAACAAAAAATAAATAAATAAATAAATAATAAAAAAAATAAAAACTTGCATTTTGATCAGTTGTAGGGCAATGTAATTGTTACAGCAAAAATTGCAAGGGGTTGGCATAAAATTTAGAACGCCCCCCACAAACCAAGGTTTAAATTCTGGCTTATTTAGTACGCATGTGCAGGAGACTGAGAGCTCACAGCTAAGCCACTGCGTTTTGGTGGCAGCAGTTCATTTTATTGATCCCGTGCTTTAGTCCACAAAAGGGAACCTCCACATAGTGAGAAAAAGATCCCCTTAGACTCTGTGCCTAATGGTCACCCAGTTTTAACCCAATCTCATCCTGGTTATCTAGACTCATTTAAGAAACATATGGACCTTTGATTACCACAGGTTTTATGAGATCATCATCTTAATGTTTTTATCGTGGTGTACTGGCCTTTTATGCATGGTTGACTTACAACATATGGAAGTTAATGTCTTGCCAGTATTTAAACCTCTACTTACCTATAAGAATCTTAATAAATGAGATGATTCTCTATTGCCTGCATAGATCATGCCTTTTCAATCTTCTTTTTTTTTCCTTCTCAATCTTCTTTACCCACGTAGAAAATATTTTCTCTGACTCAAATGGTTATTCGTTCACCTTTCCACCTGAAGAAACTTCTAACAAGGGTCCAGTCCAGACCTATGGCAAAATTTTGTGTTTTGTTTTTTTTCTTTCAAGTGGGATTAGTGTCTTCATATTAACCTGGATTTATTGTAGGATACTCTTCGTCTTCAGGAAATTGTACCCTGTTATATAAATATTTATCAAAAAATGAATTGAAGTAAGAGTTTAAAATCATAATGAAATAGTAAAAGGAGGGAAGATTATAGTTTCCTTAAACTGTCGTGTAATGTAGTTGTTTTCTGTTTTTATCAATGGTTCTTTAAGCTTGTCCCTATAATAGAACATATTACATGATTCTGAAGTTAGCTGGTTTTTCACCTGTCTAAACCACCAACATGTAACTATATTAAAAATTATGAAGCATCAAAATTTGTTTCTATCAGAGTATGTATTAAAAAAACTTTGTGTTAAATGTACATGGAAGACTGAGTGAATGAACGAACTGCCTCCCTACTGAAGGGGCACTAAGAACAAAATAGGAGTGTTTGTAATGAAGTTGGGGTCCAGCCTCACTCATCAGTTTGGTGCAGCTGCTCTTGTGATCGAAAGACCATAGGAAACATGAATATTCACTAGCTCAATCTCCTAATTTTCTTTATTGCCATAAAAAGTTAGTGTAATTTTTTCCACTCCAAAAGTATTGTAATAAAAATCAATAAAGCAAATGGGCATGCACTGGCTTTAACAGGGTCATCAATGCATTATAGTGCATACAACCCTTTAAAAGATCATCAATGCATTAGGGTGCATATGGCCATTGAAAAGTTCATCAATGCAATATGGTGCAGATGACCACTTCAAAGTTTATCAATGCATTATAGTACATATGTCCATTTCAAAGCAGGAGTGCAGCAAGTTTCAAGTGGCTGAGTATCTGACTGAGGATTATGTAATTCCCTAAATGGATTGTCCTACAGCTCATATTATACACCAGACATTAGCTTTAGTATTTCTTATTAATGCTCAATGATATTTTTCATTCCAGGAAACAGAGATTATGAGAGAAATCATACAAAATGGACCAGTTCAGGGTAAGATCAGATGAAATGTCATTTTCAGTTATGAATTTCTATAGTAAACAATGTTACATGATATGACACAAAGGGAACATAATTAAAAAAAGGAAACCTTGGGCATCTTCCTAAGAGTTCAACACTTCTAGCCTGTGCAGTTGCAGAATGACTCATTGAAGCATATTATGAGCTTCCCTTTTACTTTAAGAAGATAAACTTGTTTGTTGCTTGAACTCTTAAATGATAGTGGCACATTGAAGGAAAGCTGGCTGAGTCTTTCCAGAGTTATCATGGACCACCTGACAGGCACCTGACTTGCAGTAATTAATCCAGTGGAACTCACATTATCCACTTGGTAATTATTCTTACAAATTACACACACAAAGATAGATATTTAAACACTTTCAGTTTAGGTGGCTTTAGGAATATATTGCTATAAATCAAGTAAATATTTCCTTTTTATATTAGGTCAAGGAAAATCAAACAAATTGGATGGCTTTTGTGGTTTACACAACCATTTTATAATTTTACCTACTTTTTAAATTTATTATTGTAGTAAAATATTATTAAATAATATAATTTTCCAGTGGTATACTAGATATCGATTTTGACTTAAAGGTATATCTGATTCCTTTTCTTTATTGGAATTTGTCTTGGACCAACAATGCTGGTAAAGATAAATACACAAGATGTATTTTCTGTATAACATTTTCCCTGAAGTGCCTGACAAAACAAACCCAATGAGGTGTAAAATGGGAATTCAAGTAGTGAACACAAAAGGCCTGAGTATAATATCAATACAGTGGGACACAGATTAAAAACACTTGCTATGTATTTGAGGGACTACTAGTTAATTTTCCCCTTTATTTTTGAATGCTGATCTGATTAGTATTGATATAGGAAGAATCATGGCTTTTAATATTTGTGCTGAAATTATTTATCAAAAAATCAAAACTTATGCTAAACATGTGCTAAATTTAATTTTAAAAAATATGAAAACTTTACATTAACTTTGCAATCAATAGATAAAGCTCTTTTCTTCTTAAACGTGTGAAATTTGTTGGCTGTTACAACAGATAATTCGTGTGTGGTTTCCTATATGCTTTGACTAGTGGTGTCTGTGAGACAAATATGAAAGAAGAAATTTTAATTAAAGGACAAACTCACAAGCCCTACTGTGACACTTTCTTCTTAAGAGACTTCGGCAATTCATTACACAGTAAATTTGGCTTAAATCATTCTGAACTTCCGAATCACAGTAATACCCCCAACCTCCGTTCTCAATCAAAATAAAGCTGGATCCTAATTTTTTTTTTAATGCTGTAGGAAACTGAGGTTTTCTTTGCTGCCTTTCTTTTGTAAATTTTACTTACTAAATTATCAAGGTCATAGAATAAAAAAACTTATATCAGTGAATTCTCAGTTTGAAATTGTTGAGAAAATATCTCTTGGCAGCCTTAGCCACAGTCAAGAGAAACCACACACTGGCGGTTCTCTCTGCTTCCCTCGCATGTCCTACAGTTCTGTGCAGTCGTTTACTGTGCGCAGCTCTCCAAGACTCAGAGTGCAGAGCAGGTTCTTACACACTCACAAGCTTGTAGATTCGTCTCTTTTGGTTCAATATCAGAGACTGAAGGAAGATGGTATTTTGTTATTCATGTTGACTCCTTACCCGTTGCTTCAGCTGTCAGTGTTTTACGGCAGTCATAATATATCTTGTCCATGGTACTTAAAGCAGAGCTGACGGTAAGGGTTAAATGAATCAATGGTTATATGGAGAGGGAAATCATTAGGTGAAATATCTTCATATTTTTGTGAATGAAGAGAATGCCATTTGGTTCTTTCTGTAGATGCAATTTGATTGCCTGCTTGCTGTAGCCTGGTTTAACTTACAGCATTTTTGTCTGCCTTGTGACAAAAAAAAAAGTCAAATAGATGGAACCTTGAGTAAAAAACACTGCGAACATTTCTCTAAAACCTGCAGAAAGCAGAAATTTGCATAGAGTACAACCTAAAAAAAATCTTAAAACCCTGTGGGGGATGTGTTTTATAGTGGGTAAAGAAAATTCAACATTCAATGACACTTAGAGCCCTTCAAAGGCCCTGAATGCTAAAGAACAGAGCTAAAAGCAGAAGATGAAAAGCCACATTTCCCTGTGCAGCATGAGCATCACCGTAGGATCTAGCAAATGCAGTGACCTTCATTCTGACTTTATTTAAAACACATATTGAGCTAAGATAAGTAAGCTTCATTCTTAGCTACCATGATAGCCATAGCTAGTCCTAATTAAACAAACAAAAAAAAAAAAACTTTAGTAGATGCCTCCTGAGGGAGAAGTTTAAAGTCTTCAACCTGAATTGCACAAGCCCTTTCACAAAGCACCGCATGACATAGAAAAGAAAAAATGTAAGAGAAGGAATGAAGGAGGGCTTTAGGAAGCACAGGCTCTGGTTTTTAAGGAGTGCAGCACAGACCCCGGTAGACAGAGCGGAAAGGATGAAACTACCAGAATATTCCTTTGTCTATGGTTTTCTCTTATTAGCACCCAACAAAGAAAAGCTTGAACTACATTTTGCATCTAAAACTTGTATATAAGTAATGTTCTATGTAGCTGAGATTGTTTTTGTAAAGTAATAAGAAAAGTGTGTAGCCAATGGATAAGAAGAAAATCTCTTCTTAGACCCCACTCCCCACAGCTTAACTGTTGTTTGTTCTGGGAGAACTTCTGAGATTTTGAAGGCGCACTTCTATAACTGTGCTGTTTATCCTGTTGCATTATTTCAGCCATAATGCAAGTCCATGAAGATTTCTTCTACTATAAGACAGGGATATACAGACATGTCGTCAGCACAAATGAAGAATCAGAAAAGTATAAAAAACTTCGGACACATGCAGTTAAACTCACTGGGTAAGTCAATTGTTTTCATCTTTATTGTTTGGATTTTTTAATTTTTGAAAAATAAAGTCAAGAATAAAAGGAAACAACTATATAACATTGATTGATTGCGTATTCATATTTCTTTGAGCCTATATCTGATATCTCCAGGTTGCCTTGGATAACTCATTTTCCTTTCTTCCTTTCTTCCTTTCTTCCTTTCTTCCTTCCTTCCTTCCTTCCTTCCTTTCTTCCTTCCTTTCATTCTTTCTTTTTGGTTTTTCGAGACAGGATTCTCTGTGTGGGTCCTGACTGACCTGGAGCTCATTTTGTAGGCCAGGCTGGCCTCGAACTCACCTGAGATCCTACCTCTGCTTCCCAAGTGCTGGGATTAAGGTGTGTGCCACCACCACCCATCCGAATAACTCATTTTCATGTGTACATTGTCTATTTGCCTTTTCATTATTAAATTTAGGAATTCATTTTCATATATCTGTATTCCCCTTTGACTAGAATTTCCCTTTTTCCCCAGTTCATTTCCTTCTCTATCTTGGCATCCAACAGCTCTTTGTATATCATAATAAATTCATTCAATTTGACCCATATTCAACCGATCCTCTTCTAAAGCGACATACTTACTTAATTATGACCTCATAGCAAATCTTTATAATCACCCTTACACATACACTCAGCAGTCAGAGATCTTTAGAGTAACAGAACAGATGGCATGAATGTGTGAAAATTATTCACCAGACTTAGATAAAGATAATAACTACAGTTTTCTTGCATCAGAGAGGCTGAAAACTCAGTAGTTGTTTAGTCCTTGAGACTGGGTATCTCAGAACTTGGAATAGACCCCTCAGTGACTGTCTCACCTCAGAGAGAACAAGAATCTAGTAGTAATTCAGTCCACAAGGCTGAGTGCTTTAGCAGTCCCAGTGTGGCCCCTAAAACTTGAAAGGTTCCTGGAGAGTAGGCTGTCAGTCAGTGATGGAGTCTTGTGCTGGTTCTGATATCAAGGATAGACTATTACTAGCAGCAGCAACGGATAAGTCAACTCAGTAGCAAGCAGGAAGTCTGGGCAGGCAAGAGAGAGGACAAAACCTCATCCTTCTGTTATGATGTCTCTGAAATCAGAGCTGCTACTGAAGGTTCTGTCTATTCTAAGATGACCTTTCTTCATCAATAAGGCAATTAGGGTAATTCTTTAGTTGTGGCTCCCTACTCAAGGTGATTCTAATTTGTGGCAAGCTGGCATTAAAACCATTATACCGTTGACTCTTCTTCCTTGCCTAAATCTTTGTGTTACCCCACCAAACAATAAAAAAATGTTGTTTTTACTTTTATATCATTTTATAGTGATAAATTTCAATTAGATGTCTTATGCTACCAGGCATTTGCATTCTAAACACCTATATCCTTTATTTTCTCGGTTTTCAAATAAGTTTCTCAAAATCCCAGGGCTCCTTTCTTGGGGGATAATCATGTTAGATATCACTGAAAAGTTTGAAATCATTAAAACACATTTCCTGGCATCACACGTGCATTTGCTGCTTTTCTGTTACAGAACACACACAGAGAAGGTGCCTTGTTCTCCTTACATTCCTCTTCTTGAAGCATGTCCCCTACACCTCACAACTATTCAATGACTCATAGAGGAGTTTTCTCTATTTCTTCTCCGGATTTGATTTCATTTGAGTAAAGTATCTCAGATCTCAACTTTAAGAGCAAAACCTTTACTCTTAGCTCAGATTCTTCCCAATTTACTAATGTTTTCTCTTTGCACCAACTCCTTTGCAGACTTTGCCTTCACTCAATGTCCTCAAGACTTCCTCCCAAGTCTTTCTTAAACTTACCAAGTCCTTTCTCACATTTACTTGCTCCATTACCTTTCTAAAACCTGCATATGTCACAGCTATCAATTGTTTCTATCTTGTTAACACTGTTTGTCAGACTTTACACTCGCTTATTCGTCCATCCTGGTGTGTCTGTATTTGTTGAAACTTCTCAGGTTTCTTTTCCCTTCTTGTTTTGGCTTTCATTGCTGTAGTTGTCAAACTGTGGCCTCTCCGCTTCCTACTTTTCTCAGTCTTCCTCTGGTGAATTTACTTTGTAGCTGGATCAGTGATAGGTCTTTGCCTTTTCCATTAATTGTGTTTTCAACATAGAAACCAGGGTTTCCCTGTAGAACATATCTAGTTGCTAATTTGCTTAGAACACTACAGTAATTTTCCATTTTTCTCAGAGTAAATGCAAAGTTCTTTGCAATTATTTTGTAAAAGTCTGTCTTGCCTACTATACTACCACAGCTACCAGCTTTCTGATGTCAAATTCTACTCTTTTATACTCTTTCCACTTAAAATGCTTTTCTACCAAATATCCAGTCCTTTGCTGTATACACCTTCATCTAATCTGCTCCAATTTCCCTTATCAGTGTGGCTTCTCTGATGTCCTATGGAAACCACTATTTGCTCTGTCTATTTATTAATTTGCTTCTCTTTACCTGCCACTCTGCTCTCTACAGTTTCATATAATTATAACTTTCTTAGTGAATGATTTGAGAATCCTTTCTTGTTGATCATGTATCATCTAGATTGAAGCTTCCTGAGACCAGGTCTGTTTGCACAATGACCTTATAACACCAACTCACATAATACAGTGTTATTTTTTGACACGACATGTTTAACACTTTTGTTTTCTATTGAAAAGTGACCCCTTTAGCTCCCGCTTTAGCTAGTTCTCACTTGTCACTACTAATCTTTAAATACGGCAATTCTTAGTTTAAAAATAAGATAGGAAACTAATTCCTCTCTAGGGAAGTCAATTAAGTTTGCTCCATCATGTCATTGAGGCAGGACCAAGGCTCTCCCGGCACCTTGTGCCTAGGCTGAGCAAGGTATCTCTCCATCGAGAATGGGCTCCACAAATTCAGTTCATGCATTAGGGTTAGGGTGGACTGAAGGTGGGGATAACAGGAAGAGAAGAGGGGAAGCTGGGATTGTTATGTAAAAAAAGAAAAAGAAAGAAAGAAAGGAAGAAAGAAAGAAAAGATAAGAGAATAAGATAGGAAGAAACTGGAAAGGAAAGCCAAGGTAGTCCTCAGCTTTGGTTCAGTTTTGTGGGTGTTCGACCCCGAATCACAGACCCTTTCTTTTTCTTCTTCTTTCCTAGAGGCTTGTCTGGTTCTTATCCCAGTTTAAACACGGCTAAATGAGCCTCCTAATACACCTCTTGCAGGCGTTTGATACCCAGGGGTACTTTTCTCCTGCTTTCTTTGAATTATGTTGCTTCATTTTTTAGCCATTACTTGTAGATGACTGCTGGGATTATGGTTTGGATTCTGATCTCTGATGGGTAGTTTGGGAAGGGAATAGTGTCTGCGAATGGCCTTAATAGAAAGATCTTGAGAGAAATGTCTGCAAAGTCTGACTTACTTTCAAAGGTGGATTTTGATATTTGGGTTCAGTGAGAAAAGGGTTGAATCGAGTGCTGTCTCTCCATTTCCATTCCTATTTTGGTATAGTGAAAATGAATTTTTCCATTATCCCTTAAAGTTATGACTGCTTCACTCACTAAAGATAGAACAAAGGCACTGATGCTTAAAGTTTGTTTCTTTGATCTTAATAGTGTTATGAATTTTCAGGAAGCACATGGACTCTAAGTTGAGGCATCAGTGATTACACTGGGATTGAAGATTTAGCTCTAGTTCAGCTCCCCATCAGTCCAGAAGCTCATTTTTCTAATTGTCATTTGTGTATTTCATATCCATTTTTGTCTTGTCTGGTGATAGTCTTGGTCTAGAAAAGCTTCCTCATAACACATTATGAGGTGGATGATTTTTTTTTTCTTTCAGAGCCCCCTGATTCACAAGAACTGCTCACTGTCTTTGTCTACTGCTTGGGTAGCCATGACGCTCACGTTAGCTTCACTATTATCCTCACTCAGGCTGCGGTTGAAGGGGATTTAAATGTGTTTCCATTCCACTGCTGCCGTTGTTTGTATATTCCTTGTCTTGACTTTGTTAGGCACACTAGTGTGTTCATTTTCCTAATCTTCTGGAATTTGGGACCCTTGTAAATTTATCTTCCTTCTGTGATAATTAACAAATTAACTTTTTGGTAAGAATGTATCTATTTTTTAACAAATGTTTTGGGTCATCTGGGCATCTTTTGATGCCCCGGAGCAGTAGATTTTAATTTCTTTTTCCTCCAGCAATTCCTTATTTGGTAATTACCACATTCAGGAGTTAAATGCATCAGTGAGTTAGAGAATAATTAAGTAGCTCAAGTAAGTTAATGTCCCTCATCTGAAGAGCTCAATATACTTTTGTGAAGTACCTAAAATTTATCTCAACAAATTGTTTGGGGTCCTTTGTGCAGAATTCAAAGCTATTAGATTTAATTCACTTGAACAAATGACTTTGAGCTTACATTAAGTGCTTAACACTAGGGAACAAAAGCTGGAATAATATGTGGTCTCATTTTTCAGTAATTTCTAGTTTTGACTATTAATTCCCATTGTCATTTCCATTGGACTAACAAATACCTAGGAAATCAACCAAGCACACTTTCGAGTGTGTGTAAGTACGTGTGGATCAACTGAGGTCCTAGACCTGCCTTCAAGGTGGGCAGCACCGTCATATGTTTGATGTCTCACACAAGATAATGACGGGAAAAGTAGAGATTTGGTGGAGTAGCAGCATTTTTTTTTTTTTGTGATGTATCAGGACATGAACATAAGCCATTTGTGCTGCTATACCTTGGTAACCAAGATCAACTGTATCTGCTTAAACCATAACTAAGTATATAACATTCTTCCTTAAAGTTGCTTCTTGTTAGACATTTGTATCAACAATGAAAAAATAGCTAACACAGAATGTGAGGCAGATATGTCCATAACAGATTCTACCAGGAAGGGATGGATATATGTGTAAAGCACAGGATAGTGAAGGACATATATAAATAAATTTAGAACACTTCTATTCATGCCCTGATCCTTTTTGTGGATGCTGTTAAATAAAAATACTTTATTTTTAGTCAGTGTTGTTTCTTGTACTACTAATTAGAAAATACTACTGACAAAACTAAGGAGTCCCTTCGGGTATTTTTTTTTATTCCAATCCAAGTTTCCTATGTTACAATCTCATTACCTCATCATGGTTTGTTCATGTCCCTGAGATTTCCTTTACCCTGAGTCCAAGGTTGGCAATGCATTACATAATGCTATTTATTTTGCAAATGCTTTTCAGGATCACTGATAGAATTCAGTGAGCAAATTTGCTGTTTGAAATTCTAGATAATTATATTAAAAAAGAGACCAGTATTTATTTTCTCTATTGTCATCAGTGTAGAACAGAATTTTATTGGAGCTGTAGTCTATATATCACCCAAAGAGAAAAAATGTTTTGAATCAGTATTTTATTATGTTTAACCAATATCTTATCTATCACATTTTCTAGGCAAATGGTAGGGTTTTATTTATGAGTAGAACAAAGAAAGATTTTAGCCCTCATAAAACTGAAAGCCTGATAATAGCTAAATAACTAGAAAACTAAAATTGTATTTTGTAAGGGCCAGAATACAGATACTACATATTTTTTGTCTAGAGTCAGTAGTATGAAGGATTTTTTTTTTTTATAAACTATGAAAGTTAAGTAATTACCCAGTGAGAGAAGAGACATATTCTCACTCCTCCCACTCT
The DNA here is from genome assembly GCF_000317375.1 of Microtus ochrogaster. NCBI lineage: Eukaryota > Metazoa > Chordata > Mammalia > Rodentia > Cricetidae > Microtus > Microtus ochrogaster. The sequence goes on from NC_022012.1 coordinate 62,679,573, forward strand.
TCGACAGAACTTTGGGAGCTCAGCTCAGTGCTCCGCTGTGGGTCTCTGCCTCTTTTTCCATCAGTTGCTGGATGAAGGTTCTATGGTGATATTTACAGATATTCATCAATTTGACTACCAGTTTGGGCACCCTCTCCTTTATTGCTTGGGGTCTTAGCTGGGGTCATCCTTGCAGATCCTGGAAATTTCTTTAGTGCAAGGTTTCTTGCTAATTCCACAATGGTTCCCTCATTCAAAATATCTCTTTCCTTGCTCTCATCTCTGCCCTTCCTCCATCTCTTCTATCCCATTCCTTCAAGTTCTCCTTACCCCTTCTCCCCTTGTCATCCTCTTCCATTCTCCCATCTCTCCCCACCCCAATGCTCCCGATTTTGTCAGGCGATCTTGTCTATTTCCCCTTTTTAGGTGGATCTATGTATGTTTTCCTAAATTTTTTAATGCACAAATTTAAGACCGTCGGATGAGCATTTCTGCTATGATTGTTTAATCAATACATATAGACATGTAATTGTAATAATTAATGCAGACAACATAAATTATTTAATTTGTGCATTAAGATGACTTTCAAATGCAAAATAATTCTTTCTTATACTTTTCTTTTTAATGGCTATGAGAAAATATACCTGATTTAAAATTATGGTTTGATTCTTCTTGGGAAAATTTTGATCAAAGATAAATTTAATATTTTTGAAGTCTTATGTGTATTTATACACTTTTAAACCTATGCATAACTGTGCAGCTTATAATATTAGTATATGTTGTATATAATACAATATAATCAGGTATATTTTTAAAAGTAGGGTTTATAATTTATGATAATTGAAATAAGATGGAGATATTTTACATTCTGGAATTTAACATTCTTGTATTTTTATAATTTGCAAGATATCTCCCCAATTTAAAAACGAATGCAGTAGGTAGGTGATATTATGAAGACTTGGGTATTTTATGTAAGCCTGTATATGTCATCAGCCTATTATTATAATATATAATATATCAATCTTATTTTTTTATTTTTTATATCAATCTTATTATTTAACTCCCATATACAATGATTCATAGAATAATAGCTTAAAAAACACTTAAGTTTTGTTCATAAATGCCAATGTCTAAAGTGCTAAAAATAGTGAAGGATAATGGCTTCCATTCATGGACAGGAATTAGAATATATTATTATAAGGTTTAACGTTTATTAAATCATTCACAGATTCCAGAGTGCATGTGCCAAAAAATGTTTGTTCTCTCCTCCTGTATGTTGATCACTCCCAAAGTTTAAGCTTCAACTCTTTTTGGTTTCTTTATCAAGATTAATTGACTTGAATGCATAAAACCATCTAATTATCATTGGAAAGGATGTCATTTTAGTAAGCTTAAGCTTCATGATTTAACATGAGTTTGATTTAAATGGATACTGAACTAAGAAAACACTTGTCTAATGATGTATATTTACAACAGCAGTTTCCTCAGAGTTGTGTTACCAATGACTTGAGTACTAACTCTATCATGCAAGTGCTCACGGGCTTCATGGCTTCATGTACTGATGAGCACCTTTAGTTTAGCTTCAATTTTCACTTATAGAGGAAAGTTAACTTAAAAATTGATGCATACTATTACTGTCTTCAGATTTTAGTAAAGTATGACATCATAAAATAAGTTGAATAATAAAATAAAAATAAATAAATAATAAAAATGACTGGAGCTATTTTAAAGTACATTTTTCCTTGAAAAACTTGCATTAAATTTAATTATTTCAAATAAATACTATTCTCACAGTACACATGTGACAATTATACACATTTGTATATTTTTGCTTTTGCTATTTTTAAAAATTATCTTTTAGAATTGCAGAGAATAAGAACATCTAATATACAAACTGCTCATTTTACATTGGGAAACACTAATATCTTTTAATCCTATTGCTTCTCATAAAATTGACATATTAGAATGTTTTGTAGTATAAAGATATGTTCTAATATATAATATGTGCATATATGTTAAAATATATATTCCTGCATAAAAACTTTCTTGTGCACAAAAGGCATTTTTCCAGAAACAGCAAGGGGTTCACAATGGATTAAAATAAAAACTCAAGACAGGGAAGGAGATGAAGAAGTTATCCATGACTTTGAACACAAAAGTTACAAATTTAAATTTGTTATGGTGGGCAGCAATGGGGGAAGTGCGTAATTATAAGCAGAAGGGTCATGAATCTGCTGTCAACTTGTCAGCTTACACAGAGGGCAGAAGGAGACCATTTTAAATGATTCTTAGAAATGCACAAACAAGGGATGAGGTGCACTCACCTCCTTATTAAGTTTGCAAACATTTAAAAGTTAAAATACTAGATGCTGGCAAAGATACATTCTCATATTATAGTTTCAATACAAATTAGGACAATTCACATTATAGTTTCAATACAAATTAGGACAACAGTTTTGGAACACTATTAGTATGCAGAGCCACTTAAATCTCTTACTGTTTAACCTAGCAATTCTACTTCTAGTAATACAATCCAAAATGTAAAACAAATCTCAGAGTTAGATTCATCAAAATATTACTTGCAATGGCAAAGAAGGTGCAATCTTAAAATATACAGAAAATACACAGAAAAACAATATATAACACCAAGTGAAATAATTAGTACCCAAATTCCAACTTACAACAAAGAATACCAGAGTGTTACCAAAATTATAAACACTATATTTGGAGAGAAGGAGTTGTTTTTTTTTTCTTCATTCTCTCTGTCTCTCTCTGCCTCTCACTGTCTCTGTCTCTATCTCTCTCTGAACTTTAGGCTTTAATGTTGCCTCGCTTCTTAGGTAAAAAATAAAATTTTAAAATGCCTGTCTTAACTGTTCTCTTCCAATGCACCTCTAGACTCTCCTAGAAGAATCACTTGAGATACTTAGTAAAAATACACATTAACACTCTGAACCCCATGGGACACCCCTGAGTTAGGACCTCCATGGTGGGGCCTTACAGTACCCTGTGTTTGTTCATTTGAATCCCTTGGCTTCCTTTCTTATAATGACTTTTATGCCAGAGATAGGTTACATCTCAAAGCTCATTTAGGAGACCTTTCCCTGGGAAACATGTGTAGAAAAGGTAAAACAAAAAAATGTTTAGTGTTTAGCACTAAATAATGAAATGCAGTTAAAAGCAAGCAATGCTGCCCTCTTCCACCTGCAAACAATACTATGTTTAGCCTTGTATGTTTGGTCCCTCATGCTGAAGGAAGAAGCAAACATTCCAAGGTAGAGGACACTCAGTGGCTGAGTGCCCTTCATTTCCCTGAAGAGGAAAGCTGAAAATCCACGTGGAGACAGCCCTTAGATGTTGCAAGGCCCAGAAGGGAATCAGCCTCTGTGTAAGCCAAGAAAGTCTATTGGGAAAGATAGGAAACTACCGGGCTCAACGAATGCCAAAGTTCTTGAGATCAACTTAGGGAAGGAAATCCCTTATTACGGCTCTTATGTAATCTCTGGCTGATTAAGCCAACACTTGCACTTCATGACACTTTCAAATAAGGGGTCAGCAAGTATTTATGACAGTAACCTATATTTATCAATCTTGTTCCCTATATATTTGAAATTGAATATCTTTTTAAAAGATGCATATTTTTGGGTCAATTTAGTTAGGTCTCAATTTCATGGTTCCTGACTTTTTCTAAAGATTTTTAAAAATTTATTTATTTACTTATTTTGCATTGGTGTTTTGCTCACGTAAGGGTGTGGGGTTCTTGGAACAGACAGTTGCAAGCCACCAAATGGGTGTTGGGAATTTAACCCAGGTCCTCTGGAAGAACAGCCAGTGCTCTTAACCATTGAGCCATCTCTCCGGCCCATTTTCCAATTTTATACTTTATCTTTACTTGACAATTATATTCGTACTTGGTGGTTCCAATTTTGTAAGAAACTTTGTTTTACTTTCTCTTTCATTTTGTACTTTGGTTCCTGTAGTAAGTCTTTGGGGTTTTATTTTATTTATTAGTTTATTTCTTTTTGTGATGTAGGAGAATGCAACTAGTACATGCTGCACAAGGGCTCTGTCACTGTCACTGTCACTGTCACTGTCACTGTCACTGTCACTCCCACACCAATGCTTTATAGTTTGCAATGGGTTCTACTAAGTTGCCCTGACTGACCCCAAATTCATTCTGTAGCTCAAGCACTTTTTAAACTTGCAACTTTCCTGCCTCCTCTTCAGGGTGTCTGTGACTACCGGCTGCTGCTACTAGGCTTTGTTTGGTTTTATATACATGTGTGACAACAGGCACACCATGGAGACTGAAAAAGCTATAACATGAAAGATTTAATAGTAGGTGCAGAAGACCAAAATTCAGTTCCTAGCATCCATCTTTGGGTAGGTGCTCAAAACCACCTCTAACTCCAGTTTCAGGATATGTGTTGCCCTCTTCTGTCTTCAACAGGCATCCATAGTCTCATGGATGTATGTATAAACACACATATATACACATAAATAAAACATAAACCTAAAAAGAAGTAATAGGAGTGTTGCTAGACATTAATATGAATAGAAGACTATGAGGTGTATTGTTGGCAGAACTGACAGTTCACAGTAGTTTGTTGGATGTGTTGGTGATGGAGAGAAATGTGTACACTTTGACCCTCAAGTATCTTCCAAATTACAAAGATGTACTATTAACTATATTAAGGAGTTATCGAAAGGTAACAGATGGATATACAAAGAGAATGGCAAGTTCACTTTTAGTGTACTGAATTGGGTATTTCTGGAGATATCTAATTTAAAATACAAAGCAGGCATTTATATATATTTTAGCAATTTAAACCTAGATTTTTAAAACTCTAAAGCAGAAACATTAACAATTATTGTCATTTCAGAGAGGGATATATGTGAGAAATTGGGGGAAGGCAATTGTTGAAGGAGCTGTGAACTGCGTTCCTGCCGCCTGGCTCCTGGCCGCCAGCTAATTTATGCCCCAAAATAAGAACACACAAACTGTATTATTTTAAACACTGCCTGGCCCATTATATCTAGCCTCTTCTAGGCTAATTCTCATGTATTAATTTAGCCCATTTCTAATAATCTGTGTAGCCCACTAGGTGGCTTACCAGGGAAGATCTTAAATTGTGTCTGTGTTGGGTGGGAGAATCATGGCGACTCTCTGACTCAGCTTCTTCTCCCAGCATTCTGTTCTGTTTACTCCGCCTATCTAAATTCTACCCTATCAGAGGGCCAAGCAGTTTTCTTTATTACTTAACCAATGAAAACAACAGATAAGATACAACACCCACCTCCATCAGGCAATGAAAAAAAAAAAGGAAATGGCAAATTAAATTATATAATAATCTCAAAGTTACAATATTTAGTTATAAAATATCTTAAAAATATAAGTATATTATAATTATATTGTAATCTCAAAAAATTTAAAAGATTTTTTAAAAAAGCAATCAATTATATGAGCATGAAGAAAATTAAATTGATTTTACAATTAAGAGACTGGCACTGATAGGTCTAATTTTAAAAGTACTGCTGACATTTCCATTATAGCCAAGGACCTGGAATAGAGAGAGGGCTTCCCTCAGAACAGGAACATAGAACAGGAGAGCTCAGAGCCTGTCCTGAAGAGACTCTGTCTTTAGGTTAGGTAGAGAAATAGCCTAATAAAAAGAAGGAAGCTAAGGACTATAAGACAAATAGATCTTAGAACAAGAATACTTTAAGGAAGATAAAATGCCTCATAGTGTGGAATTCTACTTAGAAACTGAATAAAACAGGTACTGGAAAATTGTATGTTGTTATTGGAGATCTAAGCCTCAGCAAAAGAAATTTAAAAAATATCAATCTCCAGATTTTTTTGTTTGTTTGTGTATAACTTTAGTGAAGATTATTTTATATGCATTTTAAGTTCTAACTAATTTGACTTATTCCATGTGAATTTTATTGACATTCATCTATTTCTATTGTGTGTGTGTGTTGTGATGCAAGTGGGATATTTAAGATTCTATGAAGATAAGGGTGGGCAGATGTCTCGGTGTTGTTGGGGTTTCTTTCCTGCCCGGTACCTGCAATCGATAAGTCCCAAAGAAATCACACACAGGTCTACATTAGTTATAAACTGATTGGCCCATTAGCTTAGGCTACTTATTAACTCTTATAACTTATATTAGCCCATTATTCTTGTCTATGTTAGCCATGTGGCTCAGTACCTCATTCAGTGAGGCAGTCACGTCTTGCTTCTTCTATGGCTGGGTGAGGACTGCAGACTAGGACTTCCTTCTTCCCAGAATTCTCCTGTTCTCATTGACCTACCTCTGTGTCCTGCCTGGTTGCCTTGCATATACTTCCTGCCTGGCTACTAGACAATCAGCATTTATTTAAAATATAATTGACAGAATACAGACCATTGTCACACACCATCTCAGTGATTAAGACTACTTGTATGCCATTCTTGCAGTGGACTGTAGCTCTGTTCCAGGCACTCAATGCTGGGTGGCTTATAACCTTATGTAACTACAGCTCCAGGGGATCTGATACCCTATTCTGGCACTTGTGAGTACCTAATAAACATGCACATAATTAAAAATAATGATCAGGATGGAAAGATGGTTCTGTGATTAAGAACTTTGCTGCTCTTCCAGAGGACCCAAGTTCAGGTTCCATCACCTATATCAATTATATGTTACTCCAGGTTCAGGAGACATGAGGCCTCTGGCCTCTGAGGGAACCAGCGCTTGGATGTACCCACCCACATAGTCTCTCTCTCTCTCTCACACACACACACACACACACACACACACACACACACACACACACACACACACCACATACACAATTTATAAAAATATGAAGGTAAAGTTAATGGCTTTCCAAAACATTTGACCCTTGCTCAAAAGTGGAAAAATGTAGCCAGGCGGTGGTGGCGCACGCCTTTAATCCCAGCACTCGGGAGGCAGAGGTAGGCGGATCTCTGTGAGTTCGAGACCAGCCTGGTCTACAGAGCTAGTTCCAGGACAGGCTCCAAGCCACAGAGAAACCCTGTCTCGAGAAAAAAACAAACAAACAAACAAAAAAACAAAAAAAAAAGTGGAAAAATGTTATTTAGTTCTGGAAGAGTCTACTCCTCTTTTCTCAACTTTCAATAAAATTTATTGAGCAACAAATGTTTTAAAAGCCCCCGGTTAGGTACAAGGCATACTGAGATGAATAAATGCATTACCTCAAAAAATGAAATGAAGTTAATGGTCTCACTGATTTGCAGTAGATTAGTCATTCTTGGAACCCTAGTGATGCTGGCATCCTGTGTGTTGGACTTAGAGTACATGGGAAAGATCCGGGAGGCAGTGAAACTGATAAATGGATTTTCTTTGCTTCAGTTTTCAGACTGATAGACTCCTGTTGTCTCCTTTGTCAGTACTGAATCAAACTAACAAGTCCACGCTCTGCTTCTTCTCTTGTCTGACACTGTCTCTCTCTGATTTGTCATCTCTGTGGCTGATCAGGTCTGTCCCCTGCTATAACTGCTCTGTAACCTGGATTTTTCAAACAGTACATAAAGCAACAGCATCAAGGAAATAGAGCTTTATTTTACTTGGACAAATACATAATAGGAATGGTATTATGAAAAATTATGAGAAAGCCATATTGGTGTTCATAACATGTGATTTATTAAATGTGTTTGCATACATATAAGTGCAGGTACGTATGTTTGTGTATAAGTGTATGAATATGGATGTGCACATGTGTGCAAGTGTATAGATATAGATATGTGCAACTTTATGGGCATGTGTGTGAGTATGAATGAATGAACCAGGAGTTTTTGTTAAGGGAAGCATTGCTATGGCAACTTGCAATTTGTTCTCTGCACAGATTTTTATCTTATTACTGACTGCCTCAATAAGAACAAGGAGAAGCTCTGCTCAAATCCGTACTGTAACAAAAAGGAAAAGATTGGACAAAACACCACAGTTTGTATATAATTAGTAAATACTACTTGTGACAGTGTGACAACTTTGATTTATTCTGATCTGTGAAATAGACACATTAAACATTACTCTTACCCAGCTCCTTCTTTGTTATTATTATATCATTACATTTCAGGATGTGAGAAACAGGCCTGTAGGATGTGACTAGTTGAACTTTTATTAGAATATTTTTTTATAAAAACCCATGTGTTTTCTCCACCCTGAAAGTTCTGTTATTAATTCATGTATTCGCTTTCACTAACTAACTTTCTAATCCTATGTTTGCCTACAACCGTCTTTTCCAAATTTTTATAATGTTGTGGGAATGTATTAAGGGCAGCTCTTTACATTATCTCATGTTTTTCTCTGATTTACACCCTCATTTCTCCTTAGGATCTTCTATAAATTATTCACGACTTGATATGCTTTCATAGCTCAGCACAGCAAAGTAGTGGCTCTGCTCTTTCTCGCTTCAGGTCCTAGTTTTATTGCCTATGTTATTAATTGCCTTTCAGATATTAGTAGCAACTTGTGCTCTTAAGTGTGTATTTTGAAATGCTAGTTTATTTCTTTAGGCCTCATTTTTATTATCTGTGAAATAAAATATTTTTGTATGGATAAGTTGCTGTGATAAAACACCCTGGCCAAAATCAGCTTGGGAAGGAAAGAGTTTATTTGATCTTACAGTTTGTAGTCCATTATCAGGAAAGTCAGGACAGTAATCCAAGGCAAGGACTTGAAGACAGGAAGTGATGAAGAGGCAGCAGAGAAGTGCTGCTTACTGGCTTGTTTCTTATGACTTGCTCAGCTTGCTTTCTTAGAGCAACTAGAACCATCAGCCCAAGGTTGGCACTATTCCCTGTGGATAGGTTAATGCACATCATTTGATTGTCAATCAATAAAATACACCACAGGCTCCCTCAGCCCAAATGGGGTGGGAGGTCATCTGTCTCTGTGTTGCTTTTATTGGTTAATGAATAAAGAACTGCTTTGAGCCTGTGGCAGGGAAGAACAGAACTAGGCAGGAAAAGCTAGGCTGTATGCTGGGAGAAAGGAGGGTGGGGTCAGAGAGATGATATGGAGCTGCTGCCAGAGTCAGACATGCAGAATCTTTGCCGGTAAGCCACTGTCACATGCCAATACACCAATTAATAGAAATGTGTTAAGTTAATATGTAAGAGCTAGCCAATAAGAAGCTAGAGATAATGGGCCAAACAGTGATTTAATTAATACAGTTTCTATTTTGGTTCTGGGTAGCCAGGACAAACAGACAGCTCTCTCTTTCCTCTCTCTCTCTCTCTCTCTCTCTCTCTCTCTCTCTCTCTCTCTCTCTCTCTCACACACACACACACACACACACAGATAGATTCTTCTCATTCATCTGTCATACAATATATTCCTACCACAGTTTCCCCTTACTACACTCCTCCTGGCTTCCACACACACAGCCTCCCTTCTCCCCCCGACACAGCCTCCCTTCTCCCCAGGATATACTCCCCCTCCTCTCATCAGAAAAAAGCAGGACTCCAAGAGACAACAACCAAACATGACAAAGCAAAATACAAGAAGACAAAAGTCCTCACAGTTAAGTGGACAAGACAACCCAAAACAAAGTAAAAGTCCCATGAGCAGGCAAACAAGTCAGAGACACTCCCACAGTTAGGAGTTCCACAAAAACACCAAGCTACAGTCACAGCATCAGACTGTCTGCAGAGGACCTGGTGCAGATCCATGCAGTTCCTTGCTAGCTGCTCCAGTCTCTGTGAGCCCATAGGTGCCGACATGGTTGACTAAGTGGGCATGTTCTCCTTGTGTTCTCCATCCCCTCTGATTCCTGCAATCTTTCTGGCCCCTCTTCCAGACTTTTCCTTTGATGAGCATGTAGTGTCATTCCCTATTTCTTTTGATTAGTTTGTGTTTGCAGTCTATTTTGTTAGATATTAAAGTGGCTATACAGACTTGCTTCTTATGTCCTTTTGCTTGGAATATCTTTTTCCAACCTTTTGCCTATTTAAGGTCTATGTCCATTGTTGAGGTGTGTTTCTTGGATTCAGCCAAAAGATGGATCCTGTTTTTGATTTAGTTATGTTAGTCTTTGTCTTTTTATTAAGGAATTGACACCATCAATATTGCGAGATATCAATGGCCAATGTTGTTGATTCTTGGTTATTTTGTTGTTGTCAGTGTTGTTGTTGGAGTGTGTTATGTGCTTTCCTTCTTTTAGTTTTAATGGCATGAGATTATTTATTTCCTGTGTTTACATAGGTTTTGTTAACCTTCTTGGGTTGGAGTTTTCCTTCTAGATCTTTCTGTAGAGTTGGATTTGCAAATAGATATTGTTTAAATTTGACTTTATCATCAAATATCTTATTTTTCCATCAATAGTGATTGAAACTTTTCCTGAGTATAGTAGTCTGGTCTGGCATCTGTGGTCTTTTAGAGTCTGCACTGAGAAGTCAGGCATAGTTCTAATAGGTTTGTCTTTATATGCCACTTGGTCTTTTTCCTTGAAGCTTTTAATTTTCTTTATTTGTTCTGTGTTTTAATTTGTTATTAATATCTGGCAAGGGGTTCTTATGGTCTAATCTATTTAGTGTTTTATATTCTTGTTTCTTTATAACATGTTTTTCTTTAGATTAGGAAATTTTCTTCAAAACATTTTCTGGGCCTTTGTGCTGGAATTCTTTTTCCTTTGTTTCTGTTTTCTTAGGTTTTGGTATTATCATAGTGTCCCAGATTTCCTGGATGATTTGTGTTAGTAATTATTTAGATTTAATATTTTCTTTGAATGATGCATCCATTTCTTCAATAATATCTTCAATTGAGTTTCCATCTTCCATATCTTATTTTGTGTTGGTGAAGCTTGTCTCTGTAGTTTCTGGTGAAATTCCTAATTTTTTTTTTTTTTACTTTCAGAATTCCCTCAGTTTATGTTTCCCTTATTGCTTCTATTTCTATCTTCAGTTCTTTTTCAGTTTTGTTTCCTTCATCTGTTTATTGGGTTTTTTTTTTTTTTTT